>NW_026441972.1:1200000-1800000 GCF_026898425.1 Galleria mellonella
TAATTCCTGATCGATTCATCATGATGGGCTAACTGGCCTGTTTTCATTCTCATCTATCACCCTTCACTGGTGCTCCGCCAGCGTATCCCGTTAGCGCAGGCGGGCACACCATACCATTTTCACTCATCAAAAAAAAATATTATACGAGTATAGCATTCTCTCGCAGCCAACCTTTGGCAAAAAAGAAATGTAATTATTGGGGTAGTTTGGCTAGTAGTTGCCACGCTTGACAGACGGGTTGGCAACCGCAGTTAGACTTTGGTAATATTATAATTTCTTTTTTTTTAAATACTCTTGTGAACTGTAAATATTTTTAAAGAAGATCTAATGCATTGACTGGAATCGACAAAATCAGGTTGTGCAACATTCCACGCGGTCATCTTATCGACGGATTGAATTGCCTTCGATTTGCTTCTTGCAAAATATAATTAGCTTGTCTACAATCGTATAGCTTACTTTGTTAGTGATTACCTTCAAAATTATGGCATAGACTAGAAATATGCAATCGAAGCTTGAAGTGTTGCCAGATGAGATTTCGTATTCGAATTTCAAAAAATTAGAAAAATGCAATCGAAGCTGTGTTGCCAGATGAGATTTTGTATTCGATTTTCAAAAAATTAATAATATGCAATCGAAGCTGTGTTGCCAGTATTATTTTGTATTCGAATTTCAAAAACCTGTTCTTTCAATTGAGAAGTCTTCTTTCATACATTCTTAAAATTTATATAGGACTTATAATAGTTGCATTCACTAGTAATATGTAAAATTGTTGTATGTTTGTGATTTTGCACTTGTACAATCTTAAAATCTTATGATATTCAATACAATATAATATTGTTATGGAATAAATTGAATTGAATTGAATTAGCATTCCTATTTGGTCCCGGCATAGATGGTACCACCCCTTCCTTTCCCCTGAATGTCTTAAAAGGCGACTAAGGGAACTTAACGGTCAAAAGAAGGACAGCGCGTCTTAAAACGTGGAAAGTTAGCGGCTGATACCATAATGATGGGAGAAATCCTTGCCAGTTGCACATAAATTGGGAAAATTTAAAAATCAGTAAAAAAACTTGTTTCGTATTTCAGATGGAATGCAAAGCCTTCGATCTAGATCTACTATAATTTAGATATCTTGAATTATATAGATAGAACATTGAGCCTCAAAAACGGGTCAACTTTTTGTCAACTAATTGTCAAATTAGCTGACTCGTTTCTTTTATCAGTATTCTATATATTTACGCATAAAATGTATTGTGACGTATTATTTAATAAATCAAACGAATGTTTATGCATTAAAAAGAAGCATAATTTATAAGACAAAATAAATATAGAAGTTATAAAGGAATCACTCATAACTATTTATCACGCAAAATTGTATGAAAAAGTTGATGCGTTTTTCTCGAAACATTTGTATGGAGACACTCTATCTATATAATCTAAACTAGGTAGTATTCTAGGATGGGTAACGAGGGCGGCCTGGGAACTCTTTTCGCCAGTGGGTGACACCGTCACACGATGTGGACCAACGGCAAGAAGTGTATTTTTCAATCGACTTAAAAAAGAAGAAGATTTTTTAATTCAGTTTTCTTTTTTATTATGTTTATTACCACGTGACTCCGTCAGTTGTAAACCGATTTTGAAAATCCTTATATACTTAAATATACTTAAAGACTGGTCACATAGAAAATTTCTCGAAATCGGTTCACCACGTTTAGTTTTTAAATAAAAATAACTGAGTTTACCATAAATGAAGTAGGCTTTTTAGGAACAAAGCGTATACATGCGTAGGCGCATTAGAGTCGGTTCTTTTGTCATGTGTTACTTGATTACCAGTCGAAGTATATAGGTATGTTTATTACATAATTGATGACTGGATACGATGTAAATTAAAACTGATAATGACTTTAATGTGATCATAATGACTTGCGAACAATGTGTCTCATTTTTACCATAATTATGTATTTTAATTAATTAATTAACATTATTAAATCCAAGATGACGGCCCACTTAATGGAAAGTGGTAATCGTAGTCTGTAGACATTTTTTTTTACAACACAGGGGGCAAATGAGCATGCGGCTCACCTGATGGTAAGTGACATGAACAGAAATACCAGATATAGATACTATATCGTCCATGATACCCTTTATGTGTCACCATTCCTGAGGACTAAAGTGTACTATACCTCTGTATCCTGCAATTTCATTGCCATATCCCATTTTTCAAACTGAAACACAGCCATGCAAACACAACTGCTTCACAGTAGAAACACGAATGGGACAAAGGTGCCCAAGCAGACGACTTTTACAAATGCAAATGTATAAGATTCGTTCTGGTTTTTTTAATGAAAGAAGCTATCTATGCTGATGGTATACAATGATGGGCCACCAGTAGATGATGAAGTGGTAAGGAATTATGAGTAATGATGATGAAATAATATCAGTTAGTTCATCGTGGTGAATTTGCTAGGAAATTAATTTATCTAATTTAATTGTAATTAAGAGACTAGTGATAGTCTTTATATGAGAAATATGAACAGTAAAATTTTCCAGTTTTTTTTTTCTGTTTATAAAAACTACTTATTAAAAACAAATATTTATTGTATAAGTGAATTTTTTGTTATTAAAAATTTTCAAATAACCCCCCATATAAGAAGAGCCTAATAAAATTCGAATGTAGGCAATGCGCCGAGTACCAGGGCGTCATGAATCGAACGTCGTTACGCAACCGAGCCCACTCTCACTTTCGCGAGCGGGAGGCCGCGCCATGAGCTTTGTGCCGGGTTGGCGTACGGCGTGCTGATCTAATATCTATCATCCATTCGTGCAACCTACTCAGCTATGTTGGTGGCCTGGTAATTAGAATCGGATTTACCTATCGGAAACAAAATAAAGGATATACAAATATTTTTAAAGTATTCGAAAAAAGTAAAAAATATATTTAAAGGCGCATTCCAAATTCGATTAGCATATAAAAAAATGAAACTGATTTAAAAAAAATGATTCTGATTGTTGACTTTTTTCTATATTACATTTTATCAAATTATTACAATTGTATTTAAAATTGATTCAGAAAAACTTTAATATTGCCCTATAATGGCAAATTCTCAATGAAGACAAAACCACTACATGGCTTTAAGTTTTAAGCAAGTTTTAATTTAATAGCTAATGAATGTTATGATAATAATAGACACCGTACTCATATTTCTGTGTCAGTCTTGTATTCCAATATGTGCGTAGGAATACAATGATTTAGATGACTTGCGGATGATTTATTTAATTCAATCATGCTTAAGGCAATTTACAAATAATTTGGATTAATCTTAAGCTAATATGCAAAATGATTTTCTTTGTTTTGTAAGTTTTATTCACCAAATATCAACTAGATAGAGTATCACGAATTCAAATGCTTCGTAAATAATGTATTACTATGTATATTTGACTATAAAAATGACATGAGAGTTTTAACAGATTAAAAAAAGAATTATTAAAATCTATTCGAAATTCAAATTGGACATTCTAATGAATTTAAAGTAACTGCATTAACTTTATACAAGGACCTTTTAACTGCTATCTGAATCTGAGCTAATATCAAATTAGCTCTTGGACTTTTAAATTTATATTACATTGTTATTATCTTTATTTCTTCAGTCGTTTAATGTCTAATGGTGAAGAAAAAATCTCCCATATCTCCCATAAACTGCCACAAGGAACAGTCCTGCTACCATTGACTGCCTACAACACATAGTCGACACTCCATTTAGTGGGGGTCACAATGCATTTATCTGTATGAGATCGTCACTAGAGAATCTTTCTTCTCCATTGATTGTCGGCCCATTGCTATATTATCCTTCAGGCTATATCAGTCAATTTAGGTTTTCTGGGAATATGCATACATATCGGAATCTATCATGCACCCAAACACGGAGCATGGAGCCTTCTCTGTAACTCACAAAGTACCCTGAAAGCTTCATCATATGGCTAACATAAATCACTGGCAATACGCACTAAATTATCTCTCATCAAGTCCAAGTCAATACCGTTAACGGGTACAGCTTCAAAATTCATTTAACAGATTCGACCTGAATGAGATAAAATCCTGTAATAAATAACGCTCACATCTTCCATTCCTTTGTTATTTATATTTATTGTGAGCCGTCGGATTATTCAAACCTAAAAACCAACAAAATAATACATACATATAGTTAGTATACGTGATTCGCTTCCAGCGAAAGTGTGTCATGCCGTCTCAGACCCACGCGGCGAACATACTCGTAGTAGGGATGTGGTATTTTCCAACACCTCAGTAGTCACGAATCGTAAGAGGTGTGTTCGTGAACTGATGCTTTCTGTGTTCCTAGTAATCAAATTCTTAATATTTTACATAACTTAATAAAAAAAAAATCCAATCTCAGATTCTAAAATCACAATTAAATCAGCATCTCATTTTGGCGTTATTCTTGTTTCAATATTGACGCCTTATTAAGCAAATATATTTCTCTTTTCTATATAAACAATCATGTAAATTAACCTATTTCCAACCAAATCTGAAGAATTAGTATCCCAATTTTGTAGGTGTCTATTCTGTAGTGTCTTAAAAAATAACAAAATTCATGATCCTCACGTTTGTATGTGTGAGGTCGCAGTTTAGCGGTAAGACCGTCCACTGTTACCTCATTTATATTGCTTCTATGTAGTAATGCTTTTTTTTTAATTTTTATTCTAATGTACTCATTTATATTAATTTATATGTATATAACTCTTTGAGTAGAACAATAAAAGAGTTGGATTTCATTCATTTCGACCAAATAGGCGACGTGCTGAAGAAGGGCCAAATTAAAAGTACCCGTAACCGGCAAGCGTGTATGAAAAGATTGATGAATGTGGAAGAAGCGAAGTTTGTTTGAATCGAAGCATTTGGCGTTCCATTGTTTCTGCCTACCCTAATGGGAGACAGGCGTGACAGATATGTATGTATGTATGTATGATTTCATTCATAACTCCATAATCTGAGAGGTCGTGAAAGAGAATTTGTTTAAAACTATTCTACGAGTATATACTATTAATCAAACAGTCCTTACTAATATTATAAAATGTGAAAGTGAGTTTGTTTGTTTGTTACCTTATGGTGCTTTGATGGCTTAACTTATCACTATGAAATTTGGTATACTAACTATATGTACTACATGAGAGGGAGAAGGCTATAGACTACTTTTCATCTCGGTCAATGAAATAATCCCGGTTGAAGACAAAGTTGTTGGTAAAAGCTAGTAAACCATAATTCAAACAGTTTTCATAGCAGAATAACTATTGCTTCACATGTGAGAGATCCAAAATTTGAAAAATATTAATTTTAAAACCTTAATTTATATAGATAGAGCATCGAGTCTCAAAAATGGGTCAACTTTACTTATTTTTTTATTATAGTTTTATATACTTATGCACATAATGTATTTTGACGTATCTATATTTAATTATTTATTAAATCAAATGAGTTTGTACTGATTCAAAAGAAGCAAAAATTATAAAATAATATAATTATAGAAGTTATAAAGGGAACACTCGTAACAATTTATCACGCAAAATTGTATGAAAAAGTTGATCCTCTTTTCTCGAAGCATTTGTATGGAGACACTCTATTTATATAATCTAAGCTTAAAACATACATTACTATAGATAGTTTATTTGGTATTGAATGTAATAATAATAACTCGACAAATTTATTTATGATTCATTGGAAGCGGAAACCCATCAATCAAACTAAGAGCGATAATTTCTTAAATTTATTTCCGAATACATGTTAGATGACAATCGGGCATCTTAGACATATCACAAATTAATTCTTTATTGCACTACAAACATAAAAATGTACAATATTAATTAAATAATTCAAGTGAGATACAGTTGCAAAAATTACAATTTACAATTTTTACAATGTATATTGAAAGAGAAAAAAATCTGCATTATCATCAGTCCCCAAACTAGGCTAGACCTGTATAATGGGGACTAAAAATATCAATGAAGATTAACGAGTACTAACTTACTAACTTAACTCCTACTCTTGTTGGAATTTGGGGAAATCCTTAGTAAGTATCCATGCCTTAGAGATTAATATTCAAAGTTTTAAATTCACCTTAGTAGCTGAGACTGTGGTCGCCGTATAGTTCCGACATAGAATGGGCCCCTTCCTTTCTCGAGGTTATTGTAAGAGGTGACTAAGGGACCTTAATGTTTAAGCGATGAACAGCAGCGTCTCTCTTAAAACATCACCAAAACCTAACTGCGATTGTCAATCTGCTTACCAAGGAAACATCTGGAAAGGTCACCCAACAGGAAGGTCATGTTTAGCAGTGGACACTGAAAAATAGAAAAATGCCAAAATAAAGATATTCGTAAAAGAAACAAAATAGCCAAAATACTTGGAAGGAGGAGCAAGCTGAAATGGCAATAGGTTGGCCATGTAGCTCGAAGAACTGACAAACGATGGGGAAGGAACGGTTCTTGAGTAACAAATCCAAGTACAGGCAAACGCAGAATAGGAGGACCCTCCATTAGATGGAGTGACGACCTCAAATGCATTGCAGATAGTTAGTGGATGCAAATGGCTTGGATGCTTTTCTTATAGCAATCTATTTGAGCGGCTTATGTTTAGCAGTGGCTGATATGATGACGAAGATGATGAAACAGTAAAAGGAAGTTTATCGATGAACGATTCGATTGATAGGTTAATAAAATACAAGACTGAAACAAAGAGTCTGAAAACTGCACCAGTAATAGAGTATGCGAAGTAACTGCTTGTAATCGTATGAACAGACATGTGAAAAAATGAAAGTCATAATTTGAGGTTGTTAAATGAAGCTAATTACGGAGAAAATAGCCGTCTCTTTTGGAAGTGCCAGGTAATGTAGTTGCTTACAATTTTTGAGCTAGTACTGCATTACTAGCTCCAAATGGTCATGAGTAGATAAAAGATAAATTGTCTTTTTTTACAACACAGGGGGCAAAATGGGCATTGATGGTAAATGACTACCGCCGCCCATGATCACCCACAACACCAGCGGCATTGCAGTTTTGCTGCCGGCCTTTTAAAAAGGAATATACTTTTTTTTTTTTGAAGGTTATGTTGTCGTATCGGTTCGGAAATACTGTTGCTGGAAATTGATTCCAAAGAATGGTTGTGCGTGGAAGAAAGTGCCTTGAAAAATGCCCGGTTGAAGACAGCCACTCGTCCAGATAATTGGGATGAAACTTTAGTTTGTGGCGGGTTGTACGGTGGTGTAAATCAGCAGCAGGTATCAATCCGAACAATTCCTCAGAACACTCCCCATGATAAATTCGGTAGAAGATGCACAGTGATGCAACATCTCTGCGCAGTTTCAGTGGATCGAGTCGGACAGTAAGGCGTTGACTATCAATAATTCGAGTCGTTTGTACAAACAAATCGACTTCAATTGTGGCAAGACCAGTTTAGATTTAAAAACTAAAGACCAGTTTAGATTTTGAAAAAAGAAATCTATGTGAACAATCTTTAAGGATATCTTTTCAGATAAAAAATAATTTTCCAAATCGGTTTACAACTGGCGGAGTTATTACGTAACAAACAAAAAAAGACACCCGAATTAACAATCATCTTATTTTTGAAGTCGGTTGAACACAACTGATGGACCGCCTTGGTGGAAAGTGGTAATAATAATCGCCTAAACTAACAATAAGTATGGGTACGATTACCAGGCTATCATGAGTTTGAAGAATTATCAAAATACTACACGTTCCACCTAAAATAGGCACAAGGTTGCCACAATGTTGTTGCAGGCTGGGTCACTTCATTGACCAACAAATTTCTATAACCCGGCAATCTATTGTATGCTAATAGTCTAGTTTACTTTGAATTTTATATATAAATCCAATAGAAACATTAGGCACGAAAATCTATTTTAAAGAATTATTCGTAGGTTGGCTTTTTTGCAAATGTTTTTTGGAGAGCAAAGGTGACTTTAGATTGGTTTTTTTTTTAATGGATGATAATGGAATGGCAACCCCACCCGCGCTATCGGTATACACCGGCGGGGCACCAGTGAAGGATGATAGATGAGGATGAAGTAGGTCAGTTAGCCCATCGTGACGAATTCAACAAGAATTGTTCACGATGGTTTCCAGGGGGAACCACGTGGAGGTCGACCTGATAGGGCATATTGCTAGCAATGGGGCTGTCAAACTCCATTACTAACAATCCCTTTCCCCCCATTTAGATTGGTTTAAATTTTAAACCAAGCGAATCCTTAATTTTAACCTAGTGATCGCAAATACTTTTATACATTGTTTTAATACAATAAAGGGGTGGTTAATTCTTGATGAATTCATCATGATGGGCTAACTGGCCTGTTTTCATTCTCATCTATCACCCTTCACTGGTGCTCCGTCAGCGTATCCCGTTAGCGCAGGCGGGGTTACCATACCATTTTCATCCACAAAAAAAATATAGTAAAGGGGTGGGGGAACTAAAATGACGTTAAAGAGTTAATATTAAAATCTGTTTTTTATTTCAACATTATAATATATATTTATTTATTTATTTATTTATTTATTTAACTCTTTATTGCACCATAAATAAAAATATACAATGACAAGTGAATAATTCAAATGAAATACAGTAACATAAATACAGATTGAAATATACACATAAAGGTACAAAAGGCGGTCTTATCGCTAGGGCAATCTCTTACAGAATATATAGAATAATACAAAACATTTATTGCCAGAAAAACACAATTGTAATAGAAAACACAGAAAATACATATACAAGAAGTGTCCCATATTTGGCAAAAGGAACCGGCTCAGCTGATGCTGTAAATGTCCTAGCCCAATGTGAACTGCTGCACAGCGTTGGTTTACAGTCAGTCCCTCTCTTAACAAAATGCAACAAAAATGCACTGCGATTGCTTCTTACAAGAACTATTTTTTAGATAATATATAATAAATATCATACTAAATATTGTTTCTTTGTCAGATGAATTTACAGTACAGACTTCGTTCGCACTAACAGTATACACTGACGGGTATACTGGTAGATGACAGTATATTGCTAAAAATGGGGTCGCTAGTCCCCAATACTAACAATCACAGCCACGACTGAATTTTTTTATACAACTTAGAATGGCAAACAATCTGACGGCCCACCTGATGGAAAGTGCTAACCGTCACCTATAGACATGAGCAGTACCATGAACATAACAGAGTATACTGTTTCGCACATGATACCCCCCATGCTTTGCCATTCCTGAGGACTCAGGTGTTATTCGTCTGTACCCTGTAAATTCACGCCATATCCCACCCTTCAAACCGAAACACAGTCATGGAAATACAACTACTTTACAGTTGAAACACGAATGGGACAGAGGTACCTAATACTTACACATATATCGTTAATATACCACCTGTTAACTGTCCACTGCTGAACATAAGCCTTCCCCATAAAGGGAATTTTGCCAGTAGAAGCCACAATTGGCTGGCGACTTGGCAACCGTAGTTTTTTTTATGGGTGAAATTGGCATGGCAACCCCGCCCGCTTTAACTGGATACGCCGGCGGAGCGCTAGTGAAGGGTGATAGATGACAATGAAAACAGGCCAGTTAGCCCATCATGATGGATTCATCAGGAATTAACCATAATAGTTTCCAGGGAGAACCGCGAGGAGCTCGACCTGGTTGGGTATATTGCTAGCAATAGGATTCTCAGTCACTGTTACTAACAATCCCTTTCCCCCCTGGCAACCGTAGTTAGGCTATGATAATGTTTTAGGAAGAACGCTACTGTCCAAATTTCCTCAGCCTCTTTTGACACCCGTGCGAAAGGAAGTTCCTTTTATAATAAGCATAATAAAATAATGCACCTTAAGTCGCGAATAGATAGTAGTAACCTATAAATTTAGAAGACATATCAAAACAACTACACGCGATGCTCTAAAAATGAGCTACCGATCTATTCATTAGTGTGTGATAGAGTTATCAACGCATAGGACGCACGCACACACGCGCGCGAAGGGTATGTGACCTAAAATTGTTAACTAAAAGATGCAAACAATCTTTTTAAGTTTTGATACCAGGGCCGTACTTACATTTTTATAAATGTTATTTATATTTTCAACTATTTCTTTTAACTAGACCCCGTTCCGGTTTTGAGTGGGTGTACTAATGAAGAATATGAGACCAAATCTTCCTTTTTCAATAACCGTCTTCTGTCTCACTCGCTGACTTTTTAATGTTGAATTTTTTTAACTTATTTTTTCACTTTTTCGTATGACCACCATTGAAGGATAATAAATAGACCAAAATAAAGGCAGATTGTTTCCAAAAGGAAGTTAGTCCAAATTTTTTTCGATAACTAAAATCATTTTAGGTAATCATTATAAATAAAACTTATTTGAGGACTTATAAAAACCAGGAAATCCGTCAATAGACGTAATAGGTCAATTTATAGATCAAGTAAATCGGGCATGTGTAACGTAATACTAACATAAGACTACAAATTCAAATTAGGAACGTTCATAATGAAGCTTACAAAATTGTTGTAAAGTTGTATTTTTTTTTATACTACTTAAAATGGCACACAATGAGCAGTACCATGGACATAACAGAGTATACTGTTTCGCCCATGATACCTCTCATATGTTGCTATTCCTGAGAACTCAAGTGTTATTCCTCTGTACTCTGTAAAATTCAAGCCATATCCCACCCTTTAAAGCGAAACACAGCCATGCAAACACAACTGTTTCACGGTAGAAACACGAATGAGACAGAGACAATGAAGCAAACTACTTTTGTACAAAGTCTCCCATTTGGTGCAAAAAATGTGTCTATGTTTAAAATCATCGTCATCATCATCATTTCAGCCATTATCCGTCCACTGCTGGACATAGGCCTCCCCCATAGACTGCCGTAAGGAACGGTCTTGAGCCACCTGCATCCACTGACTCCCTGCAATGCATTTGAGATCGTCACTCCATTTAGTCGAGGGTCATCCTACACTGCGTTCATAAACAATTCAATAATTTTCAATACTTTTCATTGGCTATTCAAAAAGAACTCTGTTAGCAAACTGAAATATTAATTAAGAAACTATATTTTTATAATGACTGGCAATTTATATTTTGATTCTTTTCTTTTCATTTAAGAGTTTCCTCTTGTCGGTGCAACCAATTCATGCATCTTCTTCCAGCCAGCTCTATCCCAGGCCATATCCTTGATCTCCCTATACGACATGACATACGTGTTTCCTTTATCTGTCCCATGTAGTTATTCCTCGGTCTTCCTCTTCCTCTTTTTGCCCTCTATTTTTCCTTCTACTATGCTCTTAAAAAAATCGTCATGTCGTATAAGGTGGCCCAGCATTTTGCCTCTTCTATTCTCTATTATTTTAATTAATGTTCTTTTTTCGTTCACTCTTTTCATTCCATTCATTTCATATTTCGTTTGCATAAAAATATTTGTAAATTTTCGATGCAATATACGAAGTGGGTGCAAAACGTTTAATGGAAAGTGTAGGTGCAGCTATTTCTACGATTAACATATAAATTCTCTACCGGAGCAGTTTGTAAAGAAAATCAATCAGAATTAAAATTGTTCGATCATTATTGAAAAATCGAGATAACTCCGACGTTGCCACACTTCACTAACTGTCGATGTGGATCCTAATCTATGACTAGTCGCCTGGCAAAAAGGCACTAAGCTCATTAACCTATGACTCTGTTGCTAAGTACATTTAAATACATAGTCGCCGTTTTACTTAATACCGACCTTTTGGATGTTTGACAGAATAATTACTGTATCATCAGAGGACATATTTTGTCGTGGCAGAGAGAAACTTTATATAAAAATTTCCGAATGTACGTCTATTGCACTCGTATTTTGGCCATGAAGTTTCTATACTCGCAAAACATTTTTCGGTTTAAAGAGATACGGCAGTGATGCAACTAGATTGAAACATGCCAGGTTATTCTAGATAGAAATGGATTGCTAGTTATGGGGTCTAACAGCCTTTGAAATCGCTTCTGACTTGCCATGTCTCTAAACCTTTTTTAAAATTTCAATATAATATCTCAGCTAGATCTTTATTCTAAAAACTAATATGAAATAAATTGCTAATATTTATACTAAATATCAATACTTAAACAATAATATAGAAAATACGTAACTATCGTGATACAATTTCAATTATTGAATAATATTGTAATAAACTCATTAACTATTTCTTAAAATAAAATAAAAAGTTGTCCTCCTTTCTCCTCCCTGCTGTGCCCAACAGGATCCACAATTAGAGTTGTTTTAATATCTACCAACCAGATTATGGAATGCAATAAGAAATAAATAAATAGTTTTTAGTAAAAACTATTTTAAGTTTACTCTATGATGGTGCATAAAATAGTAATTTTGCAAAACTATTAAATTTAATAATTAATTAAATATTAAATTAAGAGATTGTTATAAAGAAAGGGCGTTCCAGTATCGATTTCATTGTTATGCCCTATTAATATACCCAATCTGATCATACGAAACCATTGTGGTTAATTTGACTTCATCCTCACCTATTATCTATCACTCATCACTAGTACCCCGCCAGCGTATGAGCATATCGATAACACAGGCTCGGTTACAATTGTATTTTTATCTCATTAAAAACACCGTCACACTCAAAATTAACAACATAATGAGGCGTTCCATGACGTTTATTCTGTGAGATCCACGGTGCTTTTCATATCTCGAAGGAATAGTCTTTAGAAATAGTCTTTCATCAGATAAGTGTCAGCCTGCGCACCATTTGATGTCGTATGGAAACGATGGAAGCAATAGAAGATTAAAATTTCTCTACATGCCCTTTAATTTTATGTCTAGGTGGAAAACTTTCAGAAAGAGAAACAGTATGAGTATTGTCTTAAATATATGTCGTGTGGTCCCGGCATAGAATGTACCACCCCTTCCTTTACGTGGATGTCACCCAAATACTATATAATATATATGAATATTTGAATTGGCCGTGTGGTCTTGGCATAGATTGAGCCACACCTGCCTTTCCCGTGGCTGTCGTAAGAGGCTACTAGGGCAATATAAAAGCCAATCGATGGACAGTAGTGTCCCGCTTAAAACGTCGTCAAAGCCTAACTGCGGTTATCAACCCGCCTGCCATGGAGATTTTGCTGTAAGTTGCCTGCATTCGTGACAACTTACAGCAAAATCCCCATTACGAGAGCGACCGATGTTCATCAGTTAAAAGCTTATATGATGATGATGATGATTAAATATTTTATTTTTATTTTCGGTTACTATACTGAATTAAACTTAGGTACATATTGTTATTAAAAGAAGTAATATTTTTATAATTAGAATCAAAACAAGAAATCATGGAGATCATGAAATCGAGAATCTAATCGCTCCACTCGATCGCTATTCACAAACAAAATTATGCGCGTCATATGAAAGTAACGAAGAAAGACCTTTCTCTATTTATATGAGATTGACATCGCCCTGGCGCCGGCCCTGTGTCTTTCTATTAGTATCTGGGCTCGACCTATTTAAGGGATTGCAACATAGGGCTGCACACACGCACAAACTCGGTATGTGTGGTCTTGTATCCGCACGGTGCGCGTGTGTGCGTAGATAATGCGCAGACGCAGAAGACGATGTTTTTTCCTGTAATAATTTAAATGTAATCTATTCTAATGTTACATTGATTTTATGTAATTGTACTGTCGTTTATTAATTACGCTTTTATGATAATTAACTTCTGTAATAGTTCAATTAATATTAGGTCACATTACGTCTTTAATGTAAGTTAATTAAGGAGGGAATTAAATATTACAATTAATAATAATTTAATGGGAAATTTGTTTCTTTTAACCGACTTGAAATTAGAGAAAATATGTAATTATACTTTATTTTTTTATTTAATGTGCTATGTCAAGCAGTCAAGAGTCTTCATAACCAGCTCACATATATGAAACTAGTTATGAAAATAGACAAAGCCAGAAAGAAGTATTTTTTTATATACATGAAAATGGAATAGTAACCTTGACTGCGCTATGCGCTACGCTGACCTAATACCAGTGAGGAACAGATGGGAGGGATTGTTAGTAACGGAGAAGTTAGTCCCCATCGCTATCTAAATACTCTATCAGGTCGACCTCCACGTGGTTGCCCCTGGAAACCATCGTGACTAATTTATCGTTGATGTCGTCACGATGGGCTAACTGACCTGCCTTTCATCCTCACCAATCATCTCTCACTGGTGTCCCGCCAGTGTATACCGATAGCGCAGGTGGGTCAACTATTCCATTGTCATCCATTAAAAAAAAATACCAGTGAGGAATCATTAATATGGATAAAAACAGATCAGTTGGCTCATCATGACGAATTCATCAAGAATTAGCCATAATGGTTTCCAGGGGTAACCACGTGGAGGTCGATCTAACAGGGTATATTGTTAGCAATATTCCGGCTTGATACCTATGTTTAACAGTGGACAATTACCAGCTAATACAATAATTCAAAGGTTCAATTATTGGTTCGACCTGGCTCACGAGGTGACCGAAATGTGGGGGGTGACATCCACCGAAATCATTCCAATCGTTATGTCGGTGAACGGTCTTATCCCAACTAGTCTGGAACAACATTTCAGACAGTTGGGATTCCATGGCGGCTCCCTTCCGGGAAAGATACAGAAAACGATGCTCTTAGATACTGCCCGCATTGTACGCCGGTTTCTCTCCCTGGGCCTCCTCCCGTTCCCTCCCGGGCCCTGAACCCCAGCCGACTGTGCTTCTGCCGGCGGTTAGTTTGCCATCTCCTCTCCTTAAGAGGGGAGACGATTTTCTAAAAATTCAACGGTTGCATAGAGGATATCGCTGTTATAAGCTAAGCCCGCCATTATACTTATTCTTCTTTTTAAACTCTGTATCCTATAATTTGAGACTTTACTGTACAATAAAGTGTTACTAATAAACAATCAAACAAAAACAACATTCTTAAAACACAGCAGTGAATTTACAGGGTACAGAGGAATAACACCTGAGTCCTCAGGAATAGCAACGTATGAGGAGTATCATGGGCGAAACAGTACACTATGGGGGGAAGGGATTATTAGTAATGCGGACTACTAGTCCCATTGCTAGCAATATATCCTATCATGTCGACCTCCATGTGTCCCCCTGGAAACCATCGTGCTGAATTCCAGATGTATTCATCACGCTGGGCTAACTGACCTGCTTTTTCATTCTCACCTATCACCCCTCACTGGTGCCCCGCCAGCGTATACCGATAGCGCAGGCGAGGTTACCATTCCATTATCATCCATTAAAAAAAAGTACACTCTATTATGTCCATGGTACTGTTCATGTCTATAGGCGACGGTTACCACTGTCCAGGTGAGCCATCAGCCTGTTAGCCATTCTAAGTTGTATAAAAAAAAACCCCTTGAGACACCTCACATTATTAATTGAATTAATTTAAACTGTTTTAAATAACCAAATCTATTTAAAAATGTAAACAAAGGCTTGCATTTTTGTGACGAATCGTATAAAAGTTACCGGGTCAATGGTACGTAACCTGCGCTGTTTAAATTTAGTTCAATTGAACACCTATTTGATTATAATTAACCTATATATAAATCAAGTTAAGTCGTAATGTAATACAATGTGATTAAGACACTAATGATTAATAATATGTCGTCATCGTCATCATTTAAACCATTATACGTCCACTGCTGGATTCCCCAAGACTGCCATAAAGTACTAATGATTGAACCTGCAATATGTCGTCATCGTCATCATTTCAACCACTATCCGTTCGGTTATACATATAATATATATATATATAATTGCTGACACATAGGCCTCTCCCATAGACTGCCATAAATAACGGTCCTGAGCCACCTTTATATCCACATAAGACTTATTCCTCTTGCAATTTCCTTTACGCATTTCACGTTCCCTTCCATTTTTCCTCAATCCTTTCCTCCAAATCGTAGGTGGGGGAACCACCAACAAATGCATTCTTGCTTAAAACTATAACTAAATCGTTTTTTTAATATGACCGCCCCAAATAATAATTGGAATAAGGGTAGGAAGGTGGTGATGAAAAACTGATATAATTAATTAATTATAACGAATACGTGGTGCCACGGCATAGAATGATGGAAAGTGAGAGTAATCGTAGCGTCCCCTTTTAAAACATTTCCAAAGCATAACATGAGCAGTGTTCAGCAGTGGACATGGACATAACAGAGAATACTGTTTCGCCCATGATACCCCCCATGCGTTGCCATTCCTGAGGACTCAGGTGTTATTCCTCTGTACCCTGTAAATTCACGCTATATCCCATATTTCAAACCGAAACACAGCCAATCAAACACAACTGCTTCACGGTAGAAACACGAATGGGACAGAGGTACCCAAGCAATTGACTTTTGTACTCCTCTGGTATGATGATAATGATGATGATGAACTATTATTAGCGAAACATTTGTATATTAATTATAATTAAGATTGAGTTCCATAAAAAACCTATGTACTTCAATAGTGGCGAAACTAGTGTTTTTTATTTTTATTTAATAACAAAACTGTTGAACCAAATTTGATAAAATTATCAATAGAAACAGTCGTCCGAATGGGCGGTAATAAAAAGATGACTATTCAAAAATGCTTAAATCTAAGTTTACTTGAATATTATATAAGGTATGTAATTTTTTTTCTTTTTTCTTTCAGAGAGCAATCTCTCGATTACGATCGTAACCTTCGTTCCAATAAAGCTCTCCAACTATCTTTCCCCTCTCACCGTACTGGTTACGCTTCAAAGTCTTTTCTCCTACATTCTTCACGACTCTGGAACGCGCTTCCTGACGCCATTAAGAGACTACCGACTAAACCATCTTTCATAAAAAAAAAACGTTCACGCTTACTTTTCTACTTTATCCGACCAGTAAGTGCTTTATATTATTCTCAATTTCGTGTATAATATAGTATATATCATATATGTATATTTGTTATTCATATATATTTATTAGTTTATATATGTAATTTTAGTATGTATGTATATCAATAATTAGTAGTACCGCATTCGAGTATTCTGACACTTCCCTATGGTTGACTGGGAGAGAATGCTTTTAGCATTAAGTACGCCATGTACACATATTTGTACTAATGAATAAATAAGTAAAATAAATCTCTTAAAGATTGCTTTCCTCTTTTCAGATAAAAAAGAATTATCCGAATCAGTTTACAATTGACGGAGTTATAAGGTAATAAAATTATTAAAAAAAAACACAATTACATTGAGCGTTCCTTCTTTCTGAAGTCGGTTAAAAAATTAAAAAAAAAAGTATTCTTTGTGATGAAGTGATCCACTTCTTTTATATTTTTTAAGTGGAGTAAAACCAATTAGTTGGCTGTTAACCGTGACACGGTCCGTAAGTAAATCAAATGTTATATAATAAAGTAAGTTACATAACCGGACGGTTCATTCTCGGCGTGGCGACGCGGCGCCGGTACGAGATCGTCGGTCGTGCAAACCGTAGTACCAACGGATAATTTAACCGTCAAACATTCACCTCAATACCTCAACGGTGCAGTTTGTTTTAATAGAATTTAACAATAAGCGTAGCAATATCTGTATAGAATTTAGTCCAATAATAATGCTGTTTTATGTAATATTTATTTTATTAATGTATTAAATTCTTTTCCTTTTTCATTCCCTTGAGTAATATTTTTTTTGTATTTTTCTAATTGAATTCTCAAATCTTAAAATCATTAAACGAAATGTCTAATGTAAGTAGTATATTCATTTATTTTAACATTTATTATATAAGTAGGTAGGTATTATATGTATTTATAGTGTATGTATTTATGTAATATTTTATTATATATTTTAATATTTTATTTAACTGTATATTTGTTTATGTATTAATAGTTGTAGCACTTCAGCTGCCCGCTAACGTAATGCTTTCTCACTGTACTGGGTTGACTGGAAGAGATCTCTGTCAGAGATAAGTCCACCCTTGCTCACAACATGTATAAATACATTATTTTATATGTAACCTACAAGCGCAATAAAGAATATATATATATATATATATATATATATATATATATATATATATATATATATATATATATATATATATATATATATATATATATATCTTAATCTGTTGCCTTGCTATAAATAAATAAATAACGAATATGTTAAAAAAGTCTATTATCCAAAAAATTATATTAGATAACAGACTTTTAACATATTCGTAAATAGATATCCGACCGATACGGGCGATATCGAAATAGGTAAGGAGTTTTTTTAATGGAATCATCCATTAAAAAAATAAACTGGTAACACCGCCCGCGCTCTCAGTATACACCGACGGGGCACCAGTGAGGGATGATAAGTGAGGATGAAGCAGCTCAGTTGGCCCATCGAATTTGATAATAATTAATCATGATATTTTCCAAGGGTAACCGCGTGGAGGTCGACCTCTGGTATATTGATAGCAATGGAGACTAACCAAACAAGTTAGTTGATCCTTCGAAACCAATTCAACAAGAATTAACCAGGATGATTCCTGGGTCAACTTGGAAGGTTGTATTGCTAGCAATGGGGCTGTTAGATCGCTTTATCTATAAACTCTTTCCCCCTACAACCGAGGGTCACTTTCCATCAGGTGGGCCGTCAGCTTATTTGCCGTCTCGAGTTGCATAAACAAATCCCAGATAATCGACACTCAGTCATTGGCTAGCGTAAAAAATTACACTTTAAATTTGTCGTTACCATCGCCAGAACACGATTTGCGACAGTGCCCCGCGTTATGTAACGTGCTATTTGGTTGGAGTCTACCACTTTGTTTTTCGCTTCGTACTCTAGTTTCCATATCAATAAAAATTAAACGCTAAATGATAAAAAAAAATCTCGACAACGGCTGAGATAATTCAGGATTTTTTCAAACATTCGTTGAAGGAAAGAAATTCCATTTATAAAAGGAATATAAAAGGAATTCTATTCATAAAAGGAAGGCTTTTATGAATAGAAAAATTTGGAAAAAAAAATTACGAAAAAAACGTAGGTATGTAATGCCCCATTTTCATTTTTGTTACACAAATTGTTCCTAGCTTGGATGGACTTTTTTTTTATGGGTGAAAATGGTATGGTGACTCCGCCTGCGCTAACGGGATACGCTGGCGGAGCACCAGTGAAGGGTGATAGATGAGAATGAAAACAGGCCAGTTAGCCCATCATGATGAATTCATCAGGAATTAACCATGATAGTTTCCAGGGGGAACCGCGAGGAGGTCGACCTGGTTGGGTATATTGATAGCAATGGGATTCTCGGTCTCCATTACTAACAATCCCTTTCCCCCAGCTTGGATGGACTACTAACAGTTACACTTTCTCTTTTCGGGTACACTTTCTCCATTCGGGTTCTCAAGGTTGACTGGAAGAAGTCTCTTTGAGGGATAAACCCGCCTATTTACATTTTTGTTATAACCTAATATCTGTACTATAAGTAAATGTACAGAAATATATAAATATATAGGTTTTGTTGTCTAATAGGTTTATCCTGAACGACGCGAGATCTGTGGGGTGAGCCAGTCCTGTTGTTATATATTATTATAATATGTATGTATGTATAATGTAAAATGGTCGTGTGATCCCGGCCTATGTGCCTACGTCTAGGAACCACGTGGGGAATGGTAGCTCGAATTACTAACAATCCTCCTCCCCCCCACCCCCACCTAAAATATTATAGGCCACACCTTCCTTTCCCGTGGGTGTAGTAAGAACTGACTAAAGAAGGGCGATGGATGGGCAGGAGCGTCCCTCTTAAAAAACCTCTAAAACTTGACTGCGGTTGTCAATCCGCCTGCCAAGCGTGACAACTATATACTTATTTTGACAGTGAACGGTTAAAGTCTGATATATATATATATATATATATATATATATATATATATATATATATTATGTAAGGTAATAATGAGTGTTGGACATAAAATGTATATATTTTTGAACTACGTTGCACCGTCAACTACATTATCCGTTGTTCCTGTCTACGGTCCACTGGTAAATAATGCCATATGGTATTAAGTCCGCCATTTATAGTTTCAAGGATTAATAAAGTTTAATAAATAAATAAAAAAAATATCTCTTCATAATAATAATTTAAATTCAATACCACTGCAGGTATTAATCAATCATACAGTCCACCTACGGCCGTACAATAAACGGTTACCATAACTTTATTTATTATTAATCCGATTAGACAAAAGAAATAAGGTAAAATTGCTGTTTGTATTGCAACTAGGCAAATAAAAAATTATATCAAACCTAAATATTTTTCTGCCATAGCCTAGGAAAACGCATAAAAAGAAAATAAGTCAGTCACCTCTTTTTAATCTCAACCAAATAATATGCAGGTAATTTTACCTAAAAAACAAAACAAGAAACACGACAATAGTAAAGATTATACGTTTTTTAAAACTTCGATAGTACATTATTGCGCCATCTACTTTGCAGTAGCAAATGGAGAGTAGCTTCCTATTCGTGTGCTTTGCTGCTCCTCAGTAGATGGCGCAATAAGTCCATAAATACGAAAGTGTGAAAATAATTTGTGTATAATAGATACAATAGCATTATTTTGACATTAAATATTTTATTCTTTATAGAATTAATAATGATCCCTAGATATATCTAATACTATTTTAATTTGTATATTTGAATCTTAAGTATAATATTAAACTTAAATGTTACAGCGTCATCTAGTTTTCTTTTTACGAAATTTTAAAAAGCAAAGAACGCTTAGCTTTAGGCTACAGATACAAAGATGGCGGTGAATATTGTTTCATTAAAATGAATAATAATTATTGTTTCATGAAAAATTTATTAAATTAAGCACTAAATATTGCTAATGTAAGCAACAAACGCTTCGATACTCTCAGTTAGTTCGGTACTAGTCGTATTGTGAAGGAGTTCCGCACCATCGTTTAGTATGATCTCTTTCAGAGCCAACGTCCGTAAAATCTTATCAGCTTCATTATCGCCATCTTCTATAATTATTTCGTATAATAGATTGGTTAAATTTATTTGATCCATAGCTTTGTCGTCTAAGATACTAGGGTTGATATCGGCTTTTGATAATGTTCTGAAATTTTAATAAATACCTAATAATAAATTATATATATATATATATATATATATATATATATATATATATATATATATATATATATATATATAAACTGGTTCACTCCCCACTAGATGGCGTTACGACTTTAAATGCATTAGGTCAGGAACTCAGTGGATACAGGTGGCTCAAAACCATTCCTTATGGTAGTCTATGAGGAAGGTTTATGTTTAGCAGTGGATAGTCAACAACTGATATGATGATGACCATGATACATGACCTACATAATGTCTAAGTAAACAATGTGGATGCTTCTTTCACATTTGTGTTTCTGCCACAAAGCAGCTGTGTTTAATGGCTGTGTTTCGGTTTAAAAGGTGGGATATGACAGTGAAATAATAGAGTACTGAGGCATAATATATTAATGTCGTTAAGAATGGCAACTCATGAAATCTTTCATTCTCACCTATCATCATTCACTGGTGCCCTGGCAGCGTATACCGTTAGCGCAGGTAGGGTACCATTCTATTATCACCCATTAAAAAAAAGGTATCTTTAGAAATTTTCACATTTATAAAATAAGTAGTAGGCTTACTAACCTGCGTGTATCAAATCCAACTTCTCTGAGCTTCTTTTTGGCTAGTTCTATGAAGGACGGGGACTTGAGTGTCTCCCGGAGCCAAATTTTTATTTTATTCTTTTTATCCTCTACGCGAGCTTTAAACCTAAAGAGTGGGAAAGAGAGAGATACAATTTTCATTATTACAAATTTGTAATACAATAGGAATACTATATCAGCGGCTAACACTGTTTTTTTTTTATACAACTTAGAATGGTAAACAAGCTGACGGTCCACCTGATAGAAAATGATCATCTATAGACATCAACCATCAACTATAGACATGAGCCGTACCATGGACATAACAGAATATACTGTTTCGCCCATGATACCCCCCCTGCCATTCCTGAGGACTCAGGTGTTATTCCTCTGTAAGTAAATTCACGCCATATCCCACCCTTCAAACCGAAACACAGCCATGCAAACACAACTGCTTCACGGTAGAAACACGAATGGTACAGAGGTACCCAAGCAATCGACTTTTGAACATAAGCCTCACCTATAAGGGGGGTTTTGTTAATAGTTGCCACCCTTGACAAGCGAATTGGCAGCAGTTAGGTATTGGTGATGTTTTAAGAGCGACGCTACTGGCCATCCCTCTAAGAAACAAAGAAATATGTTTGTTCAAGTAAACTTAGTTTTAAGCATTTTTAAATTGTAATTTTTCCTCTTTAGTTTCCTTAGTCGCCTCTTTCGATACCCACGGGAAAAAGAGGGTAGTCTACTCTATGCCGGGACCACACGAATTGCAATACGAACAGAAACGTAAGAGTGAAATTTATTTGAAACTAGCGGCCCGTCCCGGCGTCGCACAGGGGACATTTTTACATTTTAAAAAGTGGCCATTAAGGCTGCACACGCGACGGAAGCTTAAAAATGGAGTAACTTCTCCCATTTTCCCAACATTTCCCTTCACTGCTCTGCTCCTATTAATCGTAGCGTGATGAAAAGTATACTATAACCTGCCCAGGAGTATGAAGAATAATTGTACCAAGTTTCGTTAAAGTTCGTCGAGTAGTTTTTGTTTCTATAAGAACTTACAGACAGATAGACCAATATTTTCTGATTGCATTTTTGGCATCGGTATCGATCACTAATCACCCCCTGATAGTTATTTTTGAAATATATTTCATGTACAGAATTGACCTCTCTATAGATTTATTATAAGTATAGATAAATACATAAATTAATTCATTCGTAGATTACAGAAGAAGGCTTCCTCCATAAATTGACACAAAACAGATCCAAAACAGTCTCGAGTCACCTGCATCCACTGACTCCCTGGTCTACATTTTGGATTATAGCTTCACCCAACAAGGAAGTTTTATACTGCATTTGCTGGTAGGGGGAGCGACCCAAATAACAACTTGAGAAAATATTTTCCCCTATTGCTTCTCAGTTTTACAAACTGTATGGCCACTTTAGCTTGCTTATCCTTCTAGCTATGCGCTGCTTCTTTTTCCTCATATCCTCATAGCTAAAGGACTTGATTAAGATACGCAACCTGTGCCACTACCCCTTTCCAGATCGCACACTGAGAATCCCATTACTGCAATATACCCAACCAGACCTTCTCGCGGTTCCCCTGGAAACTATCATGGTTAATTCCTGATGAATTCATCATGATGGGCTCACTGGCCTGTTTTCATTCTCGTCTATCACCCTTCACTGGTGCTCCGCCAGCGTATCCCGTTAGCGCAGGCGGGGTTACCATACCATTTAAATACCATTTTCACCAATCAAAAAAAAAAATAAGACCGCACTATTTTGTGTTTTGTGGATGGGCTCTTGCAAGGTAGCTCCAGTGATCGTTCGGCCTTCACTCCTCTTTCCCTCCACACAGCTGCCCAAGATTACCTAGCTATATTAATCACTTTGAGTCTTCTGCAGACATGTTTATTTCCGACTATAGAATCCAAGCAAAAATTTAAAAAATGAAAGTAAAACTTATTTTAATTTTGTTGTTATAAAGTCACAGTTTCTTCTTTCCAACCGACAAAAAATTCTATCGAAAGCGGTTTAGTAGTTTAGTTTTTAAATCAACATAATTGATTTTCTGTTTAACTGGAAGGTTCTTGAGTGGTGACCGCGTACGGGTAAAAGTAGTGTAAGACAACCCCCCAGATAGAGTGACTAGAGTGACGCCCTGTAATGCATTGCAGGGAGTCAATAGATGCGGGTGGCTCAGGACCGTTCTTTATGGCAGTCTATGTGGTAGGCTTAAGACCAACAGTGGACGGATAATGGCTGACATGTCGATAACAAACTAATTTTCGTCTTAATAATGTAAATGGGTACTCACTTTTGTAACTCTTTTTCCCTCTGCCTCGCCTTCTTAATCTTAGGTATCAATTCAGGCTCTTTATAAGCTTCGTTTGAGGTGATAGTTTCTTCGACCCAGTCGGTGACTTGTGACACACGACTGTAGACTCCGGGAGACCTCGGGTCCCCACACTGCTTGCCACCAAACGAAACGATCCCTAGCAGGACCCCATCGCGGACCGCTGGTCCACCGGAATCATGCTGGATTCAAAAAATGTGTTTTTTTTTATGCAACACAAAATTGCAAATAAATTTACGGCTTAAATGGTTTTTGACCATATGTATGGCCAAGGAGTGGAACTCTGTCCCTGCTTATACATAACAATACTTTGCATAGTACATAAGCAGTGATATTAATAGGGTTCCCTTCTAGTCAATGGATTGTGCTCAGAGGAATTGTTCAATATGATGCCCACAGCTACTTTCTACTATCGTACGGCACCCCATCGACAGGGAGTTCATCCTCATGTCCTACAGCTTCAATGGTCACGTACTGCGCGGTTTCAGAGATGTTTCCTCCCATGAATACTCAGGTTATGGAATGAGCTCCCTGCCGAGGTTTTTCCAAGAGACTACAGCATGGGGTTCTTCAAAAAGGTAAAGAGGTTTCTTCAGAGTCAGCAACGCGCGTGTAATTCCTCTGGTATTGCAAGTGTTCATAGGCTATGGTAACCACTTACCATCAGGTGGGCCGATTACTTGTTTGCCACCTCAGTGGTATAAAAAAAAAGTCTACGATATTCTTATCTTCTTGACCGTTCTCATATATGATACAGCACCTTCTGGATCAGTCTAGGTCGATATACACACAACGGTCTAAACTTCTAGAAAGAAACAGAAGAAAAATCATACATTACAAGCATCCTTTCCGCCGGTCGCGTACCCGGCGCACAGCATTCTAGAGGTGATATAAAATCGGTACGCCTTCTGGCAGTCGGACAAGCTCATAACCGGTACGGGTACAAAGCGTAACCGATCAGGGATGTGACCGAATCCGGACTCCTAGAAATAAGCCGTTATTTTTTTTTTACAACACAGGGGGCAAACGAGCGTGCGGCTCACCTGATGGTAAGTGACTACCGCCGCCCATGATCACCCACAACACCAGAGGCATTGCAGGTGTGCTGCCTACCTTTTAAAAAGGAATATACTCTTTTCTTGAAGGTTATGTTATCGTATCGGTTCTGAAATACTGCTGCTGGAAGTTGATTCCAAAGAGTGGTTGTGCGTGGAAGAAAGTGCCTTGAAAAACGCACGGTGGAAGACCGCCACTCGTCCAGATAATTGGGATGAAACTTTAGTTTGTGGCGGGTTGTACGGTGGTGAGAATCAGCAGCAGGTATCAATCCGAACAATTCCTCAGAACACTCCCCATATTAAAATGGCTCCCAATTCGTCAACGTCGTGATTTTCATCTTTTATCTTTCCTGTATTCTGTACTGTATAATTCTTCCTCTCCATCTTATCTTTGTGAACGTTTCACTTTCCTTGACCCCACTGGCATGTCCAGTAGGTCGAGTAAATCCCTTATTCTTAAAATCCCTCCTCAACCTCCTCATGCTATAGTGGATCATTTACGGTTCATGCGGCTAGACTATGGAACTCTCTTCCACTGCATATTCGTGAAAGTCAATCGCTGAATATATTCAAGAGCAGATTAAAAGAGCATCTTCTGTCCTCATAAACTTATTATGTCTATGTATGTATATGTACCTATTTTTTTGTATGTAAAGAGATATTTTATGTCTATGTATATATGTATATGTATACAGATATGTATTTATTTTGATTTTAATTGTATGAGTTATTTATGTAGTCAACATATTTCATATGTTTTAATAGAAACATCAATAATGTTTCCTTCTATTATTGTACGCATACTGCCCGCTAATAAATAATTAATGCTCCTTTCCACTCAGGGTTTGCTGGAAGAGAACTCTTACAGAGTTAAGCTCGCCTATTGTACACCTTTATTTTATATATATTATATGTAATATTTTTTTTTTGTGTACAATAAAGAATAAATAAATAAATAAATAAATTCGGTAGAAGATGCACAGAGATGTAACATCTCTGCGCAGTTTCAGTGGGTCGAGTAAAATACCGTTCCATTAACACTTTCAATAAAGAATTTCTTGACTTAGATCCCTTTTATGAATCTTTTCATGTTTTTAAAAGTAAATTAACTCAAAAACTTTTATGTTTAAATTAAATAGGCGCTTCTTCTTTTTTTTATTCATTTTTTATATTAAATTTCTTACGTGTTTCCATGGGACTTAATGAATAATAACTCTATGTTTAAAATACTGTTATTGGCACTGTAACGTCTATTGTTGTAAAACTGTAATGTATATTGTATTAATATTTTGTAAATGACTGTTTGTTGCCATAAATAAATAAATAAATAAAATAGTCCATTTGTACGTCTGTGTGAGACAATCTCTGTACTGTTAATTCGACTCTGAAAATGTCCATTTTCTTCTCCCTTTTGTTTTTTAATAAGTATATTATTATTTTGTTGTTGGCAATAAATTGTTTTCTTTATTTTTTTATACAACTTAGAATGGCAAATAAGCTGACATGAGCAGTATCATCTAACTTAAATTCTGGTGTATGTTTTGTCTTGATACGTCCCATTGCTAGCAATATACCCAACCAGGTCGACCTCCACGTGGTTCCCCCTGGAAACTATCATGGTTAATTCCTGATGATAGGCTAACTGGCCTGTTTTCATTCTCATCTATCACCCTTCACTGGTGCTCCGCCAGCGTATCCCGTTAGCGCAGGCGGGGTTACCATACCATTTTCACCCATAAAAAAACCATTATGGTTTCCAGGGGGAACTACGTGGAGGTCAACCTGAGAGAGTATATTACTAGCAATGGTGTTATTAGACCTCATTACTAATAATCCCTTTCCCCCCTGCAGTGGATGGTCATTAACGTCCAGAAGAATTCGTTATATAGATTACTTTTTTTTTACAACACAGGGGGCAAACGAGCATGCGGCTCACCTGATGGTAAGTGACTACCGCCGCCCATGATCCCCCATAACACTAACGGCAATGTAGGTGTGCTGCCGACCTTTTAAAAGGGAATATGCTCTTTTCTTGAAGGTTACGTTGTCGTATCGGTTCGGAAATACTACTGCTGGAAATTGATTCCAAAGAGTGGTTGTGCGTGGAAGAATGTGCCTTGAAAAACGAACGGTACTTATCTCTATTAATAACTCACATCAGTGCTGCCCCAGCCAGTGACGATTAGGATATCGCCTTCCTTCATGACGTAGTCCCTAGAGGGCAGATTGAGCACGGCTATGTTGCGACCGATCGGCATGGGTCGGTCCAGGCGCAGTAACGAGTAGTCGAAGTCGGCACTTCCCGGAACATAATTTTCGGGGAAGAAAACCTACAAGACAGAGCAGATAAATGTATTTTAATAGATGAAGAAGAAAATATAGAAGAGTAAAGGGGAAGAATTTGGCGTGAATTTACAGGGTACAGAGGAATAACACCTGAGTCCTCAGGAATGGCGACGCATGGGGGGTATCATGGGCGAAACAGTATACTCTATTATGTTCATGGTACTGCTCTTGTCTATAGGCGACGGTTACCACTTTCCATCAGGTGGGCCGTCAGCTTGTTTGCCATTCTAAGTTGTATATAAAAAAAAGAATAATTGTTCGAGTTCTCCATTTTGATAGAATAGAAAAAACCTTTAGTCAAATGTATTTTTTTTAAATGATGATAATGGAATGGTAGCCCCGTCCGAGCTATCGGTATACGCTGGCGGAGCACCAGTGGGGGATGATAGGTGAGAATGAAAAAGCAGGTGAATATTCCACCCTTCAAACTGAAATACAACTATGCAAACATAACTGCTATACGGTTGAAACACGAATGGGACAGAGGTACCCAAGCAATCGACTTTTGTACAAACTTTCCCTCCCTGTTCAGCAGTGAGCAGTTAACGGCAGGTATGATGATGAAGGTGATTGTGAAGATGATGATGATACTTACTCTATTTATCCGAGCTTGGTACCCTCCGCGATTGTGGAACGAACTCCCTGCTCTTACGACGAAAGGCTGCAATTTTCTTTTATCGCCATCAAATGCCCTGAAATTGTTCACATCGTTCTGAGCGAATACAGAAGTAATATAGGTTATGAATACGATCAACCGAAAAGAGAACTTTATTCTTAATAGCTGACCACACTAAGCTCGCTCACTAAGTGCTTTTCACCGCTACGATCTGAGGTTACAGGATGAAAGAAACACGACACAGTAAAGGCCATTCTACATTGTTGTTCTCGTAAGAGATAGGAAACTTGTTTGTTTGCGTGCGCTGACGATTTACTGTGTATCAAACCCTTAAGTCTTAGGCGAGATTTTGCCTCTGCGTGTTCTAACGCTTGACAACGAAAAGTGCTCAGAAGAATTGTTCAATTTAATACCCATGGCCAAATTCTACCATCGTACAGCTAAACTCCATCGACCGTAAATTCAGCCCCATACCTTAGAGACTAGATGGTCGCGTACAGTGCGATTTCAGAGATGTTTCCTTCCACGAATGCTCAAGGTATGGAATGAGATTCATGTGGAGGATTTTCTAAGAAACTAGAGTTTTCAAAAAACAGGTAAAGAGATTTCTTCAGGGAGGTTAACGCGCGCATAATACCTCTGGTGTTACAGGCGGTCATAGGCTACGGTAACCGCTTACCATCAGGTGAGTCGTATACTTGTTTGCTAACTCAGTATTATAAAAAAAGTATAAATGCAGTTGTTAGCCCATACTCCTTGTTGCCCTTCATCCTATGTTCCTTTAGAAAAATCATTCAGTTTCAAAGGAAGTAATACTCCCTTGAAAGGATGTTAAAAAATCGACTGTAAACTGTAAATGGAAGTCAATCTGTAAATGGAAGTACTTACGAATCTAAACAATGCCCAGCAGTTAACACCCACTGCTCATCAATGATAGAGCCTCCACACCAATGCTTTCCATTTCTGGATATGGCTACGTTATAAGGGTACATGCTAATGCTGGTCTCCATACCGCCAACTATCCTTCGCACAGCATACGAGCGGAATGTCCAAGCTATATGGCGATCATCTGGCCCCTCTTTGAATACTGAAAAAATCTGCTTTTAAAATTCGAATTTCGTTCTTCTACTGTTATATCACGCTTATTTTTCTTGATACTAAAATAACGCCATCTAGTGGTGTACATTATATTTATAATTCATGACGTCACAAGATAGGCGCAACGCCGACATACACAGACCAGCAGTATAAGTCGGCTTCAAACCCAGTGACCCGAAGTTTGTTGCCTCCGGAGTTGAAGCCGGGGTAGTGGAGTACGCCCCGAGGCCCCTACCTCGCCCGCCCACACCATCTGGCGGGCAAAGAGAAGCCTTGTTGTTGTTATTCTTGACGCCACAAGAACAGAAGTTTTACGAAGAGGGTAATTTTTGTTTATTTAAAACCAATAATTATTTCATTAGTTGTAAATAATTCCTCCATTAATAACAGTTCTAAATCACTCGCATGTAATAGCTCTCTGCAACACATCTGAATCTCTTTTAGAAATAGGCCCACCCTTGCTAAAAAGTTGTTAAAATAATTGCTATATCTTTTACAAGTGCAATAAAGAATATATATATATATATATATATATATATATATATATATATATATATATATATATATATATATATATATATATATATATATTATATATACATATATATAGGGAGACTTTGTACAAAAGTCGTTTGCTCCTCTGTCCCATTCGTGTTTCTACTGTGAAGCAGTTGTGTTTGCATGGCTGTGTTTCGGTTTGAATGGTGGGATATGGCAGTGAATTTACAGAGTACAGGGGAATAACACCTGAGTCCTCAGGAATAGCAACGCATGAGGGGTATCGTGGGCGAAACAGTATACTCTGTTATGTCCATAGTACCGTACATGAATCTAGGCGACGGTTACCACTTTCCATCAGTTGGGCCGTCAACTTGTTTGCCATTCTAAGTTATATAAAAAAAATACCTGGGTATTCGTAATCGTGATCGTCATGAGATATCTTGAATCTTGTAGATGTCTCATCATTTTTAAATTTATATTTTTCTTCTAATAACGTCTTTATGTCGTCTTTACTATTGTAATTGTGGTTTTCTGTATTCGTATGTGAATGACTGTCAAACTCCATGTAACTAGGGTTGAAATCTTCATTGAATACATTTGTTTCATACATAACAGGCTCTAGATGACTTTTGTCTATAACATGGTCTTTTTTACTCGCTTCTAATGAATCTAAATTGACTACAATATCAATAAAAACCATCCCAAATACTGTTGTAACAAAAATGTTGTTACTTTTGTAGAAATCCATTTTTGTTTTGTGTCCACACGTGCATTTTACTACTTCAGTTATGTTTGCAATGTGTCGGTTTGTCTTCGAGTTAATGCGTTTTTGAATGGTACCGATAAAGGATTTTATGTTCCCTTTTATGGCAGCCTTATATCGTAAAGTCGGATGGGATTTTACGGAACATTTTTTATTTATTTACCACATAGTTGGAAGTAGTTTAGATTTATTATTCTCAGACAGTATTTTTTTTTTATATTTAAAAGAAATTTCTAATTAAATTGAAAGAAAGCTGGAAGAGGATGCATAAATTAGTTGCATCGACAAAATGAAACTCTTAAATGAAAAAAAGAAGAATGAGTTTTTTTTTTATACAACTTAGAATGGTAAACAAGCTGACGGCCCACCTGATGGAAAGTGGTAACAATCGCCTATAGACATGAGCAGTACCATGAACATAACAAAGTATACTGCCATTCCTGAGGACTCAGTTGTTATTCCTCTGTACCCAGTAAATTTACGCCATATCCCACAATTCAACACTGGTACCAAGAAACCTTAACGGTAGACTTTTATACAAACTCTGGTAAGAATGAGTAAAAACCTACTTACATAATAAATTAAAAATATATATAACTGACAGTAACTGTAAAGTCTAGTTTATATCGGATTATCATTGATTGCATTTTAATGATTTCTAATGTTTATTAACATGAATTTACCGAGTTTTATCGGTGAATCACTTTACTAAATGTATGACAAGTAAATCAGCAATCGACTTTTGTACTTAGAAAAAGTCTCGCCTAAGCTCTGGTCGCCGGAAAGAATCACTGTCCACAAAAACTATCTACTTACATAATAAATTAAAAATATATATAACTGACAGTAATGTACGGCTGGTTTTAAAACAAAACTGAACTATTATTTAAAGTCTATGTTTATATCGGATTATCATTGATTGCAGTATTTATATATTTTAATGATTTCTAATGTTAATGTATATATATATGTAATGTGTGTGTACTGAGTATATAAATATTTATCGGATAATATTTATATTATTATATGTATCACATCTGAATAGAACACTTTTCTAAATGTGGAAGAGATGACAAATAAATTCATTGTGATTATTTCTTGTAATTATTTATATTTATAATAAGTTTACTATTGTAATCTTTTAGGAAACATTATCCTATCTATCTATGTTTATAAATGAAATTACATTGATATTTGATGGTTAGTATTTACACGAAATATAGTTATTTTATTAGTAATGAAATATAGTTGTCTACTGTATGGATATAAGCTATATAAGAGTTCTGCATATAATTGAAATATTTTATCCATAATTTAGTAAATATAATATTATATATATATATATGTTTTTTATGAAAGGCAAACAAAGGCCCATATATATATATATATATATATATATATATATATATATATATATATATATATATATATATATATATACTTGAACTTGAACAATGTATATAGCGATTAGTTTAACACCTTGTTAGCAAGGGAGGTACCGATAAAGGACTATGTTAAAACCTTTGTATTTGGCCACAATGAGAGAATTCTTTTTAATGGTTAAAAATTAAAAATTTAATATGAAATAAATAGAATTAATCACAATAGTTTCCAGGGGGAACCGCGTGGAGGTCGATCTGATAGGGTGTTGCTAGTTATGGAGAAATTAGACCTCATTACTAATAATCCCTTTCCGCCCAAACTGTCATGTTGGCGGTGTGTCTTCAAAGATTTTTTTTAGGCGATGATGGAATGCTAACCCCGCCTACGCTATCGGTATACGCTGGCGGGGCACCAGTGAGAGATGATAGGTAAGAATGATTAGCAAGTCAGTTGGCTCATCGTGACAAATTCGACAAGAATTAACCACGATGCTTTCCAGAGAAAACTGCGTGGAGGTCGACCTGAAAGTGTATATTGATAGCAACGAGGCTAGTTAGACCTAATTACTATTGCAATCTACGAAACTACTTGGAAAAAATGGGGAGAGCTCGGAAGAACTATCATCAGTCTCTTTTTTAATGGATGGTAATGGAATGGTAACCTACGCTATCCGTATACACTGGCAAGGCACTTGTGAAAGACAATAATCGGGGATGAAAGGAGGCCAGTTGGCCTATCGTGTTGAATTCGTGTCCAAGATGATTTTTAGAGAAACTGCGTGGTGGTCGACCTGATGTACATTAACAATCCCTACTCCTTAGGGGGGAAAGGAATTGTTAGTAATGGGGTCTGCCCAATAGCTAGCAACACATCCTATCAGGTCGACTTTCACGTGGTTCCCTCTGGAAACCATCGTGGTTAATTCTAGTGGAATTCATCATAATGGGCTACCTGATCTGCTTTCATCATCATCTATCAGCTCACTGATGCTCTGCCAGTGTATATCGATAGCGCAAGCGGGGTGACCTTCTGCCGTCCGACAGTCTGTCACCATTCTTTTTTAACTCTAAATGTATTCTAAAATACTAGGAAAACAAAAGTACAACAGAGATTCAAAAGAAAAAAGAGGGAAAACTCATAATTAACTGAGCAACTTTGTCCAAAGTTAATTCGTTACATTAAACTATGCTAATGTTTGGACTTAAATTTATGCGTTTTGTTTCAAACACGAATTTATGCGACGCCAAAACCACTCCGGCGCTAATTTGCATTGCGTACTTTTAAATTTAATTTTGTTTTTTTTTTTTTTTACAATATTTCAGATGGAGCTCTCTATAATACATATTTATCTACGAATCTGGTGTACCTTGTCAGCGTTTGTTTATTACTTCGTAATGTCAACTTATTTCCAAATATATTGCGCAGGAAATGTTCACTCATATGTTTCCTTTTCGAGGTAAAGTAAATAATAATACTTTATAATACTGTACACATTATTATATTAAATAATACATAATAGTATATTGCATTACTTGGTTTTTTCTTATGTATATATATAGATAAATATATAACTAATGATACGTATGTATGTTGTAGGTTCCTCTATCATTAATTGTGCTAGAATCTTCACTTAATTATATATGGATGCACGTCCAGGAGTTTGTACTCTTAAACGCTGATGATATCCTAGTATACGTCGCAGATGAATATAATCTAGACTGGTTCGTATGTCACATATGCTGTGGGAAATCGGACTGCTCTAACATTGTTGCTATCCTGGTATTGAAAATACTAAGTTTTGTTTTGCTAACCGCAGTATGCTCTGTTCTCTGACAAAATGTTTAAAATAAAATTTTGAGAATGTAAAAAAATTGACATAATTTGAACCTGTTTTTAAATAATTTTTTTTTGATTCTACAAGAAAAATATAGCATTCTGTCTATACGGCCAATTTAGCTATCAAATTAGTACGGTGGCTTATACATTTTTTTCTACTGCATTTTGCTCAGTGATAGCTTAATTTATAATATTACTGCATGTTAAATGCTCATTTCTATTCAAGGTTTGCTGGAAGAGAACTCTTACAGAGTTATGCTCGCCTGGTACATCTTCATTTAATATACCATAGTCTAATGTTTTTTTATTTGTGTACAATAAAAATATAAATAAATAAATAAAAATAAATGTCGAACATAATATATACATAATTAATCGGAAACACTGAAAATGTTCAATTGTTTTTTTTTATAAAGTTGTCAAATAAATGCAACGTTATCATACTTTGGTGACTTAAAGAATGCATTTATTTATTTGGCGCACATAACAGAAGTTTACAAATACAAATTTAAACTATAACATGTAAGTACATTAATATATTGTTGAGGTAAACTTGCCACAACATGTGCACACAGCATGATCCAATAATAAATGCGACTGCAACAAAGCCATTCGGTTGCAATTATTAGTGATAAAAATGAAATATAAAAAATAAAAAACAAAACAAAATTATATAAGAAATTTCTAAATATTACATTATTTTATACAATTGTCTGCGATATTGATTATAACCGAGTCCAAATATGTCAAGGTCATTTTGATGAGCGTCATTATATGATCTACACTCGCTATAGGGTTTAAGGCATTAAAAAAATACATAGTTTAAATACACTATCGGGACTTAACGCAATAAAAAATTTTGAAGGTAAATAGTACATACCAATGTCTTTATTGTTGTTTTAAAATATGTGTAAACAATTTTATTGTTAAAAATTTCGTAAGCACACATTATATTTTAATGTAATAACTACCGGTTTGACTTATGTTTAATTAGAACGAAAAAGCTCGACTAGTTTTGGGATCAATACGTGATCCTTAGTCATGAGCAACTGTGACACGAACACGAGCCTGACTGACGATTTCAGGCTCACGCTAAATCTAATATATAAAATTCTCGTGTCGCGGTGTTTGTTACCAAACTCCTCCGAAACGGCTTTACCGATTTTTATGAAATTTTGTGTGCATATCAGGTAGGTCTGAGAATCGGCCAACATCTATTTTTCTTATCCCTCAATGATAGGGGTGACCTACTCCTAAATTTTTTTTTATTTTTTTTTTATTTTTATTTTATTATGATTTAGCATTGAAAAATACATAAAAATTCAAACTTTCACGCTTTTAAGATCACCTCTGTTTTTTAATCGCGATTTTTATATTCCGCAATAAGGTTGCAAGATGACAATCGAATATAATAATTGTAGTACGATACATTTTCATGTATAGTTCTAGAAATAATGTATATGGTAAAACAACGTTTGCCGAGTCAGTTAGTATAACTATAAAATATAATGTGTAAATAACGAAAAAGTTTAAAATTAACTACACACCGTAAAACTATAAAAAAATTATTGAGTCGTCCATTAAGTTGGTTGTAATATTTCGATACAGGAGTGGCGCCCTCAAACGACAATTAGATTGATGTCCCGGCTAGAGTTACAGTTGTTGATACTGCTAATAACATTTACGCGCAAATGGGTTTTATAACGATGCGTAATATCGCTCGCCGTACAGAGAGAGACTGTACAAAAGTCGTTTGCTTGGCCACCTCTATCCCATTCGTGTTTCTACCGTGAAGCAGTTGTGTTTGCATGGCTGTGTTTCGGTTTGAAGGATGGTATATGGCAGTGAATTTACAGGGTACAGGGGAACACTTAAGTCCTTACGAATGGCAACGCATGGGGGGTATCATGAGCGAAACAGTATACTCTGTTATGTCCGTGGTACTGCTCATGTCTATAAGCGACGATTACCACTTTCCATCAGGTGGGCCGTCAGCTTGTTAGCTAATCTAAGTTGCATAAAAAAAATAAAAAAAAAACATTTTATCCACACATTTTTTTTTTCTAATTTCTGAACAGAAACGGACTATATGTTAAAACGTTTGTTTTCAATAATTCATATAAAAATCATCTTTGTCCAAATAAACTTGTTTACAGAAACTTTAAAATAGTAATTTTTCTATTGAGAAGAATCGGCAAGAAATTCAAACTCAATAGTTACTTCTTTTACTTTCGTTACTTTTAATTCTTTTAAATCTCTGTTAACATTATGTGTATTTATTTAAATGTACTATATCTAAAATTTTGATGGGTGAAAATGGTATGGTGGCCCCGTCTGCGCTAACGGGATACACTGGCGGAGCACCAGTGAAGGGTGATAGATGAGAATGAAAACAGTCCAGTTAGCCCATCATGATGAATTCATCAGGAATTAACCATGATAGTTTCCAGGGGAAACCGCGAGGAGGTCGACCTAGTTGGGTGTATTGCTAGCAATGGGATTCTCAGTCTCCATTACTAACAATCCCTTCCCCCCCCCCCCGCACTATATCTAAAATTACATGGTCGTTAAAAGCCAGTGCATGATCGACTAACACCATGCACATTGGTCATTCAAGTAATCGTTTAGTGTGTTTGTTCAATAAGTGTTTTTTTTTTTAATAAATAATTAAAACTTATTAAAAGGCAGATCCAAAATATCCTTCGGTATCTTATTGTAACATTTAATGTCCATTCCCATAAAAGACCTATTAACTTGTTCTAAACGATACTTTGGAACAGCAAGTTTGTATTTGTATCTAGTGTTAAGATTATTAAGATCGCTGTTTGGTGGCCCATTCTATGCCGGGACCACACGGTAGTTCTTTCTTTATATCACTATAAAACGTCAAGATATTGTTTTGAATGTTAAACCGATTTGAACAAGGATCTAACAGCATCGAGTCAAGACTTGGTGGACAGCAGGGCGGTGCGCGAGATTCTTTTAAGTAAATGCACATTATCACCATACCAACTGTTAACTGTCCACTGCTGGACAGAAGCCTTTCCCATAAGGGAAACTGTGACAGCAGTTGCCACGCTTGGCAGACGGGTTGGTCACCACAGTTAAGCTTTAGTGATGTTTTAAGAGGGACGCTGCTGCCCATCCTTTGACCAATAAGCTCCTTTAGTCGCCTCTTAAGACACCCACGGGAAAGGAAGAGGGAATGTGAGAAATTAAAATTAATAAAATTAAAATTAAATGTGGTGCCTTCTGCGAAGAGTTCACCAGGAATCAACCGCGATAATTTGTAGGGACGACCACGAGGAGGTCGACCTGTCAGGCCATATTGCACTCCATTACTAATATTATCTCCCCCTCCCCCCTGCCAACGGTGCCGTTCGTGTCTGTGGGGCGACGATCATTTCTTTCTATCGTCCTATAGGTCACATAAAATATATCGAATCCAGCATCCAAGGCAAAACGACAAAATTACATTGATTGTTGCCTCTATTTTATTTTGATCGAACGTGTGACATTTAAAATCAACCGAGTTATAATAATGTTACCATATAAAAATATTTTCTCCCGAATGCCAATTATAAATCATCATAGCCGTAGAATACTGACGGATCTGACAAATATTACATATATAGATCCGTCAGTATTCTACGACTGTGACGATATCATCATCATGCCAGAGGGAGACTTTGTACAAAAGTCGTTTGCTTGGGTACCTCTGTCCCATTCGTGCTTCAACCGTAAAGCAGTTGTGTTTGCATGGCTGTGTTGCAGTTTGAAGGGTAGGATACTGAATTGTACAGAGGAATAATACCTGAAGAATGGCAACGTTCATGGGCGAAACAGTATACTCTGTTATGTCCATGGTACTGCTCACGTCTATAGGCGACAGTTACCACTTTCCATCAGGTGGGCCGTCAGCTTGTTTGCCATTCTAAGTTGTATAAAAAAAATCATCATTTCAGCCGTTATCTGTCCACTGCTGGACAAAAAAGACTGCCATAAAGAACTGAGCCACCTGATTCCATCACTCATCATTTCATCTACTAGGGAGTCGTTCCTTATCCTACGGCTATATCAGACAAGGTTCTTTTGCAGCTGGAAAGATGCTGATAACTTGAAGCTTTTTCATATGGGCAATCGTGTAGGACCATGTTTCAATTTCTTAGGTCATCACTGACAACACGCACTGACTAAAGATCTTCGTCTTCAAAATTTGAAGTATTGTAGATAGATCGCTAGAGTCTTATAAAAAAAATAGTAATTTATATATATATATATATATATATAAATTACTATTTTTTTTTAAATATATATATCAAATAAAAGAAAACAATCTTGAAAACAAAATTGGAAAGATACTCTTATTCTGAATTTTTCCCCCAACAACAAGCGACGTTGTTGATGGCAACACTAGGTACAAACTGTTGCTGGGCGGGTGGCTGGGGAGAGCCAATCGCTGTGAACGTAACGTTCCTGGCTCCGAGGGTCGAAGAACTAACTAAGAGTTGTTTTTACCATTCTTATACAAATAAAAATGTAAATTTTATTGACATTTTACGACCTAGTGAAAAGATATAATAGAAAACTATAACATCATCATTATCGTCATTGCAATTTCTATTATTATTGTTATATATGTTAAATCTATTGTTGATTATGCAGGTAGCTCAGGACTGTCCCTTATGGCAATCTATGGTAGAGGGGTTATTAGTAATGGAGACTGAGAATCCCTTTGCTAGCAATACACCAACCAGGTCGACCTCCTCGCGGTTCTCCCTGGAAAATAAAATGGTTAATTCCTGATGAATTCATCATGATGAGCTAACTGGCCTGTTTTCATTCTCATGTATCACCCTTCACTGGTGCTCCGCCAGCGTATCCCGTTAGCGCAGGCGGGGTTACCATACCATTTTCACCCATCAAAAAAAATGGCAGACATAATGATGATGATAATTGAATCTAAGTCTCCCTCATAATTTGTCATAAATTACGGTTGTTTACCGTTTTTGAAATTGTAATTTTATTTGTTATCTATTGTTTATTATTACAATCTGGTAGAATATATCGCTAACAATGAAGCTGTTAGATCCCCGTTACTAACAATCACTTTCCCCAACACATGAAGGGTATTATGGGCATTGCATTCTATGGGCATTGCATTCATGGGCATGTATTTTGTAACGTCCATGGTGCTGTTCATGTCTATAGGAGACCGTTATCCCTTTCTATCAGGTGGACACTCAGCTTGTTTCTCATTCTAATTATCATAAAAAAAGGTTACCTCACATGGGATAGTAGGAAATTAGTATGATTTTATGAAAAGCTAAATACATTAAGACACATTATTTTATTGCCTCAATATTTTTAGCAGAATTTATACTCAAACACTACTGCATCAAATTGTTGCGGTTGTATTCCTGAAGATTCAACTTAAAGTCTGTTGTATGTTTTATCTTGACGCGCCTTCCAAAAGTAAATTATTTTATAATTTATAATTTTCCTACTTTTAAAATTCACGGGTATTGGCGGGTAAAAGGCTAGCATGTAATAATCATAAATACCACAGCAAATTGAATGAGCTCCCTGCTGAGTTTTTCCCTAGAGACTACAGTATGGGGTTTTTCAAAAAGGCTATATTAAAGTTTCTTCAGTATCGGTAACGCGCACGTGACACCCCTAGTATTGCAGGTGTCCACGCTATGGTGATCGTTTACCACCATACGGGCTGTATGCTTGTGTGCCACTCTTATGGTAGGTATATAAAAAAAAAGTAAAATTTCATTTCAATTTTCAAAAAATACACTGTATACATTGAAAACTCACGGAATAACACGAAAACAATCACATAAAACAAAGTTTACCCTAACCATTGCCAATACGTTGCCAAAATCGAAAACGAAAACCTTGTGAGGTAAACGTGAGGCGTTAATTACATTTTTAATTAATCTGTATCACAACTCGTATGTATGTAGCGAACTCACCCCGTCCCAACAGGCGTCTCAAGCGTCAGTACTCCCTATACAGTTGGTAAGAGAGGTCGCGTCGCTGCCACGCCGTGATACGCGGGAGATGCACAGGTATGGATAAAATATTTGAAATTTATTTAAATAATTCCTAATATGTTCACCAATGATCAAAATGTAATATAATTTTATTAAACAAATAATTAATTTTTGCAAGAATACAGTGATCGTATTACCAGTAAAAATGTCCTTTTGTAAAAATGTTAAATTATCATGTTTGTTCATTGAATTATGCCCTATAAATATGTGTTTCTACATTGAATCTTTACTAATATTATAAATATGAAAGTGAATTTGTCTATTTGTTACTGTTATAGCGCCTTAATCGCTTAACCGATTACTAAAATTTAATTTACACGTATTTTATGCGACGGAGAAGAATATAGAATACTTTATATACCCATCAAAAAACCATACAAAAAACATGTCACTTTCACGCAGACGAAATCGCGGGTAAAAGCTATTTATTTATAAATAATTTCGCCATGTGGTCCCAGCATAGAATGGACCACCTTTTCCTTCCTTTCCCGTGAATATCGTAAGATGCGACTACGGGAACCTAATGATCGAGGAATGGGCAGCAGTGTCCCACTTAAAACACCAGTAAAAGCCTAACTGCAGTTGCCAGCCCGCCTGCCAAACGTGGCAACTCTTTTATGGAGAAGGCTTATGTTCAGCAGTGGACAGTTAAGGGCTGACATGACGATGTATTATATGATTTATTTACGTTGTGTTATTTTTTTTTAATGGATGATAATGGAATATGTATATAGTATATAATAGTAACCCCGCCTGCACTATCAGTATACACCGGCGGAGCACCAGTGAAAGATGATAGGTGAGGATGAAGCAGGCCAGTTAGTCCATCATGACGAATTCAACAAGAATTGTTCACGATGGTTTCCAGGGGGAACCACGTGGAGGTCGACCTAATAAGGCATATTGCTAGCGATGGGGCTGTCAAACTCCATTGCTAACAATCCCTTTCCCGCCACGTTGTGTTATTGTACAGTAGATAATAGTGGGGGAAAGGGATATTTAGTAATGGAGACTGAGAATCCCATTGCTAGCAATATACCCAACCAGTTCGACCTCCTCGCGGTTCTCCCTGGAAACTATCATGGTTAATTCCTGATGAATTCATTATGATGGGCTAACTGGCCTGTTTTCATTCTCATCTATCACCCTTCACTGGTGCTCCGCCAGCGTATCTCGTTAGCGCAGGCGGAGTTGCCATACCATTTTCACCCATCAAAAAAAAAGGTAATATAGTGGGGGGAAAGGGATTGTTAGTAGTAGGGTCTAACTGACCCATTGCTAGCAATACACCCTATCAGGTCTACCTCCACGCGGTTTCCCCTGGAAACCATCGTGGTTAATTCCAGTGGAATTCGTCACGACTACGTCACGAAGCTAACTGACCTGCTTTCATCCTCACCTATCGTCTGTCACTGGTGCCCCACTAGTGTATACCGACAGCGCGGACGGGGTTACCATTCCATTATCGTCCATTAAAAAAAATAGGTGATAGTTCCCTAGAGAAAACAAAGGCGTGTTTAATTCAATTTTTTGGTGTAATTATGGTTTCAAATTGTATGTTTTCGATGTAAAAATTACCTAATTACTTAAAGAACTATTTTTATATATTTTTTAATACATTTTTCTTTTTAATTACGATTCTATCTATCCTATTTAGGAGCTGCGCTCTTGTCGGTGGAGCTCTTGCCACTCACTACGATTTTCAGCGAGTCTCTTCACCTCTTGATACGACACGACACCGACTCCTTCCTTGATCTGCCTGATGTAACTATGCCTCGGTCTCCCTCTCCCCCTCCTTCCTTCTATCTTACCTTCTATTATAATGTTCATAAGTTCGTCGTGTTGTATCAAGTGTCCCAACATTTTTCCCTTTCTGTCCACAATAGTTCTAATAATTTGTCTTTTTTCCTTAACCCTAAGCAGGACCTCCTCATTGCTAATTCGATCCCTCCAGCAAATTTTCTCCATCCTTCTCCAGCACCACATTTCAAAGGGTCTAAGTTTAATTAATATTACAAAATAATATTTTATTTATCGTACATGTTTAATACTCGTATATTGAAAACGGTATTTAAGTAACTGTTATGGAGAATTAATGGTTTACATCGATGGGAAAATATATGTCACATATATATGGACATTGGATATATATGTACCAGAGGGAGATTTTGTACTAATGTCGTTTGCTTGGGCACCTCTGTCTCATTCATGTTTCTATTGTGAAGCAGTTGTGTTTACATGGCTGTGTTTCGGTTTGAAGGGTGCGATATGGCAGTGAATTTACAGGGTACAGAGAAATAACACCTAAGTTCTAAAGAATGGCTACGTATAGGGGGTATCATGGGCGAAACTGTATACTCTGCTATGTCCATTGTACTGCTCATGTCTATAGGCGACGGTAACCACTTTTCATCAAGTTTGCCGTCAGCTCGGGTGCCATTCTAAATTGAATAAAAAATAATATATAGTAGGTGTCACAGTATATATTACTGTGATGTAAAAGGAATTGTAATCAAATGGGCACTCGAGAAAATGTCATAATATTACACTAGCTACCAGGGAACCATCGAGTCACGAGAGCACATTAAGGACGTATGCCGTTTCAAGGGATGGTAATAGAATTGGATCGCGACGAAAGCGTCTTTCATCTCGATTGAGTGTATACCTACCTATTTATATCTATGCGCCCCTAGTGATTACGCTTTATTATCGCCATGAGTGAGTTTGTATTCCGATCAATTTACCGTAAATAATATCTGAAACATGATTGTATGGTATCCAATTATCCATTGCTGAACATAGCCTCCCCATAGGTGGTTAACAACCGCAGTAAGGCTTTTTTTTAATGGGTGAAAATGGCATGGTAACCCCGCCTGTGCTAACTGTATACACTAGCAGAGTACCAGTGAGAGGTGATAGATGAAAATGAAAAGGCAGGTCAGTTGGCCCATCGTGACGAATTCAACAAGAATTGTTCGCGATGGTTTCCGGAGGGAACCACGTGGAGGTCGACTTAATAAGGCATATTGCTAGCAATAGGGCTGTCAAACTCCATTGCTAACAATCCCTTTCTCCCCCACACCGCCTTCTTTTTTTTTAGAAATGATTGATAAATGTCAGGGTTGTTTATAAATTCTAAACGCGTACAAATACCCAGAGCTTGGCACTATGGCCTGAATAAGATATACAACCACGTGTATGTAATACCATAAAAATATATACTTATATTGTGTATACTTGATAAATGTATCGCAATTCGTGTGATTCAACGGGAACGTTTTATTTTGTTAAGACTTTTAGGTAAAAAGCGAATTCAAATTATTTTATTGCACGAATATAAATTAATAATAATGATTATTTTTTTATGCACCTTAGAACGGCAAACAAGCTGACGGCCCATCTGATGGAAAGTGGTTAACTGACTTGTTTCATCCTCACCTATCATCCTTCACTAGTGCCCCGACTGTGTATAACGATAGCGTGGGTGGGGCCACCATTCCATTATCATACATTAAAAAAAAACACGACAGTGTTTGTTTTACTTTTTGTATGTTCTCATTTCTTGGGACTACCGCTGTTCGTGCAACCCGTTCGTTTCTACCACGTACATCTGAATTGAAGTACCGTCTTATGTTTTTCCTCTACAATACTATATGGGGCATTTCAAAAACTGCCTACAAACATTTACAAGGCAGGCAACGTACAAGTAACTCTACTAACGTTGCAGGTGTTTATTGACGACGGTAGCCGCCTTCCATCAAATAGACCGTCTGTTCGTTTGCATCACCAACGATAAAATAATAATAATAAATTTATTTGCGTTAAAGTATTCTGACACTTCCCTACTGGTTGACTGGGAGAGAATGCTTTTAGCATTAAGTCCACCATGTACACATATTTGTACTAATGAATAAATAAATATGATAGGTATCGTTTGTCCTATATTACATAAAGCTTCGAGTCTGTTTAGCCATTTACAGAATATGCAAATGTCACATTTTGGCGGGAACTGATTAATTCATGCATCTAGATGCCATAGATGCATGAATTAATCAGTTCCCGTAAATAAATATTGTTAATATTCATCTCATAGCCACTTGTCAACATCATTACTTTATTTTCCATAAAGTAGGTTAATTTAATTGTACATAGATATTTCACCCTGTTTCTATCTTTCGCACTGGACGTACAGACATGACAGCGACGTTTACTTCACACATTCATTTCTGCTGTCATTCTCTCATTATATGTGAATCAATAATATAATCAAGTTAGTTGTTATTTATTTCCTCCAAACAACTACATATCGACAACAACTATACTAGATATTTATTTTGAAAATTGGATAATTTGATAAAAAATATGTTCTATTATACAACCAATTGTAATTTCGCTAGTCCTAAATCAAATTATGATGATTTTTTGCAATCAATATACTATCGGATGATAGACACTCGATTTTGAGTTCTAAGTTTATATATATATTTTTTTATACAACTTAGAATGGCAAACAAGCTGACGACCCACCTGATAGAAAGCGATAACCGTCGCCTATAGACATGAGCAGTACCATCGACATAACAGAGTATACTGTTTCGCCCATGATACCCCCCATGCATTGCCTTTCCTGAGGACTCAGGTGTCATTCCTCTGTACCCAATAAATTCACGCCATATCTCAACCCTTCAAACCGAAACACAGCCATGCAAATACAACTGCTTCACGGTAGAAACACGAATGAGACAGAGGTACCGAAGCAATCGACTTTTGTACAAAGTCTCCCTCTGGTGATATTTCAAACAATGTATCTATAAAACATCTCGTCACCTATCAGTGTATTTTATATTTTTTTTTATCATTATCATATCATGTCAACCATTAATTCTTCACTGCTAAATAGGGCCACCCATAAATAGGGGACTTGCCAGTAGTTGCCGCGTTTAGCAGTTGGGTTGGCGACCGCAGTTAGGCTTTTGGAAATGTTTTAAAGAGGTTGTTCTACCATTAAGTTCCTTTAGTCGCCTCTTACGACGCCCACAGGAAAGGCTTGGCTTATTCTATGCCGGGACGAACACAGCTAACCTATGTTATTCGCTGACAATGTAGCTTATTATAAATGAAAGAATTTTGAAAATCAGTCGAGTAGTTTTTATTTTTATTTTTTTTTTATACCACTGAGGTGGCAAACAAGCATACGGCCCACGTGATGGTAAGCGGTTACCGTAGCCTATGAACGCCTGCAATACCAGAGGTATTACGCGCGCGTTGCCGACCCTGAAGAAACCTCTTTACCCCCTTTTGAAGAAACCCATGCTGTAGTCTCTTGCGAAACCGAAAAACGAACCTCGGCAGTTACTAATGTCACAATTTTTATGTATCTCTTGCTGCGAATATAAAGTTTAGTTATCTATCTATCTGTCTATCAAATCTTTCCTCTTTATACTATTAAGATTAGTCAGAAATTTTTATTTATTTATTTTAATAGAACACTCATAAGAAATATATAACCATGTTAGGTTTATATATAGGCAATTATTTTTTTATACTATATATATATATATATATATATATATTATTTATTTATTTGTTTCATCCACTGGGTGAGCCTTACAGTCTTCCAATACGCTCACCCAGGAAAGCATGAGTACAATAACATATAAAAAGGAATATTACACAAAAATATTAAACAAAAAATAATATAAAAAAATTTTACTGAAACAAAAAACGTCTGAACACATAATAAATATATATAAGACCCGCTGACATTGATGCTCCTTTCCACTTTGAGTGTTGTTGGAAGAGAACTCTATTAGAGTTAAATTCGCCTTTGTACATTTGATTACCTCTGTCATGTTCTTGTAACTGGTGTTGTACAATAAAGAATAAAATAAATAAATAAGATTTTTTTACTGTATACATAATTTATATTATAAATAATTTTGTTTAATTAAGAAACTTTTCAAATTTGTTAAACGAGATAAAATATCAACATAAATATGAATGACCTCGTTGTAAATTATTTAACGATGACGCGCCAGTGAGTCCTCGTATTAAGGGACTGCCAGCGAACACAATATCATCCGACCTTAATTGCCCACTTTGACGGTGTATATTACCTTCAGTTGTTATTTTAAACCAATTACAAAATTGTTAAGTTTCCTTCGTTGCTTAATCCGCATTTCTAGAGTTTAACTTGAGGGAGAAGCAAAATTTTTATTTGTTATTCATTTATTTATTCATTTATTCATTATGGGTGCCCTAACTGGACATATGCCAATAAGACATATACTACACAAGATGCGATTCGTTGGCAAGTATGCGTATGAGTCTACTGGGAACGGCTTATCCAGAGTCTCTGTACCCTGTAAATTCACGCCATATCCCACCCTTCAAACCGAAACACGGCCACGCAAACACAACTTCTTCACGGTAGAAACACGAATGGGACAGAGGTACCCGAGCAATCGACTTTTGTACAGTCTCCATCTTACAATATAGGCACATTATACCCAATCTAATCCACCTACTGACTGCCTTTCCAAACATATTGTCCCAGTTTTCCATTGCCACCTCATCTACATATATAAGTACCTACGCAGAGATGAATCAGGCTTCAAAGAAAAATAAGCGAAATTCCGAGCACACAGTCGTCGGGCCTCTCTCTGTATAGAACTCTGAAACTTCAGTAATGAATGTAACTTTCCCATTATTCTGACGTTGTAACGTTCGACTTTAACTAAACATATATCTATTTTTGAACTAACCAGAATATGTTAATCAGTTAAATTCAAATTGAAAAATATTTAATTTTCGAATAACAGGATCCGATTTAAACTATCGCGTCGTTTACATTTTTTGCAAACGAGCATGCGGCTCACCTGATGGTGACTACCGCCGGCCATGGTCACCCACAACGCCTACGGCATTGCAGGTGTTTTTCAATCTTTTTCACGACGCGACCCCCTTATTATGTAAAAATATCTTGCGACCCCCTTAGTATGTAAACATATCTTGCGACCCCCTACCCTCCCGGCAAGAATGTGTATGAATTTTACTACAAAACATGAAAATAGTTGTATTTATATTCACAGTTAGGTATCGATAAAATAAAATAAATAATACATAATAAAGTATCTAAAACAGACATGTAATCGACGTCTGTTATAGATACTTCATTATGTATTATTGATTGATCGATGTATTTACGGAACTGTTGATTTTTCACTGCTTCGCGACCTTCCGCGACCCCCTTGTAGAGGCTCGGGGACCTCCCAAGAGGTCGCGATCCACACTGAAAAACACTGGTTTCCACATATTTTAAATACACTCATCATTATCGTCGTCAACATATTAGCTTTTAATTGTCCACTGCAAAACAAAAGTTTCCCCTTTAGTAGATATTGCCAGTAGTTGCCACGCTTGGCAGGCGGATTGGCAACCGCAGTCAGGCTTTAGAGATATTTTAAAAGGGACACTGCTGCCCATCCCTCGCCATCCCTTAGTCGGCTCTTACGATACCCACGGAATAGAAAGGGGTGGCCTATTCTATCCCTTTCAGACCTGAACGATACGGGCGTGAGTTGTAACTTTAAAAAATTCTAAAACCGCGCGCAATTCATTTTTACGCACGAAGCTAAAATAACATGATAGTGAGATTCTAAACCAGCCAATAAGAAATCATTTAGAGTAGCGGTTAGGTGGTGCAGTAGTCTCGTGCGTGCCGGCAAAATGGCTTGGCTCCAAAACACGAAAATATATTTAATCTGAAAGAAAAAAAATCTTGGGTCTGAAAGGGCTATGCCGGGACCACACGGCTACTTGATCTCTTAAATACACTATCAAGACTTTTGAACGGTGAACTATGTATATAATCTCAGGGGTATGGGTTATTTCGTGTTTTAATTATCGTTCTACGAGATGTCTTAGCAAAAGCTAAAAGCTTAGGTAATAAGTTTATTTAATTAACTGGGCTGGATGTTGCGAGATGCTACAGTTACTAGCTATTTACCTCCTTTCGTCGTGTGAATGCTTTGTCAGACATTAGCTATTCGCGCCAGCTTCGTATGAGTAGATAGTTAGTATAGATCACGAATTTTGTCAACCTACTTTAAATAAAAGAGGTTCTCAATAAGTGTTTTTTATATTTGTTACCACATAACTCCGTCAGTTGTAAACCGATTTGTAACATTCTTTACAATTGGTCAAATACTTAACAATACATTAATTACCATACATTAAATAAAAAAAAAATTACAACAAAATTTAATTACTAATATCTTATAGAAATACAATGCAGTCATTTGTCTATTGTTATTTTTATATAATATTTTTTATGGTAGTAGGTAAAGTAGTGTAAGTGTGTCAAGTGTTACAAACAAACAAACATAATTCTTCATTTTTTTCTAAAACTGTATCTCTCCGACTACTCCGGTTTTGAAAAATTATTTTTGCAAATTTTTAAAACGTTTTAAAGTTGCAATCCACTTAGCTAGAGTAGTACCAGGTACTCATAGATAGGAAAGAGTAAAGTGGTCCACGTTTACAAGGCCGGAAGCCGTTCAATGGATCTACTTTAAGATGGTCGAGCTCTTGGCTGCTTTGATTGCCTAGTAACATGAGATTTATGTAGTTTATCAGTGAAATAAAAAAAAAATGGTTTAGATAGAAGATACTCTTACTCTTTCACTCTTTATTGTTTCCCCTATAAGATTGCAATAGTAAATTTAAAACTCAAAAAAAGCCATTTTTTGCCGATTATTTGCAGTACAAATGTACTACTCATGATCTCAGAGAGCTATTTTTTAACTATTCATATTCTAAAAAACCAATCTCAACAAGATGGCTGTTCTCAATTCAGTTGCTTTCATGTTTGTTACCACATAACTCCGTCAGTTCTAAATCGATTTCACAAACTCAGTTTTATTTGAAAGGATGTACTTTCAGTGGGATATGGCGTGAATTTACAGGGTACAGAGAAATAACATCTCAAGTCCTCAGGAATGACAACGCATGGGGGGTATCATGGGCGAAACAGTATACTCTGTTATGTCCATGGTACTGCTCATGTCTATAGGCGACGGTGACCACTTTCCATCAGGTGGGCTGTCAGTTTGTTTGTCATTCTAAGTTGTATAAAAAAACTAATGTCATCATACCAGCCATTAAGTATCCACTACTATATATAGGTCTCCCTCTTGGCGGGTTTTGCCAGTAGTTGCCACGCTTGGCAAAAGGGTTGGCATCCGCAGTTAGACTTTGATGATTTTGAAAAGGGTCCTTTAACCATTAAGTTCTTTTAGCCACCTCTTATGACACTTACGGGATAGGAAGGGGTGGTCCATTCTATGCCGGGACCACACGGCTAGTTACATAGTATAGACAATGAAAATTATTAGCAATACCTTACAATGTATAGTTGGAGCAAACATACCGCAAAATTGTCAGTTGCCATAGTTTTTATTTGCTTTTTATTTAAATTTCATCTTCTTAGACGGAAATAAAATAGTTACTGCCTTTTGAATTATTCTACTAATGATTTGAAATAAAACATGATTGTAAAATATTTTTTTTACTAACATTGTTTTACAAAAAGCAAGCGGAGGTAGCAATCAGGTGGTCACATAACTCGAAGAACCGACAGCCGACGGGGAAGGTTCTTGAGTGCCGGCCCCATACAGGCAAACGCAGTGTGGGACGACCCCCTCCCCTATTATATAGAGTGACGACCTCAGATGCATTGCAGAAAGTCAGTGGAGACAGGTGGCTCTGGACCTTCCTGTGGATTGATGCTTTTGCTGATTTGATGATAACTATTTTACAATTCTATGTAAACCATAGTTAGAGAAAAAAAAATCTCTGAATACTGTTTTTACAATTTTTTTAATCGCAACAGAAAAGACACAAAAAAAACATTAAATGCAAATCTCAAATATGGCATAATTTTTTTCGACCTCATGTACCGATTTAATACAAATCGGACCTGGCAAAACTACCCTGGACGCAATCGAAATTCCTGATGGCGAAAAAAAGTTCATTTCGATATCGCCCATATCGATTGAATATCTATTTTCGAATATGTGAAAAATCTGTTATCTAATGTTATTTTTTAGATAGCAGACTTTTAACATATTCGTTATTGAACCAGTTTTTTTTTATACAACTTAGAATGGCAAACAAGCTGACGGCCCACCTGATGGAAAGTAGTAACCGTCGCCTATCGACATGAGCAGTACCATGGATATAACAGAGTATACTGTTTTGCCCATGATACCCCTCATACGTTGCCATTCCTGAGGATTTAGGTGTTATTCCTCTGTACCCTGTAAATTCACGCCATATCCCACCCTTCAAACCGAAACACAGCCATGCAAACACAACTGCTTCACGGTTGAAACACGAATGGGACAGAGGTACCCAAGCAAACGACTTTTGTACAGTCTCCCTCTGGTACAGTTATATAGATATTGTAAATAAAATAATCACCCAACCTTGTTCATTTGTTTTTTTTGATACCGAACTTTTAAAAATATGTTGCAGTATGTGGCAGTAGGGAGCAAAACACCGTTTGCTGAGTCAGCTAGTACTTATATAAAATAAAAGGGCCGCCCGTCCATCTTACCAGTTTACCAGCCACCGGCCACTTCATTCAGCCTCGTGCCACTCGTTCCCGTTAATATAAGATTTACTGCTAAGGTGCCAGCTCCATCTTGTTCAGGGTCGAAATAAAATATCCTTTTTTGAGAATATAAGAGGTCATTTCGTTGAATCTTTTATATGAATACCTTATACAGGTGAAATAGAAAAATTTGAGCTTCGCACACTAACACAGTCTGAAAGGATACGTTTTTACCTTATATAGACTACTTACTTATTAATTTTTTTACTAGCTGTTGTCCGCGACTTCGTCCGCGTTTCCGTTGTTTTTCGTAAAATAAGTAGCCTATGTCCTTCCTCACAGTTTAGTGGTTTTGATGTAACAGACACATTTCCCTTCACTGCTCTGCTCCTATTGATCGTAGCGTGATGAAAAGTATACTATAACCTGTCCAGCAGTATAAAGAATAATTGTACCAAGTTTCGTTAAAATCTGTCAAGTTCTTTTCGTTTCTATAACGAACATACAGATAGACAGACAAAAATTTTACTGATTGCATTTTTGTCATCAGTATCGATCACTAATCACCCCCTGACAGTTATTTTAGAAATATATTTCATGTACAGAATTGACCTCTCCACAGATTTATTATAAGTATAGATAATACAATATTAATGTACATGCCTATTATAGGTATTCACAGCATTTATTTTAACATAATTATACAGTATGAAATAAAGTAAACAATTTTAAGGGATTAAATAATACTAAACTAGAAATATTTTAAAAGTTGCGTTATTAGTAATAGAAATATACATGTGACCTGAGTTGTGAGCAATATCAGCAGCTGAGAAACCTATAACCAGAGGACTTTCAGGAGCCTTCTCACAGTGGAAACGGCGCATTATGTCACAGGGAACTTTGAAGGGAATAAAATTGATTTACCTGAATAATTGTAAAATAAAATTTTTAAATACGATTATAAGTGAATTAAATTAACAAATATATATATATATATATATATATATATATATATATATTTGTAATACAGAAAATATATTATATAGTTATATTATATAAATAGAGAGTCTCCATCTCTTTAGAAACCAACGCAACATTCCTTTTTGTAATACAGAAAATATCTTATATTTATAAATCTTAGATTATATAGATAGAGTGTCTCCATAGAAATGCTTCGAGTAAAACGGATCAACTTTTTTATACAATTTTGCAGGATAATAAATACATGTATGTATGTATGAGCGATTCCTTTATAACGTCTATATTTATTTTGTCCAATAATTTCTGCATCTTTTTTAATGCGTAAACACTCATTTTATTTATTAAATAATACGTCATAATACATTTTATGCGTAAATATATAGAACACTGATAAAAAAACGAGTCAGCTAATTTGATAATTAGCTGACAAAAAGTTGACCCGTTTATGAGGCTCGATGCTCTATCTATATAATCTAAGCTTATATACTAACTTAGGTCGTCTGATCCTTGCATAAAATAGACTACCCTTTCCTTACGATTCTCTAGGACATCTACAGGGTAGCATATGAGTCAACTACACGAACTTAGAGGGATAGGCAGCAGCGTTCCTTTTGAAACATATCTAAAAGCCCAACTGCGGTTGCCAACCCACTTGTCAAGCCTGGCAACTACTGGTTAAATTCTTCTTATGGGGAAGGCTTATGTTCAGCAGTGGGCAGTTAACGACTGAAATGATACTAAGTTAGGACTTACAAACGTGCATGGTGTTAGTTGATCATGCACGGGCTTTTTAATGACCTACGTGGTCATGTAATATTAGACAGTAAATTTACATAAATATACTTAAACGTCAGATTTAATATATGTAAAATATACTTAAAAATAAATAAACATACGTAAGCGAAATAACATCTTCTAAAACTACCGACCGGAACCGATAACCGGCTTTAAAAAGTCACACGTTATCTTAATCTATACTTATAATAAATCTGTAGAGAGGTCAATTTTGTACATGAAATATATTTCCAAAATAACTATCAGCGGGTGATTAGTGACCGATACTGATGCCAAAAATGCAATCAGTAAAATTTTTGTCGTTATAGAAACAAAAACTACTCGACGGATTTTAACGAAACTTGGTACCATTATTCTTCATACTTCTGGACAGGTTATAGTATACTTTTCATCACGCTACAATCAATAGGTGCAGAGCAGTGAAAGGAAATGTTAAAAATGTCCACCCGTGCGACGCCGGGACGGGCCGCTAGTAAATAAATAAATAAAAACAAATCCTTATTCATTATACATTAAACGCTGAAGTGAAAGCGACTGAAATATGAGAAATATTCTAACAAACGTAATTATGATAAAACAATCACGTTGAATTTTGTTTGCTTGTCCAATTTTAGCCCAATTTGTACAAGTTACGGCGTCGTCAAAGGAACAGTGAAAGGTCTAGCCCACGCACCGAATTTAGACCTTCTTTCTAACGTCGCAAGGTTTAATATATACAGACAAATAAGAGATAAATAGGCGTTCTGGTTGACATAGCAGGCACGTAAAGGACCGCATAGATATATCTATCAAGCAACCTTGTCTCTCTCAAAAGCCCTTATTCCTGACAGAAGGATGGAGGGTACGAAGAATTTCTATAATAATTCAAGTTACTAGGGTCTCATGAATCAGTTCTATACTATCCGGACTTTAGACTTTCTTAATAATTATGACTGTATTATTTTAGTATTTGCAAAAAGACACACCTATTCAATGGTAAATATTGCTAAAGAATTGAAATTTATTTTAAAATCTGCTATTGGCAATCACCAATATTTAGAAATAAAATTTATTCATTCATTCATCCATTCATTCAAGCATCCATTTATCCATTCTATCATTTATCCACTCATTCATACATCCATTCATTCATTTATCAATTCATTCGTCATTTATTCATTCATTCGTTCATTCATTCGTTCATTCGTCCATTCATCCATTCATTCTATTCTCCATTCATTCATACATCCACTCATTCATTCTTCAGTCATCCATTCTTCATTCATCCATTCATTCTTCCAATTATTCATTCATCCATCCATTTATTTATTCCTTCATCCATTAATTCCTTCAATGAATGAATGAATGAGTATACTTCATTTGCATTATACAATATAGGAAATAAACAAGACAATTTACAAACGCAACGATACAATTGTATAAGTACAGTAAGGCGGTCTTATTGCTGAGAGCAATCTTTTCAAGACAACCTTAGGGTAACGGACTAATCGTTGTACAAGTAGGTATGATAAGTACTGTATAATTATTCATTAATTCATTGATGGCAAGTTTGAATATATTTGACACAAAAAAAATTACTGGCTACTCGTATCTTTTTGTGATAATGAGGAAATAGTTTGTTAGTAATAAGGTAGAGTAATCCCATTGCTAGCAAGATACACTATCATGTCAATCTCCATGTGGTTCCAACTGGAAACCATCTTGGTTAATTTTTATCAAATTCATTACTATAGGTCCAGCTAGTCTGTTTCACCCTCGTGTTATGTATATACTAGTATCTCAAATGGTACAATCATTCTATTTTTATTCATAAAAAGTAACCAGACGTCATCCTCACCTATCAATACTCTCTGGTATCATGCCACCATAAAACGATTAAAATAAAAAAAGTAATTCCCAAAATCAGTTTATTAATGATAGAGTTATGAGGTACCTAACACACATACAAAAATACAATCGAATTGAGAATCCTATCTTTTCCTAAAATCGGTTGAAAACAACAAAGCTGTTAAAGCAATCCTTCTTCTTTTATGTAAAAATTATTCCCGAGTTACTGCATCTTTCCTTTTTAGGATCAATTCCCGCTTTAAAACACCATAAAACAATTGGAACGTAAAATTGTATCGAAATAGGAGACTTATTCGTGTTTTATAGCGAGACTCGAGGATTTTACCTATTTTTGAAGCAAATATGGGCAACCTTTCAATATTTTAACAAAAAGTCTGAGGTCAAATTTAAATCTTTGCAGCCATTTACGGATACGTCATATTAATTGAGCCAGTATCCGCAATTGGATGTATTTGCCTCCAACTTGCTGGAGTTTCGTCGGGTGACCACAGAGTATTTGTGTTCAGACGTTTTTCTTTGTCTTTTTATATTATTCTTGTTATATATGTGTAATATTCCTTTTTTATATGTTATTGTACTCATGTTTTCCTGGGTGAGCGTATTGGAAGACAGTAAGGCTCACCTAGTGGATGTAATAAATAAATAAATATTGATGTATTTTATATTATATGCAAATAAACCAAAATTTTAACAAGTTCACTGAATCAAACATCTGTTTTATTAATTTTTTTTTCGACAACTTACTGCTTTGGGTTCGTACAAAAAAAATATATTGTAATAACAATAAAAAATATTTAATGCCAAAAAAACACAATTATAGCAAAAAATACAAAAATATTACGTATTAAAGAAGTGTCTCGTATTAGGCAAAAGGAACTGGCTCAGCTGATGCTGCGAGTGTCCCAGTGCAATGTACAGCTGCACAGCGCTGGATTTCAGCCAGCCCCTCATATTACAGTAGTTCTGATTTACAGATACTTACAAATACGAGTATAGTTGAACAAGTGTTAATTTTTTATAATATTACGAAGATAAATCACAGTCCGGTAACTTAACACAGGCCACAACAGTGCTGGACTAATTTGATACCACTTCAGAAATAAAAAAAAAAAGATTTTTCCGACTGTTCTGAATATGTATTTTATTATTATTAATAAGAAATGTGCCATCACCAGAAGGAGACTTTGTACAAATGGATGGTCGCTTAGCTAACATTTTTTTTAATAATCCTGCCTAAATTTAATTTAATACTAAGTACTTAGTACATTCAGAGTACAAGGATCACATAAAACGTAAGAAAGTGGAAATTTATTATTTAGAACGTTCCCAACACGCAAATACGACGGACATAATTTACATGGTTTCCGATTATGCTGCCCTAGTAAACCTCAAAGTTTTCACATTAGCGTCCCTATACGTACTTATTGACCGGATAAATATTATATAGATTCTGATAAAGTTTGGATAAACTATAACTATAGACAAACTTAAAGTTTCAATACACTACCTAGGGGGGAAGGGATTGTTAGTAATGCAGACTAACAGTCCCATTTCTAGTAGATAGATAGATACTCTTTATTGTTTCCTCTAAAAGATTACAATAGTAAACTTATTATAAATATAAATAATTACAAGAAATAATCACAATGAGAAAACAATGGGCGACCTTATCGCTAAGAGCGATCTCTTCCAGGCAACCTTTGGATGGAGAGGAGTAATTATAAACAATTGGGTAGGAGGCATGATGAAAAATTTTGTTAGTTCTAGATATGGGAGATGTAATACATATAATAATATAAAAATTATCCCTACTCATTATTATATATATATATATACATATACATACACACACAAATATATAAATACTTACTAACACATATACAAATAGATATACATACATAGTATATACATAGTAATAATGGTGTCAGGTTTTTTTAGGCGACGGTTACCGTTTATTATATATATATATACATATACATACACACACAAATATATAAATACTTACTAACACATATACAAATAGATATACATACATAGTATATACATAGTAATAATGGTGTCAGGTTTTTTTAGGCGACGGTTACCGTTTTCCATCAGGTGGGCCGTCAGCTTGTTTGCCATTCTAAGTCGTATAAAAAAATGTTATTAAAAATTGACAAATAATGCCCACCTTACCACACTTCGGCAAACTAAATCTAAATCTAGATTATGAAGTATAAGTACATTATACTGAGTCTATGAGCTGAAGGTATGAATGCTCTTAAGCGCCTTAAGGCGCCTTACAAAAGGCGATGGATTCAATTAGTCTGAATGAATGGCAGGAGTGGAATGGAATTCTCTACCGTTGTCTGTATATTTCGGCGGGCCATGTCATTTATCGGTACTTGAGATTAAAGTGAATAGACTTTATTTTGTTTTCCATGCTTCATTTTGGACCATGTCATCAAGTCATCGGCCGACCATTAAATTCGTTTAGTCGCTTCTTACTACAGCCACGGGATAGGAAAGGGTAAGGCAACTTCCAGCAGCAGTATTTCCGAACCGATACGACAACATAACCTTCAAGAAAAGAGCATATTCCTTTTTAAAAGGCCGGCAGCACACCTGCAATGCCGTTGGTGTTGTGGCTGATCATGGACGACGGTAGTCACTTACCATCAGGTGAGCCGCATACTCGTTTGCCCCCTGTGTTGTAAAAAAAAATATATATATTGGTAGATGTTTAAGAAAAATTAATATGAAGGTTTTATGAAAACTTCGAGGTGCTAAAACGATAATTTTTAGAAATTTTATCTATCTGTCTGTGTGTATGTTTGTTATGCAGAAACATTATGCAGAAACTACTGTACCGAATTGAATAGGGTTTTCACAGTTGTGTTCTTAAACGTCTAACTTGAAATCTGGTTGATATTTTATCTTAATACGCCATCTAAAAACGGTCGATTTCATTAGTTTTCCTACTTCAATAGATAGATAGATAGATACTCTTTATTGTTTCCTCCAAAAGATTACAATAGTAAACTTATTATTAATTTACCAGAGGGAGACTTTGTACAAAAGTCGTTTGCTTGGGTACCTCTGTCCCATTCGTGTTTCTATCGTGAAGCAGTTGTTTGTATGGCTGTGTTTTGGTTTGAAGGATGGGATATGACGTGAATTTACAGGGTACAGAGGAATAACATCTGAGTCCTCAGGAATGGCAACGCATGGGGGGGTATCATAGGCGAAACAGTATACTCTGTTATGTCCATGGTACTGCTCATGTCTATAGGCGACGGTTACCACTTTCCATCAGGTGGGCCGTCAGTTTGTTTGCCGTTCTAAGTTGTATAAAAAAAATCAATTACAAGAAATAATCACAATGAGAAAACAATGGGCGACCTTATCGCTAAGAGCGATCTCTTCCTCTCCTTCCTCTATTGTAATCCACGTTTACGAAGTAACGAGCAAAAATCTAGTTAATCGTTAATACTCCTACTGTATATATACTTTAAATTATTCTCAATTTCGTGTATAATGTAGTATATGTTATATATGTGTAAGTATATTTGTTATTCATATAATTTTAGTATGTACGAGTATGTATATCAATAATTACTAGTACCGCATTCGAGTATTCTGACACTTCCCTATAGTTGACTGGGAGAGAATGCTTTAAACATTAAGTCCGCCATGTACACATATTTGTACTAATGAATAAATAAATATTAAAAATTGTTATTGGAAATAGATAGGTAACTTCGACGTTGCCGCACGTCTATAAGTTTCAATGCGGACTCTCTTAAACGAATCTATTATTGGACATGGAAGTGACATCTTTCTTAGTTTCTATCCGTTAAATTGCTTTCCTATCTCGGCTCATCGACGGAAATAAAACCGTTTTAATAAATCGCATCGTACAACCCGCCACAAACTAAAGTTTCATCCCAACCATCTGGGATTGGCACATCCCTCGCCCTTTCTTAGTCGCTTCTTACGCCACTCACAGGAAATCTTACGACACCTAAGGCAAAGGAAGGGATGGACTTCACGGAAATCTTTAGAATGTTATAATTTATAATTTCGATTTGTTATTTTTTTTTTTTTCATTTTTCTTTCTTTGCTTAATCGCTGTGCTATATATTTTCGCTACTAAAATCCGTGTCTTCAACATTTATCACCTCATCACAGTCCAGCGCTCCGTAAGAGGAGTGTTTGTTGGGACTTTCAAAGATGCACAATACTTACGCCTATACCACAGATATGCTGTACTAGTCCTGTAAATAAACAAACATCCATAAAGAGGCCGTCCAGTATTAATGCAAGAGCAAACTTGTACTGATAAACTTTATGAGGAACCTTGCAAACTTTTCAAGGCTCCTGACAGAAACTTGCCCGTGATACAGCAAACTGCGCACAATGACTAATATATATATATATATATATATATATATATATATATATATATATATATATATATATATATATATATATATAAGTCAAATCTAAAAAATATATAAATATAAATTGGTCAAATCGCTCCATTACTAGCAATATACCCAGTTAAGTCGACCTCCACCACGTGGTTCCCCCTGGAAACCATCGTGGCTAATTCTAGTTGAATTCGTCAGGATGGGCTAACTGACCTGCTTTCGTCCTTATCAGTCATCTATCACTGGTGCCCCGCCAGTGTATACCGATAGCGCAGGGGGGTTACCATGCCATTATCGCCCATTAAAAGAAAAAGAAACCTTGGAATGGCAAACAAGCTAGTGGTACAACTAGCTACTACTAGCTACTACTGGAGCTATTGCAGTTTCCGACCAGTAACTCCTCCACAGCAGCAGTGTCTCTTTTTTCCTTTCTTTTATAAATTTATTAATTTCTTTTTTACCAACTTTATTTACTTACTCCATAATCCCCCTTCTTTTCCTCAATCCATTCCTCCGTACCGTAGGTGGCAGGTACCAGCAACAAATGCATACCCAAGAAGGGTCGAGGTCAGACATACGGCCAATTATAAAACCAAAACCTTCGGCAAGAAGACTATGATGAAGATAATGGAATAGTAAACCCCGCCTGTGCTATTGGTATACGCTGGCGGGGTACCAGTAAAGCAGGTCAGTTAGCCCATCCTGACGAATTCAACTAGAATTAGCCACGATGGTTTCCAGGGGGAACCACGTGGTGGAGGTCGACTTAACTGGGTATATTGCTAGTAATGGGGCGATTTGACCAATTTATATTTATATATATTTGACTTATATATATATATATATATATATATATATATATATATATATATATATATATATATATATATATATATATATATATATATATATATATATATATATATCAATAATTTTAGTGTCACCAGCGACGTTGGTCACCTATTCAAAATATGCAAAATGGTTGTGTGCAACTACTTGTACAAAATCAAACATATACACATACATGAATGACATAAATGTAAAGAGGTGCACACAAAATCAAAGAACTTCCAAATCGATGTTATAATATTTTAAAAATTAATATATATTTACCAGCAATAAATAAGTAAATACAACATCGACAACAAAATATCATTCCTCCACCTCAAGTACACCACCGATAAGTCTCCCGAATGCATTTTGTTAGCAATGGATCTGCTTATCCCCATTAATAATAAACCCCTACTGTAGTAGATATATGAAGTAGGGTAGTATGTATCTAATCTAAGCGTGACCCCATCAATTCCCTGTCACTCAAAATGCTCTTCTATGTAACTACATGAAAGTGCCTCGATCCCTCCATTTTTCATCTAGACCTGTCAATATTTTGGATTTTCTTAAAGATAAGCAGATTATGACTTTGTATGCCTTCAGTCCTGCCTCACGATCCCACGGTCGCGGATTCGATGACGTTTATAAATATATTAGATTAAATTTTATCATCGAATCATTTATATATCAACATAAAAATAAAAAAATTGAACTTTGTTTATTTAAATCTTTTGTACATGTATTTTTTTTTATCTTTTTTCACTTTGCTTTTGTATCTTTTGCTGTCTATCTACCTATCTATCTATAAATGTACCTACTTGAAGAAAAACAGGCGTTCTTTTAAATAATTAATAATAAATAGTAATAATACATATATTGTATTTTATTTATATTTGATCAGTCACAAAACTGTACATTATATATCTGTATTTTGTATGTGAAGAGACAATATATGTATTATTATATTCAGATATGTATGTATTTTGATTTTAATTATATGAGTTACATTGTACATATGTCAACATATTTATTATTTCTTAATAGAAACGACTATACTGTTTCCTCCTATTATTGTACGCACACTGCCCGCTGGTAATTAACGCCCCCTTCCACTCAGGGTTTGCTGGAAGAGAACTCTTACAGAGTTAAGCTCGCCTGTTGTACATCTTTATTTAATATATTTATATTATATGTTTATAAATTTTTTGTGTACAATAAAGTATAAATAAATAATAAATATATATTATGTAATAAAATTAAAAATGAATAAATCGATTAAATATCGTTTAAAATCGATGAATCGGAACATTCATTTGTAATATTGTAATAATAGTCCAAAATTGCAAATCTGAACGTTTCTTTAAAAAGATGCTTTAAAAAAAGTATAAACGTGAAATTAAAAAGGTTTTTACACACTTCGTTTCCATGCCAGCGGATTAACCAGGGAGTTAATAATAATAATAATAATAATATTTATTTAATTAGACTACATAAGGCCCATTTTGTTAGTTACAAATTGACTTAACCTATGTTAGTAAATGAGCGGTCATAACGCTCTTACATTGATAACCTGTCCCATCCAATATTTTAGGATGGGACAGTCCATTTTATCAGCAATTAAGCCTTAGAAGAAATAATTAAAGCAAAACGCAAACAGTTTCACAAATCTCTCACTTTGCCCAACTCAATCAGAACTTTAGACATAAAAATTCTCAAACGCTATAGTACAAACTTTGTTATTTAATTACGTTAAATTGGGGAAATACTTTTGTAAGACAAATTCACTGTTACATTTTGTTGAAAACTGAATGCTCTCTGAAATGATCTGCGCAGACGAGGGAATTTTCATCCGCATAAAATTTCTTACTTTCATTTTTGTATTCTCTTTTGTTATGCAATTTAGAATGGCAGACAAACTTAAAAATGTGAACAGTACTGAAAAAAATCAGACGAATTAGGGAATCCTTTCTTTGGTAACTCGTTTAAAAAATATTGTTGATCTAAATAATAATATAATAATAATACAATTTATTGAGTTATACAACTAAAAAATGATACCTACTAGTTATATATTTAAAAACCTACTCGTTTGAAGTCGCTTAAAAAAACTCATGAATGTACTTACTACAATTTTATTTTTATTAATTGCCGCGTGGTCCCAGCATAGAATGGGTCGCCTTTTCCTTTTTAAGGAAATTTAATGGTCGAGAGATGAGCAGCAGTGTCCCTCTTAAAAGATCACAAGAGTCTAACTGCGGTTGCCACTCCGCCTGCTAAGCATGACTACAGACAACCCCCCCCCCCCTCCCAACGTCTACGTTGGCTAGGTGAGAAGCCTACGTTGAGCAATGGACAGTCAACGGCTTATATGATGATTTATTTATTTATTTACACTTTATTGCACCAAGTAAAAAGAGAACAAATACAGTAAATATTAATGAGAAAAGATAAAGGGTAGGTAGCGCACTGTTATATAAATATTGTCATATACAAACATATATACATACATACATATACATATATAATATATACACAATCATATATATATATACATTCCTATATTACATAACGCAAATAAAGTATATTCATTAATTATTATATTATTTATTTAACTCTTTATTGCACCATAAATAAAAATATACAATGACAAGTGAATAATTCAAGTGAAATACAGTAACATAAATATAGATTGAAATATACATATAAAGGTACAAAAGGCGGTCTTATCGCTAGGGCAATCTCTTGCAGACAACCTTTGGTTAAAGGAGAACAGATAGAAGTGTGCAGGTGGTGCAAGAGTGAATTAATAATTTTTCGTGCATAAAATACAAAAACATGTAATGCAAAAAAAATTATCAAATATTATGCTTTTTACCAGGCATATTTTTCAATTCACTGTTATTTAATCAAGTAAATCGTTTACCAAAATGTCATGTGATACTCCGTTAATTATAATTGTGACTGTTACCTGCGGACTGTCTGTAACATGTCTAATCGGATTAACAATGTTTTGTTGTTACCGTTTTAAGGGGACGCAGTATAAGTAATTGTGAATCAATGGATGGGTAAACTGTAATCGTAATTGTAACTAAATAATACGATGCTACCCACATTTAACAATGTTGCACCAAAAGTAAATTGAACATTGCAAATGAGTGTATTTATGTTTTGGATTGTCCCGTCTTATGTTAAGTCAAAGGAAGTTTGTAACTAACCACCGAGATACAGGCTCAGCCTAGTTCGGTGGCTAGTAGATGTAACTAGGTGTGAATTGTTATTAAATAAAGAATTATCAATTAAAAAAAAAATGGTATTAATGAATAATTCCGAAGGTTGACTCATAAAAAATGCTTTCAAATCAATTCTGTTGATTCTTTTTTTATGTTAGTTGGTTGAAAGGATATATTCACAGATTGGTCATTTTATTAAAATTGATTTAATAATTTGATTTTTATATCAAAATAACTAGTTTTGTCACAATTGAAATCAATTTTTTATTGTGGAAAAAATCACGTATTTATTTATATATTCTTTATTGCACAATAAAAATTTTGTACAAATGGCGAGCTTAATGCCATATGGCATTCTCTACCAGCTAACCGTTGGGTAAAAACAGAAAGCGTATGAAGGGCAGATGTGGTGAAAAATATGTGACAATTATAGTAACACATCAAGGCAATACACAATATAAATATAATATACACATAAGAAATGCACATATAATACATAAACGTATCGTTTGTTTTCCTTTTTTTTTTTTTGTTTTCCTATAAAATTTACTATATGACACTTAATATAAATTGTCGTTCTAGCATCAATATATAAGCACAATAGAATGGCATAGTTCAAAAAGAAAGTCAATTTAGTATTGGCGTGAGCACTCATTCATAGTGTCCATTTTTTTTTTAATGTATGATAATGAAATGGTAACCTTGCTTGCGACGGGGCACCAGTGAGGAACGATAGGTGAGAATGAAAAGGCAAGTCAGTTAGCCCATCGTGATGAATACACTTGGAATTCAGCACGATGTTTTCCAGAGGGGCCACGTGGAGATCGACCTGACAAGTTATATTGCTAGCAATGGGATTAGTAGTTCAAATTACTAACAATCCCTTCCCCCTTCTCAGAGTGTCCATATTATACCATTTTATACTGTGTGTGTTTTATCAGTGTTTTTCAAAGTGTGGGTCGCGACCCCTTGGGAGGTCCCCGAGCCTCTACAAGGGGGTCGCGGAAGGTCGCGAAGCAGTGAAAACTCAACAGTTCCTTAAATACATCAATCAATCAATAATACATAATGAAGTATCTATAACAGACGTCGATTACATGTGTGTTTTAGATACTTTATTATGTATTATTTATTTTATTTTATCGATACCTAACTGTGAATATAAATACAACTGTACGGATTTCATAATTGTACTATATTAAAATTCGTACACATTCGAAACCGTGGAGAGTAGGAAGTCGCAATATATGTTTACATACTAAGGGGGTCACAAGATATTTTTACATAATAAGGGGGTCGCGTCATGAAAAAGATTGAAAAACACTGCTCTATATAATCCGACGACGCAGTCTCCTTATCTCCCATCAAAACAATTTTAAGGCTTCGCGGTCATTTCATTCAATCTGCTGACAATAGTGAATCTCGTTGGCAAACATCCATGAAGCCATTCGTGTATTGATTGGCAATGAACTTGCATAGTTATGTTATTGCCCTCGTAAAAAGAGATAAAATATACGCTATTATGTTAATTTGTTATATTTTTTTTAATATTCGTTTAAGAAAAAAAATAATTAATCGACAAATCTTATTGCGTAACTGTTATTTAAGAATTCATCAATATGATGAATTCTTAAATAACAGTTTTTAATAAGACTACCTAGATTTATAATTATATATATATATATATATATATATATATATATATATATATATATATATATATATATATATATATATATATATATAATTATAAATACGGGTACGTGACCAAGTAAGTGCAGTGTGTATGTTTGTATGGAAGGTTATGCTTGTGTATGACGGGTGGCTACTTCATCCTCATCTATATCTAAGAATTTTCTGACTATTCTGCAAGTATTTAATATGGCAGCCTTTTGTAGGGAGATGTAGAGATTTTTTCGTAGACCTATTTGTTTTAGACTATGGTCTAAATGGTTGGGAATGACACCTGTATTATTATTATTTTTTTCAAAAAAGGGTTAAAGAGATTTCTTCAGGGTGGGCAACGCGCTCGTAATGCCCTTCGTTCGTAATGCAAGCGTTCATAACCTATGGCAAACGCTTACCATCAGGATGGCCGTATGCTTGTTTGCCACCTCAGTGGTATAAAGACAATGTTATTTGTTATTATTATACTATTATAGAAAAATGGACCCGGTAGGTGGCAGTGGGCAGCAAAACAACCTTCGCCGGGTCAGCTCTATTAAAACTTATAAAACCAATTATAACTAGCTATTCCAGTAGTGTGATTTAAGATAAAGAGCGTTTCAAAATATTTATTTATTGAAATAACTTTATTGATCAATCGAACCGCTATATCCATATATTGGGTTTTGGACATTGATGGAATAAAAAAGGTCATCACCCATTCCGATATCGCCCGTGCTGGTCAAACATTATGTATTAATTTCGGTCGGTTTCTTCATTTCGACATTAAGTGTCTGTTACATTTAATTCGTTGTTGGATTAGTATATGGATATTGTAGATATATATATATATATATATATATATATATATATATATATATATATATATATATATATATATATATATATATATATATATATATATATATATATATATATATATTATAATTTCTTATCCCAATAATAAAATACCAAAGGTTGTCTGGTAGAGAATGCTACTAACATTAAGTCCGCCTTTTATACCATATTTTCTTTTGGTCAATAAAATTATTTGAATAAATAAATAAATGTAGTACAAATGGCCGACTAGTAGCATTATCTATCAATAAAGCTTTTAATATAAAACCTTTATAATATATTATGATCTATGATATATAAAAAAGGAAATATTTATTTAGATAGATAGATACTCTTTATTGTTTCCTCCAAAAGATTACAATAGTAAACTTATTATAAATATAAACAATTACAAGAAATAATCACAATGAGAAAACAACGGGCGACCTTATCGCTAAGAGCGATCTCTTGCAGGCAACCTTTAGATGGAGAGAAGTAATTATAAACAGTTGTTTATATAAAAGGAGTAATTGTTTAGTACTTAATTTCAGACATAATTACAAAAATATTTAACAATTAACAAAAGTAATGTGTCACTCAGCTATATGCCATGTTCTTACAAACATTACGCTGATTTTCATAAGCGTATATTTAATTCCAATTTACGTAACCCTTTAATGGGCGGTAAAACATCTGTAGATATTGCTTCCTTCAAATTCAAATTTTGTCACCTTTGAAAACACTGTTTGTTACAGTACAAAGTCTTTAATTATTATGCTACGTCAATGATTGATTGCAAATTCAAAATCTGTTCAACACTCTCAGAGATATTGTGTAACATATATATTTTACCAGGGGGAGACTTTGTACAAAAGTCATTTGCTTTGCTACCTCTTTCCCATTCTTGTTTCTGCCGTGAAGCAGTTTTTTGCATTGCTGTGTTTCGGTTTGAAGGGTAGGATATGGCAGTGAAATTACAGGATACCTTAGTTCTCAGAATGGTAACTCATGAGGGTTATCATAGGCGACACAGTATATTCATGTCTATAGCCCACAGTTAGCACTTTCCGTCAGGTGGTCTGTCAGCTCGTTTGCCATTCTAAGTTGCATGAAAAAAATATACAAAGAAAAATACGGACGAATTGAGAATTTTGATCTTCATTGAAATCTTACAACATAAAACGACTAAACCGTCATAAAAAAAACGTCCATGCTCACTTTGTTACTTTATCCGAGCAGTAAGTACTTTATATTATTTTCAATTTCGTGTATAATATAGTATATGTCATATATGTGTAAATATATTTGTTATTCATATATATTTATTCGTTTATATATGTAATTTTAGTATGTATATATACCAATACAGATGGGCAAAGCACCGGGTTTAAACCCGGTGCTTTGGTAAAAACCCAATAAACACCCATAAACTCCCATAATCACCCAAAAAAATAGGTTTTTACGTATTTTTTTGAAAATATGTAAGTAATACCAATAAATTATTTTTATAAATTGTATTGATCAATTCTACAATATTAAATAAAACGTTAACTAATAATATTTCAGGAAATTTTAAAAATCTATATATAATAAAATGAAAGTAATTAATTTTCAGTGTTTTCATGTTGCAGTTGATCAACATGTTGGCCTTTTGCTTCCCGTAGATACTTTAAAATTTCTTCATAACACCTCGTTCGCACACATGGCCGTATATATTTAAATTCTTGAGCCACTAACAGTCCGAAATACTCATTTCTTTTATCCTCTTCTCCATAAATTAAGCATTTAGAACAGTTTGTTTCTTCTTTCAGTAAATTTTCTTTTACTTTATCCTCGTTTTTTTCTTTGTTGCGACGACGCTGGGTAAATCATCTGGACACTGGGTCTCACTATCGCCAAATATATTTGGAGATCGGCTTCGGCTACGGCTTGGCAGACATTTTTTTCTTTCTACAATTTTAAATTAAATTTATTAGAATAAATGCTTCGAACACACGCGATCTAAGTACCTTTTGTGTTTATTATACCTTACCTACCTAGGTATAAAAAGAGTACTTACGTAGATTTTCTTTTATTAACTGTTTTATACGAAGATCTTGATCTCTCAAATTAGCATCCATTTTACTTCCAGTGATTATCAACTAAATTAATAATCCACAAAGTATTAAATAACGTTTTTATGAAATATTTAGCACAAAAACAATACCCTTTAAATATCGATCGTCAGTAACTGTGGCTGACTTACCTATATTCTAGCAAGCAGGACTGCCAGATGTGAAGGGGAAATCCCCAATAAATTGTTGCATGTGACTGATGATGTGAGCATGTTCGTTTCATAATAAAAATGTTGCCAGGTAACCAAAAAGTCGTATGTTTTTGTGCGAATTACGATCATAATCTTTACGATCGTACATTAAAAAATAGACAAATAATAGTATGAGTACGATTTAAATCGTATATCTGTCAACCCTGCTAGCAAGACAGCGACAAAATCACGTTGCATAACAATGTAGCCCAAGCTTATATCTTATGAAATATACGGAAGAGATACGGACTTAGAAAAAACAGAAATGTTGTTCTTTGTGGAAGTCATTGATGAAATTCTATGTATTTTAGCCCGCAAACTTTCTTCAAACAAAAACAGCGCCATCTAGTATCGAGTTCTGTAATTATCTCTTTGTTTATGGATTTGAAGTAAGACCGCCACGCATGCAATACATTATGACTGGGGATTCCCCTATTCGTCGACGCTGAATATGAGGCGACGACAATCACTGTCAAACGTGTTCACTATTACTCTGACTCTGGTAACGTGACTTCCTGGTAACGTGTTAGGTAGGAAAAGCAGTAAAAAAGTGCATATTAAGGGAGCAGATTTGAAATAATATTTATACTTAACAAGAAATAATTAAAGGTAAGTGGATTTTTGAATGATACAATTATATCATGATCACTTAACAATTTTAACTTAAAATTAGATGTATTATTACAAGCTTTTATTTAGCTTGCGTTATGTAAATAAAAGTATGTAGGTATGTTCGTATGTTGATGCAATTATCCTCAATCCTCAACCGACTGGGATAAAATTTTCCATACACGTTTATTTTGGATGATAGTGCATAGTTAGCTGAGAGTCGTCATTGGATAATAATGGTGGATAGCCTAAGATGTGTACTAGATATTTATTTTTAACATAATATGCGTAAGTACCTAATCGAATTAAAGAAGTTGCTGAGAAAAATACAGAACAATACGATAATAAACTAGCGTCTGCGTTTAATCCTCCGAGGAGATGTAATTTTACAAAGGTTTTTTGTATTTATTTTATTATTTTTTTAATAAATTTATTGTAAATAACAAGAAATAATCATTGTAAAAAAATAGGCACTCTATTGTTGAATTTTCGTCAGACCAACTAATCATCGTTCATTTTTTTAGGTTCAATGGGGAGACCTAAAGATTTACGCATATGGGAGCACTACCGTACTTTACCAAACAAGTCTGTTTCTTGCAAGCTTTGTAATAAGGTTTACAAATTCAGTAATGCTGCCAAAATGCTTCAACATCTTATCACTTGTCCAAAATCTCCAGAAACATTAAAAGACTCTATGAAACTTATAAAAGATAGCTCGTCCAAAACCAAAATGTCTGGACTGTCAGAGATAGAGACAAATGATTCTTTTATAAGCCCCTCGTCGTCTGCTAACACTACAATAAATGCTGAGTTTCAAGACACCGATGATCATATAAAAACAGAATTAGCGAGAGCTATATTTGTAACAGGGACGCCATTATCGATGGTGCAACATCCTTTATGGATACAATTTTTCGAAAAATTGCAACCAAAATTTAAAATACCTTCACGTAAAGCTTTAGCGACAAAATACTTAGATAAAATATATAGAGAAATGCGTTTTGAGTTAAATGAGGAACTAAATGCTTGTAGTTACTTACACCTTCAGTGCGATGGCTGGTCTAATTTAAGAAATGAAGGAATAATAAACTTTCTTATATCAAAACCTCAACCTGCATACGTTAAAAGTTTGAATACAGAAAGTAATCCTCACACTAGTGAATACCTTAGCCAAGAAGTTGAAAAAGTAATGAAAGTGTATGGAGCAAATAAGTTTCTTGTACTTATTGGCGATAACGCTAGAAATATACAAAAGGCATTCGAATTAACAAAACTCAAATATCCACATGTTGTTCCTCTCGGTTGCTGTGCACATATCCTTAACTTGTTGTGCCAAGATATTGTAAAGATACAAGAAGTAACTGTGTTTATTATGCAAGCCATAAATATAATAAAAACTGTTAAAAGGAGTCAACGATTAAGTTCCTTGTTGATAAAATCAAGGCAGGGTGAAGATTCTACACAAACACTAAAATTGCCTTGTGCTACAAGATGGGGAAGTCATGTTACTTCGTTAAAAAGTTTGAAAGCAAATAAGATAGCTTTGCAAATATTAACAGTTAGAGAAGATGTGGTAATTTCAAGAGATATTAAAGATTTAATTCTAAGTGATGATTTCTGGACGAAGACAGGGGAATGTATAAGTATTTTGGAACCAGTCACTGAAAGCATATTTTACTTAGAGAGCGACCAGAATCGTTTGCATCGCACATACATTACATTTAGAGATGTACAAGCTAAGATACGTTTTGCATTAAATGAGATTTCGACATTGAGCGAAGAAAGCAAACAGCAGATTCTAACATCAGTATCTTCAAGATGCAATATGGCAATGAGGCCAATACATTTTGCAGCATATATTCTAGACCCCAGGACTCTAGGAGTCGAACTTACTCAAGAGGAAGAACTTAAGGGTATGGAGTTTATCTACAATTTAAGCCAACACTTAAGTTTGTCAAATGTAATGGCAGATTTGGCGTGTTATAAAGCTAAAGAAAACTTTTGGGCCAGAGGATTTGTATGGAGCTCATTAGATAGCATTGAGCCCCTAATATGGTGGAAAGGTATTTGTGGTTCCACTGAGTTAAGCAAAGTAGCGATTCGTATTCTATCAGCTCCCTGTACTTCGGCAGCCACTGAGCGTTCCTTTAGTATCCAAGGCTACATACATAATAACAAAAGAAATCGAATTACAACTGAAAGAACTGAAAAAATTTCATTCATTTGTTATAACTGGAATCTTAAACATAAAGCTGAATGCGAGGACATTCAGTTTAATGAAGAAAATACCTTAGAAGCTTTCATTGAGCAAGTAAATGAACATAACAGTTTAGACGAAATAGAGCCTATCGAACCTATACAATTCATCGCTTGTAATAACTCTGAATCTGACAGTGATTGACTGTAGTTTTACATTTTACTTTCATCTCTTTCTTAATAAACTCAAAATCAAATTAAAAGTTTTTTATTCTGTAGGCTGCATAATAATATTGTCTATGTCCAGTATAGTGGACGTCTTGCGGCTGAGATGACGATGATGAAGTACAAAATCATAAACACCCAAAAATTTGGGTGTTTATGGGGTTTAAACCCAATAAACCCAAAACACCCGGTTTTTACCCACCAGACTTTAAACCCACCCAGGTGGATTGCCCATCTCTATATACCAATAATTAGTAGTACCGCATTCGAGTATTCTGACACTTCCCTATGGTTGACTGGGAGAGAATGCTTTTAGCATTAAGTCCGCCATGTACACATATTTGTACTAATGAATAAATTAATAAAAAATATATATGAATAATTTTGTTTCTAACTGCATTGGGTTGGCTGGAAGAGATCCCTTTTAGAGATAAGCCCACCCTCTCTAACAATTGTTGAACTATTTACTTGGGCACAGCAAGTACGAGAGGGGAGGCCATCACTTTTTTTCACTTTAGAAATAGTCTATGAATCTGTTACAATATTATCCAGTCATTGAAATTGTATCACGATAGCTACGTATTTTCTGTATTGTTATTATTCATTATTTAAGTATTGGTGTGTATCTATTCGTATCGTAATTGTTATTAGTATTCTATAGTTATTTAATATATTGTGTAGTTTATAATTATTCATATTGTAGAAGTAATTAATAAATAGTTTAATAATAAAACTTCGAAAAACTAATTCTCCTTATTTATTTTTAAAATCTAGAAACATTTTTGAATACCTTTTTTTATGTATTCAAAAATATTAGCGACACTTAAAATCAAGAGCAAGTTTTTTAAGCGTTGTGAATATTGAATACCTTTATATTAAATTCCGAGTGGTAATTTAGAATTTGTTGCGAACTCCGATGTAATAGGATTCGGAGTGTGCCATTTCCCAGGCGACGGATATTAGAAGTGCGTACGTATAAACCGGCGCTCGCATTTTAAGTTAATAACATATCCGGGATATAGCACACTACCTACCTACATACAATTGCGAGGGGGGGAGGAATTCTTAGTAGTGCGAACTACCAGTCCCATTGCTAGCAATATAGGGTCAGGTCGACCTCCATGTCTCGACAGGTTCTCCCTTAAAATCATCGTGCTTTAATTCCAGGTGTATTTATCACGATGGGCTAACTGCCCTGCTCTTTCATCCTCACCTCCAGGTGACCTTATCAGGTCTACCTCCACGCGGTAAACCAGTCCTCCCCCTGGAAACCATCGTGGTTAATTCCAGTGGAATTGGTCACGACTACGTCACGAAGCTAACTGACCTGCTTTCGTCGTTACCTAATATGTCACTGGTGCCCCGCTAGTGTATACTGATAGCGCAGGTGGGGTTCCATTCCATTATCACCCATTAAAAAATCCTTGGCCCAGGGGCGGGGGAACATTATTAGTAATATGGACCAGTGACCCCATTGCTAGCAATATTTTCAAATTTACCTCTACGTGGTTTCCTTTGAAAATCGTCATGGTTAGTTTTTGATGAATACATTACGCTGACCTGCTTTCATCCTTGTCTATCATCTCTCACTGGTGTCTCGCCGGTGTATACCGATAGCGCAAACGGCGTTATCATTCCATTATCATCCATTAAAAAAATCAATAATCAATTTATTAATTAAAGCTTTGGATTTATTACTAATTTATTACTTGTAGAATAAACTTTATTTCTATTAGAATAAACCATACTATAGCATTCCCGTGTGGATTTACATTTTACCTTTATACTTCTATTGAATAACAGTAGGCTATAATTGTCAGTACATTTATTTATTTATTTATTTATTTATTCATTAGTACATATATGTGTACATGGCGGACTTAATGCTGAAAGCATTCTCTCCCAGTCAACCATAGGGAAGTGTCAGAATACTCGAATGCGGTACTAGTAATTATTGATATACATACATACTAAAATTACATATATAAACGAATAAATATATATGAATAACAAATATACTTACACATACATGATATATACTATATTATACACGAATTTGGGAATAATATAAAGCACTTACTGCTCGGATAAAGATAAAAAGTGAGCGTGAACGCTTTTTTGAAAGACGGTTCCGTAGTCTCTTAATGACATCAGGAAGCGCGTTCCGGAGTCGTGAAGAATGTAGGAGAAAAGAGTTTGAAGCGTAACCAGTACGGTGAGAGGGGAAAGATAATTGGAGAGTATTATTGGAACGAAGGTTACGTTCGTGAGTTTCAAAATGATACTGGAATTTACTCCTTAATTTACATTGCTATACATTTTCGTTAAGTTCCATTGTAACAAATTATATAAGATAATTTGTGACTTTACTGAAACCAGCCATTATGATGCATTATGTATTGTTATAACGAGCATTGGTCGCCGAGCGGCATTTTACCGCTCCGGTAATAATCTACGCCTTTAAAGGCAGGTGTTTGTGAATAAATGATGATCAGCGATCGATACGGTACGTGTGTACGTAGCCTTAACTCGATATGCCTCTATTAATAGTTCTTGATATCTTATTTATCAATTAATACATGTAAACATATATGTACTATTTATTAACACATACCTTAATACAATACCGATGAGATGTGTTGACTGACTCGACTACATCCTTGCCTATCATAGTTCCCTGGTACATTATTAGCGTATAGCTATATATGTATGCATATTAATTGCATTCAAAAATGCAGTAGCAAACTATACATTGCTGTACATAGCGTCCCCCATAAGGAGGGTTTGCCGATAGTTGCCACGTTTAGCAGGCGGGTTGACAACCGCAATTAGTTTTAAAGATGTTTTAACAGGGACGCTGCTGGCCATCCCTCTAATCTATTAAGTTCCCTAAGTCGCCTCTTACAACACCCACAGGAAAGAAAGGGGTGGCTTGTTCTATACCGGGACAGTAGGGAGGTTAATATCTCAAAATTTATATATTTATTCGTCAAATATTTATTTGTTCTATAGAAACAAATACTCTTTAATATTACATTGTATGATTATAATGTTCTATTTCTGGTATTTTGGTAAATATCATTGGTAAATCTGTAAAGGTCATCTAAAATATATATATCTATACATTGAAACGTGAAGCAAAAACTTTGTGCCTCTTTTTAGGAATATTGCGTGGACGGAGGAGTATGGAAATTCGCACACTTGTAGTTTATCTAAGAACAAGGAATTACATAGAAGGAATGATAAAATAAAAACTGTAAATCATATGGTTGTATCCTTTCTTCTTGTGCACATATAATTAGTAAAAAGAGGACGAAAGATACACCATCAGTTGCTATTTTTGTCAATTCATAGCAGGTTAGCGTATAGAAAATGTTATACGTCCGTATAACTCTACAAAATTCAGATACAATCTGCTTGCATACTTTCTACATAAACTGCGTTGAATATGTAATCTAGTAATGTAAAATTTGTCATTGATAAATAATTTAATTGACATATCAAACATTTTCTATACACTAACCTGCTATGAATTGAGAAAAATAGCAACTGATGGTGTATCTTTCGTCCTCTTTTTACTAATTATATTTGCATAAGAAGAAAGGAAGCAACCATATGAATTACAGTTTTTATTTTATCATTCCTTCTATGTAATTCCTTGTTCTTAGTAGTTTATATAAAGAAGTGCAATGGTCGAATTTCGATCACTGGACGACCACTAGTATATTATAAATAAATAAATAGTAAAATAGATATCGGCCAAAGTGGTGCTTAATACATTTTTCTATTACAAAGTCAATATCAAATGGGTTTATTTCTGACGGTCTATTTTCGAATGCAAGACGCTTGCAGAGTATTACATAAAATCGCACAGTGCATGTTTGTATGCAATTCTGTCAAGCACGCAACCAGAATATGCATGGGGAATGCTAATTTATTCCTTGTTCCTTTTAAAACTGTTTGTTTGCGACGTTTAAGATTTTTATATTTTGACGTTTCCAGGAATTATATTTATTTATTTGCTCATTATTGCACCACTTAAAGAATGATATAAATATAAGTATATAATACTACACTTATTACATAAGACGGTCTTGTTCCTAAAGCAATCTCTTCCACACAACCTTTGGGTAGAGAAGAAAGGAAAAAAAATTTTAGCTATTTGGCGCAAGAACAGGTGTTATATTTATTTTTATTTCTTTGTTAACCAATGTAACAGCTTTCATAACACAATTACGAGTCAATATTTACATTATAATTATTAAATTAATAAAATAAATAATAAAAATGACAATAACATTTGAAATATAAAATAAAAATAACATTGTAAATTAATTACAGTACCTACATGTCAATAATGATGACCACAAGTTGTAAAATTTGAATTGTCACACTTCTTACAATAAAATATAAATACGTAATAATAATTTATAATTTAATTTTGACATTTAGGTATTCAGTCACGTTGTAAAAAGGATGTTGCCCGAAATATGTCTTTATTTTATTTTTAAATTTATTTGGGCATGTGTGCGTTGGTTTGCCCTTGCCAATTGGGCAGTTCCAAGTTTATTTTACTGGATTTGCAGTAATAACGAATTTGTTGTTGTTTTGCAAATGATTTTTTAATATGTGAGCAACTGAACTGTATAAATTTACAATAATTTGAATACATATGGAACGAAGTGGTGACGGTATATAATGCAATTCAATTGTAAAACGAATGACGTGAATGTGGCTTCTGATTAGTGGGTCGTCACAATTTGCTTCACACTTCACGTTCCTTTCAGCAACCATAGATTATACAGTAACAAAATTTATTTCTCGTCAATTGTGTTATTAGAAAGTTGACTCGTTCTTGAGACTCGATGCTCTATCTTTGTATATATCTAGAAATAAAAAAAAATTACGAAGCCGACATAAAGCTGTATGAATATGGGCCCTGCGCTCTCTCTCTGGAATTACGAATCTTCATAAGAGAATCGAAACGCAACTCCCACGTGCCGCTGTGAGTTATTGCCAAACCCGATATCGCTGTGTGCTCCATCTGATATACTCTCCATTGAGTTATGTGATCCTGGTATCGGTAAATTAAATTTACCACGTAAATTGGCTTATTCATAAGCTGGATTCCCATACTTTTTACACACACAATTTATCTTTTCGTCTGTATAAACATCGATCATACATAAATCTTATAAGGAAATTGATCTGTTTACCTAAAAAGTAATATATTTGACCAAATAACAGCTAAACATAATCTAGTTTATTTATTAAAGGACTTGTTTATTTTGTATCCTTTCCATATTTACTATCTTGTCAATTATAACACGCTGGGGGGGAAGGGATCGTTAGTAATGGGGGCTACCAGTTCCATTGCTAGCAATATACTCTGGCAGGTCGACCTCCACGCGGTTCCCCCTGGAAACCATCGTGCTGAGTTCCAGGTGTATTCATCACGATGGGCTGACTGACCTGCTTTTTTTCATTATTCACCTATCATCCCTCACTGGTGCCCCGCCAGCGTATACCGTTAGCGCATGCGGAGTCATCACTCCATTCATCATCCATTAAAAAAAACTTATAACACGCTTTCTTGTCTCTAGTACAGTAAACACCATAAATACGTTACGGTATTCAAGAATGGTATTATTATCATGGCATAAAATGGGCTATATCTTTCTTCTTTTCCCGTGGGTGTAGCAAAAGGGGACTAAGGGAACATAATGGTTAAGAGATGAACAGTAGATTTCCTCTTTTAACATCACCAAAGACTAACTGCGGTTGCTAACCCGCCTGCATAGCAACTACTGGCAAAACCCCCAATAGAGGGAGACTTATATCCAGCAGTAGACAGTTAACGGCTCAAATAAAAACAAAATATACATATGCCTAAAGCATTAAGTCCGCCTTTTGTTATAGTTTAAATAAATAAATAATGCTGGCGGAAATAAACAACATAATTCTAATCCACTATCCAGTGAATCCATCATCGTGATCTTCCAACCCTTTTCGGCATTATTTATATACGTAATACTAGCTATATCCCGCGGCTTTGTCTGCGTGAAACAGTACCTCAAAAATCCTATACTCTATGTTAGGATGTAACCTACTCGTGTGAGGGGGGAAAGGGATCGTTAGTAATGGGGTCAAATAGCCCCATTACTAGCAATATACCATGTCAGGTTGATCTCTACGTGGTTCCCCCTGGAAACTATCGTGGCTAATTCTAGTTGAATTCGTCAGGTTGGGCTAACTGACCTGCTTTCATCCTCATTAGTCATTTATCACTGGTGCCCCGCCAGTGTATACCGATAGCGCAGACAGGGTTACCATACTATTATAAAAAACCTACCCGAGTACCTTCCTATCCATCCCTCCGTCCATCCTTACAAACTTTCGCATTTACAATATTACTAACATTTACACGCTACTTCGTCCGCTTGATGGAGATATGTTTACTAAGTAATTTTTTTTATACAACTTAGAATGACAAACAAGCTGACGGCCCATCTGATGGAAAGTGGTAACCGTCGCTTATAGACATGAGCAGTACCATGGACATAAGAGAGTGTACTGTTTCGTACATGATACCCCCCATGCGTTGCCATTCCTGATGACTCAGGTGTTATTCCTCTGTACCCAGTAAATTCACGCCATATCGCACCCTTCAAACCGAAACACAGACATGCAAACACAACTGCTTCACGGTAGAAATGTATAAAAAGAATCATTTATCCTTCTCCGTTCTATGATAGATTAAAAAAAATGTAATGACTTTTCAAAAGTGCTTCAATGTAAGTTTATTTGAATAAATGATTTCTATTCTATTCTATTCTATTCTATGAACTTTTTAGAACTAACAGACTACTTCGAGCAGCAAACATAAAAAATACAAAACGAATTGAGAACTTGCTTCTTTTTGAAGTCGGTTAAAAATGAGTTTGTAGAAGAGTTATTATGACTAAGGGGGTAAGAGTGTCGCTCAGTTAATTTTTACTGGAGGGGGGACGATCAGACCAAAGATGGCTGAGTGCCAGCCGTCTGTTTACTCGCCGTATTTTCCGAGACAAGTTGGCGAGTTGTAAACTATATTTAACAGAGCTCTAAGTGATTAAATATTGTCTAGTCGGTATAATAGTATTTATTTGTTATTTTATGCCCCAAAATCTATAAACAACTAGCGGCCCGGTACGTGTTACGCTACGTATAAAGTGAAATAATAAAAAAAATCATTTTAACATCAAATTCATTTATTTAAACAAAAAAAATATTTTATTAATTGCTAGCTATTTTAATTGTACTGTCAACACTGAAAAAGTTTTTATTTGTCAGCACAATTCCCATCTTAAAAAAAGTTTGAATTTGACACAAAAATCCCCATTAACAAAATGATCCGCCATTTATTGAATTCATTTGTTATAAAAAATGTGATAAATGAAGAACCGCTCGATCGATTTTGTGCAAACTTTACATAAACCATCTACTAAATAGTCCGAACAAAGCGTAAACATTTGGTTTGGATAGGTAAGCTCGTTCTTGAGTTATACAATTACAACGAAAAGTGGCATTAATTTTTATATATATAAATTGTATAACAATTTATATCTTTAAATATCTTTTATTATCAATAAAACATACTTTCTTTTATTTGAACGGTAAACAAGTGTTAGACACGCTTTTGTAGTAAGTAGTCTAACATGCGTTGAACAGCTGTTTATCGCAAGTTTATCTTTTGTGGTAAATGGTTACAATACCAAAAGGATGGTTACAATCCCACTGTAGCATGTTTTTTAGATATTGAAAATGCATACAACAATGTCCTTGTGACTAAAGCAGTCAAAATTCTTGATGAAATACAGGTAGGTGCAAAGATGTGCCAATACCTTTGGTCCTTTTTAAGCGAAAGATATCTTAAAATTAAAAACGAACATGGAGTAGCAAGTCTTACTAGATGTACAAACAGGGGATTGGCTCAAGGAGACCCGATTTCTCCGCTTCTTTTTAACTTAGTTACGCATAAAATTTGTCATCACATTGAACATGTTGTCATCTCACAATATGCTGATGATTTTGTGCTATACTTTAGTCATGAAAAGATTATAAATTGCGAAAACAATATACAAAATGCATTAAATTGTATGATAATGGCTTTGGAAGAATTAGGTTTAAATATATCTGAAGTGAAATCTAAGATTTGTGTCTTTAGTCGAGGACGCAGAAAGTATCAAACTTAAATAACTATTAATAATATTCCTCTCGCTATTGTAGATAGTGTTAAGTATCTCGGTCTATGGTTAGATAAAAGGTTGCTGTGGAACAAGCACATAAGTGAGGTTCAAGAAAAATGTACAAAATTTTTAAGTATATTGAGAGTTCTAACAGGGCCTACTTGGGGTGTTCATCCAATTCATTTGCGAAGATTGTATATTTCATTAATAAGAAGTAGGATAGACTATGGCTGTTTCTTGTATGACAGTAGTGCTAAAAGTAATATTGCGAAATTGGACAAAATTCAAAATCAAGTGTTAAGGTATATTGGTGGGTTCATTAAATCTACGCCTATTCATACTATGGAGAGCGAAATAAGTATTCCTCCACTTAAAATAAGGAGACGCTATCTTGCTTTTAAATATTGTCTCAAAACTCTTTCTGTATCAAACAACATGTCTACAAAATTGTTAGATGAATTGAATTTACTCTGCCAAACAAGGAATTGGGCACATAAAAAAGAACCTTTATTAATATCAACTTTCAACACAATCAAACCAATTCATGTTCATTCCTGTCATCCTCTTCAAATGTTTTCATTAGATATTTGGGTTACGGGTATTCAGATTAATAATATAATTAGAACAGAAGTAGAATATATCACAAATGCTAAATCTTCTTATGATACTAATTTGCTAAAACATGAAGTCGTCAAAGAAATTAATGTGAAATACAATGATTGGCATAAAATATTCACTGATGGAGCAAAGTCTACGGGTGGGTTAGGTGCAGCGTTTTGTGATTTAAGTAAAAATCATTTCGGTTGCTTTAAAATCAATTGTAATATGTCTATTATGTCAGCGGAATTAATTGCAATTTTAGAAGCATTGATATATATCTCATCTGTCATAAATGTTAAGAAATGTGTAATTTTATCAGATTGTAAGAGCGGATTACAACACTTAATTTATTGTGCATCTGGAAAAAGAGGAATTCCTATTGCTTACAAAATTTTAGAACTCATTCATAAATTAAACCTAAGTAAAATTGATCTACTGCAATGGATTCCAGCACACGTTGGTTTACGGGGCAATGAAGAAGCAGATCGTTTAGCTAAACTGGGCATAGAGAAAGGTAGGGAACATCAGTCATTGCCACATTTTACTGATTATATATCTAAATTCAAAAATCAATGTCAAAAAGATTGGAAAGAATATTTTAACGAAATTTCAAAAGAAAAAGGCATTTGGTACAAAACTATTCAGGCTGAACCTCCACATATTCCTTGGTTTTGTGGAATTAAAATCAATAGGTACTGTATTAAATTAGCTGTTCGTCTACGATCTGGTCATTATCCATCAAAAAAATTTGCACATATGATGGGAAAGTCCTTGTCACCCTATTGTCAAACTTGTAATACCATCGATGATGTGCATCATATTCTATTAGAGTGTCGTATTAACACGAAGGAAAGGGAAGAATTCATGCGCCACTTTAACTTAAATGAATTGAATGTTGGCCTTATTCAAACTATGTTAGCTGAACTTAAACCAGAAATTTTTGAACATCTGTGTAAATTATTGATGCCCATTAATTCTTCTCTTTCCGCGTCTAGGGAAGGTAGATAGTTTTGTTGGAGAAATCAGTTCAGGGTACAATAGGACTGATATACCTGAAGAAGGTAAAAGCCCTTAAAATAAAAAAAAAAAAAAAAAAAACCAAAAGGATCGAGGGCGCCATCTATACGTTGCCAGCCTTTAATATATTATTAAGCTAATTATGATTTGACCTTGTATAGGCCATACTATTTCTTATACTGTGCCTCTAGTTACATTATATGTTTGTTCAGATAGGTGTAATCTAAAAATGCATTAAACAATTGTTTATCACCAGTTTAACTTTTTATATTAAGATGGTTTAGGTAATACAAAAGGATCATGGGAGTCATCTTATGCGTCGCCGGCCATAGAGTCAAATCGACCATAAGCCATACTTATACTCTACAATGTTTGTTTATGTAAATATTTTTTTTTATACCACTGAGGTGGCAAACAAGCATACGGCCCACCTGATGGTAAGCGGTTACCGTAGCCTATGAACGCCGCGAGCGTTGCCGTCCCTGAAGAAACCTCTTTACCCCCCTTTTGAAGAACCCCATGCTGTAGTCTCTTGGGAAAACCTCGGCAGGGAGCTCATTCCATAATCTAAACATGCATTGAACAACTGTTGAATATAGGGGGGGAAGGGATTGTTAGTAATGGGGAGGCTGGTCCCCATTGCTATCAATATACCGTATCAGGTCGACCTCCACGCGGTTCCCCCTGGAAACTATCGTGACTTATTTATCGTTGAATTCGTTACGATGGACTAACTGACCTACTTTTCATTCTCACCTATCATCCCTCACTGGTGCCCCGCCAGTGTATACCGATAGCGCAGGCGGGGTTACCATGCCATTTTCATCCATAAAAAAAAAACTGTTGAATTTAAATGAATTTATTTCGCTAGAATGTAGGTAATTTTTAGATGAAAGAGGTTTACATGTCCCGTGAACATTCTGTCTCTAGTCGGCGTACAAATGTATAACAATATAAGAAATTCACGTATGTGTATTCCACGGCATTGTTTATCGCAAGTATATCTTTTTGCGACAAAACAATTACAGTACTAAAGGGTCAGAGGAGTCAGTCATACATTGTTGGTATTTAGTGGTCATTTCTATTTCCCCTTGTATCATTTATACTGTGCCTCTAGCTACATTATATTTGTTTAGATAAGTAAAAATACCTAGTTTGCGTGCGATCAGTGTCTACGTAAACAACCGTGCACGCTCGCGGCTCGCTCAATTATTAAATTGTCGTTTGTCAAATGTTTACGCGTACAGTAACGGCACGAATGTAACGTTACGGAGCTAATGTACTTGTAGATTTATCATAATTTGTCACCAGAGGGAGACTTTGTACAAAAGTCGTTTGCTTGGGTACCTCTGTCCTATTAGTCTTTCTACCGTGAAGCAGTTGTGTTTGCATGGCTGTGTTTCGGTTTGGAGGGTAGGATATGGCGTGAATTTACAGGGTACAGAGGAATAACACCTGAGTCATCAGGAATGGCAACGCATGAGGGGTATCATGGGCGAAAGAGTATACTCTGTTATGTCCATGGTACTGCTCATGTCTATAGGCGACGGTTACCACTTTCCAACAGGTGGGCCGTCAGCTTGTTTGTCATTCTAAGTTGTATAAAAAAACATTTTAGCATAGATCATGAACCCTTCAGTGTTAGGAGAGATTTTGCCTCACTCTGCGTGTTCTACCGCCTGTACAATGGATTGTGCTCAGAGGAATTGTTCAATATGATGCCTACGGCCACTTTCTATCATCGTACGGCTCGCCATCGACAGGGAGTTCATCCTCATGTCCTACAGCCTCAATGGTCGCGTACTGCGCGGTTTCAGAGATGTTTCCTCCCACGAACACTCAGGTTGTGGAATGAGCTTCCTGCCGAGGTTTTCCCGAGAGACTACAGCATGGGGTTCTTCAAATGGGGGATAAAGAGGTTTCTTCAGGGTCGGCAACACGCGCATAATACCCCTGGTATTGCAGGCGTTCATAGGCTACGGTAACCGCTTACCTATATTATAAATCAACATTTGGACACGCGCGTAATGCTTGTTTGCCACCCTCAGTGGTATCAGTGGTATAAAAAAATATCAAGCTAATAAGCAGTATTTGCATCAGACTGGTTATTAGCAATCCGAATCACGAACTATCTCATTTGTTTAACTTTTTATTGCATTCTTCATTACGTCTGTATAATGGGGAGTATTTAAAGCAATTATACGATCTGGTGGCTTCATCAGCTTTTTATTACCATACCTCTTACCATAGTGCTGGAGTTGATCCACATTTTGGGTGCGTAATTCACTACCACTGTATTTTTTTTAATGGGTGATAATGGAATGGTAGGTGATAGGTGATGATAGGTGAGAATGAAAAAGCAGGGCAGTTAGCCCATCATGACAAATTACACTAGAATTATGGTGGTTTCGAGGGAGAACCGCGTGGATGTCGGCCTGATAGGGTGTATTGCTAGCAATGGGTCAGTTAGACCCCATTACTAATAATCCCTTCTCCCCTCACTACCACTCCATGCTTCCCGTTCGTTTCGATCTCGTACATCTGAGTTGTGGATTGGGCTCTCTTCTGCAGTTTATCCCTTACAATATAATATGGGAGTTTTTCAAAAAACGTGCCTATAAACATTTAAAAGGTCATCAACGCACAGACTATTCCACTCGGCAAAAACTACTTTTCTCAAACATGCTTGGAAATGTGAGCATTATTTTGACAATCTCCTTAGAAATAAATCATAATTGCCGTACTAGCCAGATACATGCGGGCAGCGGCCGGCAAAAGTTGTATGAAAATTTGTCGTGTTTTGCGGCCAGATAAATTACTATGTAAACTCATCTGTCCTGTAATTTAAAAATCGAATGACCTTTTACTTCAATACATGGCCACCAAGGAGGTAACTAATAAAAGGTTTTATTTAAATTTCGAACTGACTTGCAAATAGAAAGCTGTTTATTGAAAAAAAAACAAAGGATCATTATGACGCGTGAAAAATTATTATTGTTCGTTATTCGTCATTGAACTTAACAAGTAAAATTGTGTTGTTGATTTCCGCGCATTGTTTGAGAAAAGTACTATACAAGCCTTGGCCACAACTAGGCATTAATGGACTCGCGTATGTGTGCCTCGACTACGCCTTGGCCCACATTTGGACGTTCGTCCATCAATGCCTCAATTGCTGGCCGCTGCAGTAATGTAATATTTATGCATATTTTTTTACGAAATTAAATAGGAATAAAATAGTTCACGTGAGACGTTATTGGAAACTCTTTCACAAACTCCTGTATTTTTCTAAAACCCACCCCCTTTTGGAAGTCGAAATTTTCCAAAATGTATGAACTTAATAAACAAACTTATATAAATAAATAACTCATAATAAAGTTGTCTGTTAAGAACATAGAACATTCCGTGGCTACTTACTAGGACAACATCAAATGTAAGAAGTTTATACATATATCAGATAATACGCCTCACGTCCCAGAAGTTCCACAAAACCCTCGCACAACTGTGCAAAACTTTGATCGGATCGCTGCTGTTGCATTAGTGATGCCAGAACATCGATAGATACCTGTGATCCCTTGGGATATTCGAGATATAATCTTGGGGAAACATAAAATATTAGAGATATGTAGATGGTTTGGTCTCGCTTCATATTTTCCCACGCAGATTTATTACGCTACATTAACATTACTTGATATTCAAGTTTGAGTAATCTGTTACTACACTATATTTGTTGCGCACAAATTGCGCACCTATTTCATAGAAAAATCACTTGCCTTTTAAGCTTCTCCTGCTGGTTACTCTTATTGAGTCGTACTTTACTATTTGCTCTTCTATTGCAGTTGTTTTATTTAATTGTTTTATATAGTAATATTTTATGTATTTATTTATTGTATGTATATATTTATTTATTTAATATATGTGTATGTGTATATTATATGAATTTATTAAATATTGTTTTATTTTTTTTCTCTATTAAAAAATGCACCGCCTATTTATTTCTCGGTTTGCCCAATGGTTAACTGGTAGAGAACACCGTCCGGTGTTAACTCCGCCAAATGTACATAGAATTTTATTGTGCATTAAAGTTTAAATATATAAATATATTGGATTAAAGAAAAAATAACATGAGGTGTCTTAAAAAGATCAATGGAAGCTAAAACAAGACGTTATAGAAACTGTCTGTCTGTAATGTCATTATGCAAAAACTAATGCACCAAATTGGATGCGGTTTTCACATTTGTATCCCTGAAGTTCCAACGTTGAAATCTGTTCTATATACAAGAAGTTTCGTCGTCGAATGTCGAATACATTATTCTACAATATAGCCATATCGCCGTGTCGATCCCGGCATAGAATGGAGAAAAAAAGTGACTAAGGAAATCTAATGGTAAAGGGATAGGCAGCTGCGTCCCCTTTAAACATGACTAAAAGCTTAACTGCTGTTGCCGACCCGCCCGCCAAGCATGGCAACTACTGGCAAAGTTCCCCTTCTGGGGCTTATGTTCAGCAATGGACAGTAAAGGGCTAACATGATAAGATAATTGTACAATATCCTGTTATCTGAATTCGATTGTTTTTTATTCAACCTTTCAAAGTGAAACACAACACAACTGAAAATATGCTTTACGGTATTTTTTTTAATGGGTGACAATGGCATGGCAACCCCGTCCGCGCCATCGGTATACACTGGCGAGGCACCAGTGAAGGATGACAGATGAAGATGAAAGTAGGTCATCCTGACGAATTCAACTAGAATTAGTCACGATGGTTTCCAGGGGGAACCATGCGGAGATCGACCCGCCAGGGTATATTGCTAGTAATGGGACTATTTGACCCCATTTCTAACAATCCCTTTTCCCCCTATGCTTCACGGTAGAAATACGAATAGGACAGAGACACCCAAGCGTAACATTTGTGCAAAATATTTGCATAGTTGCATAGTTAATTCTGCTTAAATAGGTACTTCCTTCATTTTAAAACTCATTAAAATTTTTAGCTTCAGTAGTACGAAGTATATCCGGCAACCGCGGCTAGACAATCTACCAAAAACGAATGTCCAACTTCTTCCGACTATAAATTTAGTCCATTCGTTAAATATATTCACAAAATTTACATAAAAGACTGCTTGAAAACAATTCAACTTAATTCTGGCTACATAAATATTTGAGTACATAACTACATAACCTCTTACATAAATAAAGTTTAAAAATACACAACATGAATTCTAAAAATTCTTTGTATTTTTAAGTTTATACACAAATTCTGTTATTCCAACAGAGGGAGACTTTGTATAAAAGTCGTTTACTTGGGTGCTTCTGTCCCATTCGTGTTTTAACCGTAAAGCAGTTGCGTTTGCATGGCTGTGTTTCGGTGTAAAGGGTGGGATATGGCGTGAATTTACAGGCTACAGAGGAATAACACCGGAGTCCTCAGGAATGACAACGCATGGGGGGTATCATGGGCGAAACAGTATACTCTGTTATGTCCATGGTACTACTCATGTCTATAGGCGACGCTTACCACTTTCCATCAGGTGGACCGTCAGCTTGTTTGCCTTGTTTGCATTCTAAGTTGTATAAAAAAAAAGAAAGACATGTCATGAAAAAACCAATTGGAAAAAAATTACTTTCTTCTTCTGAAAGTGGGTCTAAAACTGCTTTTGACATTTTATTGTTTTTCTGGTTGTGAACATTTCTTAGGCCAGTAATCGTTTCCAGAGTCTAAAAATGATTGCTCTTTAACCCTTCTTTGCATAATGGTCGAAATCATCATAACATTTAATGGACAAAAATTATATAAAAGAACAAGTTCACTTTAATTTGATCGTGTCTGGATACATTTTAATGTCCATCGCAGAAAAAAAACATAGCTGTCATATTTGTTTTTTTAACCATTTTTCCTTTAATTTTGAACGTGAATTATATCACCTTGATTTATTTCACCAATAAAAAAATCATACAAAGAAGGGTTAATTTTTATGTTTTTGTTCCAGAAATCGCATCGAGAAGAGCGCGTCGAAACGATGGCGAGGTTCAGTACGGCGTATACTTTCCGCTTCTGTTTGTAAGTACATAAATCGACTCGTATAAACTCTATGGTTTAATAATTCCATTAATTAGATTAAAGATTTAACTAATAATTCTCATCAATGCAGGGCATAATGAAGTAACATAGGAACTAAGTAAACTAAAATATATAGGTATTGCTATATATTGCCCACCCCTAGGTTTTTTTTTTATACCACTTAGAATGGCAAACAAGCTGACGGCCCTCTCTCTCTAAACTCTAGCAAGTTGGAGGCAAATACATCCAATTGCGGATACTGGTTCAAAATATCATTAAGTAGCTTCAATGCAATTTAATGAGAGATAGGGGAGCTTGTTTAGCCAATTTATAAGTCTTTATAGAAGAAAAAAAATATTATTGGTCTTCAAGAAAAAAATTATTGGTTTTTTCAATAAGTAATGGTGGAAACAATAATTGTCACGATGCTTTGTACTAGGGACACATGAAAGACCAAGAATTGTAAATTGTACATCTAATGTCACTTTCAGATAACCTCTCATGTTTCACCCACGGGTGCAGCACTGGTTGGGTGTCAGGTGTACTAGGAACGGAGGCGTTAACAGGAGGTGCATGGCTCGCAGCTTTACCGTGCTTGGTGGCGCTCCCAGCAGCACCCTTCTTTGCTGTGTTAGCTGATGCTAAGGGCAGGAAAGCTGGGGCGTTTTGCATTAGTGTTAGTTTTATAGTAAGTACTAACATGTTTTTCACCTAAGAGTGGATAGAAGGCCAAGATTGACCAAGCCCCTTTTCCTAAATACTTACTCCTAAAACTAAATACTTCTAGATTAGCTGGTCATTAGCGGCATGGTGTGGTCCGCGCGGTGTGTGGGCTGCCAGGATCGCAGCGGGTGCAGGAGGTGCTGGTGCATTAGCCCTGACACCGCTGTACTGTGCAGAGATAGCGCCCAGAACAAGGGGTCTGGCCGCCATGCCTGCTTTGGCTTGCAGGTACATACCTTCGAATGTTCCTACTAATAATGAAATAATTAACATTTTAGGACAATACTAATGGTGATCTCTTTGGTCTAGAGGTTTAACTCACCGTTTTATCATACGACGGTCGTAGGTTGGACCCCGCACAATATAATATGCCTCTTACCATCAGGTGGGCCGTATGTTTGTCTGCCACCTAAGTGGTATACAAAAAATCAGCTATGCTATCAGCTGTTGATTGTCCAATGCTAAAGATAGGCCTCATCCATAAAAGGTTGCCAATTGTTGTCACGCTTAACAGGCGGGTTGGCAAAAAAAAAGGTCAAGGTCGGAGAAAAGTGATCACCCATTTCGATATCATCCATATCGGTCGGATATCTATTTTCGAATATGTTAAAAATCTGTTTTTTTTTTATACAACTTAGAATGACAAACAAGCTGACGGCCCACCTGATGGAAAGTGGTAACCGTCGCCTATAGACATGAGCAGTACCATGGGCATAACAGTTTATATACTGTTTCACCCATGATACCCCTGTTATTCAATATTATCCAATATTTTTGGATAACAGCCTTTTAACATATTCGTTATTTAATCTATATATAGATATTGTAACTAAAATATATAGGTATTACTATATATTGCCTACCCATAGGTATTATGCATCATCATCATCATCATCATCATTATGATCCTGTAATTTTAATGGCATGTTTCACTCTTCAAACTAAAACGCAGCCACGCAAAAACAGCTACTTTACGTCGAAAACACAAATGAGACCCATGCTTTAGTCTCTTTCTGGACAATCTAAAGACATATATGATATTATTTTTTACTTGTTTTTTGCAGTTGTGGGATCCTGTTCGCGTACACCGCAGGTGGCATGCTGTCCGCGCATGCGCTGTCTTTGTCGATGGCAATACCACCTTTAGTGCTACTGGTGTCACTGTTGTGGCTACAGGAAACGCCTTCGTACCTCATCAGCGTTGGAAAAATACAGGTTGAACTTCTACCGTTTATGTTTTCTTGGTACATCAAAGTATATTGTAGCTAAAATAATAAATGAACTGGTGTCCCTACTGTGGCTACATACCACCTCATCAGCATTGGAAAAATACAGGTTGAACTTCTACCGTTTATGTTTTCTTGGTACATCAAAAATAGCTAAAATAATAAATGAACAGCTACATACCACCTCATCAGCATTGAAAAATACAGGTTGAACTTCTACCGTTTATGTTTTCTTGGTACATCAAAGTATATTGTAGCTAAAATAATAAATAAACTGGTGTCCCTGCTGTGGCTACGTACCACCTCATCAGCGTTGGAAAAATACAGATTGAACTTCTACCGTTTATGTTTTCTTGGTACATCAAAGTATATTGCAGCTAAAATAATAAATGAACTTAATATACCTGTTACTGGTCTCCCTGCTGTGGTTACATACCACCTCATCAGCGTTGGAAAAATACAGGTTGAACTTCTACCGTTTATGTTTTCTTGGTACATCAAAGTATATTGTAGCTAAAATAAGTAAGATAAAGTAAAGAAAGAGTAAGTAAGTTAAGTAAGTAAATAAATAAATAACCTTTTTCTTTCCCATGGGTGTCGTAAGAGGCGACTAAGGGAGCTTATGGTGGAGGGATGGGCATCAACGTCCATCTTAAAACATCACCAAAGGCTAACTGCAGTTGCCAACCCGCCTGCCAAACGTGGCAACTACTGGCAAACCCCGTCTTTATAGGGGAGGTCTATGTTCAGTAATGAACAGGTTAATAGCTAATTTGATAATCAATAATTTCACAGGATGCAGCAAAAGTAATATGCTGGTTCGACGGTTCAGACTTCCAAGAGGACTTGACTGACGTCATAGAACAACAAGAGGTCCGCATCAGAACCTCAGAGTGCTACGGACGCAGGGAGGCCGTGCGGCGGCAGGACTCGGATATCTTCCAGCCAATGCTGAAGAGGAGCAGCGGTTTGGACTCCAACTCGGAAAAGAAAGCGGAACCTTCACCTTGCAAAGAATTGTGTATGTTTTTTGATACATGATCGTTTTAACCTATTCGTGCCATTTGGCCCTGGCATAGAATAGGCCACCTATTCCTTTTTTTTATACAACTTAGAATGGCAAACAAGCTGACGGCCCACCTGATGGAAAGTGGTAACCGTCGCCTATAGACATGAGCAGTACCATGAACATAACAGAGTATACTGTTTCGCCCATGATACCCCCCATGCGTTGCCATTCCTGATGACTCAGGTGTTATTCCTCTGTACCCAGTAAATTCACGCCATATCCCACCCTTCAAACCGAAACACAGCCATGCAAACACAACTGCTTCATGGTTGAAACACGAATGGGACAGACCTCTGTCCCATTCGTGTTTCCCATTCCCACCCAAGCAATCGACTTTTGTACAAAATCTTCCTCTGGTAATATCTGGTAATATATGTGTACACAGTGGACTTAATGCTCAAAACATTCTCTCCCAGTCAACCATAGGAAAGTGTCAGAATACTTCGGCAAGCTAAATGCTCATGTTCTTTGTGGACTCCAGTCCGCCACGGTCGCACCCGTCGCGCCCTCTTCTCCTGCTTCGTGCTTCTATGCGTAGCAGCGGGCAGCGGCGCAGGCGCTGTCAACAGCTTCGCTGCAGCTGTGCTTCGGCATTCAGCGCACACTGTGCCCCATCTGAATATCACTGCGTACAACTTCACCATTTACAATGGGTAAGTCACTTTAAGGCCATGTCCAGCAGTGGACGGATAATGGCTGAAATAATGATGATGATGATGAAGTCACTTTAACCGACTTCTAAAAAGAATAGAGCGTGTACTCTTCCGTGTGGTCCCGGCGTAGAATGGGCTAACTATTCCTTTCTCGTGGGTGTCGTAAGAGACGACTAAGGGAACTTAATGTTGGTGAAATGAGCAGTAGCGTCCCTCTAATGAAACTACCAAAAGCCTAACTGCGCTTGGCAACCCGTCTGCCAAACGTAGCAACTTCATACAGCAGTGGGCAGTTAACGTCTATATTTTAACCAAAAGTATTTTTTATATATTTCAATACCGTTAATAAATATTTAGCAGATTTTAATAATTCTTTCTGCAATAAATATATTCGTACAGGTTTCTTGTTAAGTTCTTCTTGTTGTTAGGATCGAAGTCGTTATTGTTATGGTACATTACAGAACAGTAGTAAGCAGGCCATTGTTCGAGACCTCGTCAGCTGGCTCCGTGGTGTGTGGTGCGGCACTGGTGTTGGGTGCTGCGGTCGCCACAGTTACTGTCGACAAACTGGGAAGGAAGGTAACAATTGACTAAGAGCGTACATAACAAACGTTGCAACGTTGGAAGTATTTTTTGTTATATGCATCTTAGAATGACAAACAAACTGACGGCCCAACTGATGGAAAATGGTAGTCGTCGCCTATAGACATGAGCAGTACTGTGGACATAACAGAGTATACTGTTTCGCTCATAATACCCCCCATACGTTGTCATTCCTGAGAACGTGTTATTCCTCTGTACCTTGTCAATTCACTGCCATATCCCACCCTTCAAACCGAAACACAGCCATGCAAACACAACTGCTTCACGGTAGAAACACGAATGGGACAGAGGTGCCCAAGCAAACGACTTTTGTACAAAGTCTCCCTCTGGTAAAAGTTGTATTACTAGAAGTATTTATCAATTTCATAATAACTGAATATTTTTCAATGTTTCTAATCGATTTAAAAAAAATGCATGTGCACAAGTGCATAAATTATTACGTTATAATAGTAAATAATTTACCAGAGGGAGACTTTGTACAAAAGTCGATTGCTTGGGTACCTCTGTCCCATTCGTGTTTCAACCGTGAAGCAGTTGTGTTTACATGGCTGTGTTTCGGTTTGAAGGGTGGGATATGGCGTCAATTTACTGGGTACAGAGGAATAACATCTGAGTCCTTAGGAATGGCAACGCATGTGGGGTATCATGGGCGAAACAGTATACTCTGTTATGTCCATAGTACTGCTCATGTCTATAGGCGACGGTTACCACTTTCCATCAGGTGGGCCGTCAGCTTGTTTGCCATTGTAAGTTGTATAAAAAAAAAAATTTAATTGTCGGTGAGTTAAAGTTATGAACGCTATATTTTTTTTATGGGTGAAAATGGTATGTTAACCCCGCCTGCGCTAACGGGATACGCTGGCGGAGCACCAGTGCAGGGTGATAGATGAGAATGAAAACAGGCCAGTTAGCCCATCATGATGAATTCATCAGGAATTAACCATGATAGTTTCCAGGGGGAACCGCGAGGAGTTCGACCTAGTTGGGTATGTTGCTAGCAATGGGATTCTCAGTCTCCATAGTTACTAACAATCCCTTCCCCCCCCCCCTGTTAGGAACGCTATTAAGAAAAAAAATAGCGTGGTTCGTTTGTGTGTACCACTTCCAAGGGTATTTGAGATGACTAGGGGAACAGAAGTGAAGAACAGTGTTATGAAAGACAGCTCAAAGTGTCTCTCAGTTGTCTCTCAGTTGTACTTGTCAGTAATCTCTTTGTTTTTTAATACAGTCTGTAACATATATATATATATATATATATATATATATATATATATATATATATATATATATATATATATATATATATATATATATATATATATATATATACATATATAAAACACATTTTTCATATTTTTTTTCTGTATATACTTAAATTTAATTTACATTGCTACTTTTTGAATCGACTTAAAAATAAAGGAGTAGCTTAATTCGATTGTATATATTTTTTTAATTACTGCCTCAGAATTCTTACATTTATAAACAGATAAAAAAATATTTCTTACCTTTCTTATATCCTATTGTTTTAAATTAGTTAAATAAAAAAAGTAAATTTAGTTTAAAATCAACTGGTTTATTTTAGCTATGACATTTTTTTTTTGTAAAACAAAATCCAATTGTTTGTTACAGATGCTGTTGCTTTGGTCGTGCTCCGGTATAACGTGTTGCCTTGCTATACTCGGTGTGTACTGCGACCCTCGACTTCGTATGTTCTCCTGGTACACGCACCGGTGGTGGCCTTACAAAAGGATTCCCGACAAAGATATCCAAGAGGGGGTATTGAATATATCTCAAATGATGGTAAACATCTCTTACCCCGAGAATATCACGGGTGAAGTGTTGAAAAATCAGACTCAAGAAATAAAAGCATGGAGATTTTACGACAATTATAACCTGACTGCTAGCACTTGGTCACCGAAGTTCAATGCTTCTGAACAAGGTTTAGACGCTACGATGTGGACACCGGCAATGTTGCTCTCGGTCGTACTATTCTTGTACAACATAGGACTGGGTTCCGTGCCTTATGTACTTATATCCGAGCTGTTTACTATCAATGTAAGTTTTTATTTCAATCACATTATTTCTGATTCATTTTACAATTTAAAAAAAAATCTCTTAAAATGTTCCCTCGAGATCTATACAAATCTGTTCAAAATATAAACATGTATATTATGAGGAAACTGTGAAAGTAGGTCATTATTGTCTTCATCATCATCACCTTTGATGTCTCTCATTGCTTTATTGGTAATATAGTATATTATATATATATATATATATATATATATATATATATATATATATATATATATATATATATATATATATATATATATATATATATATATATATATATATATATATATATATATATATATATATATATATATAATGGTAACCCCGATTGCACTATCGGAATACACTGACGGGACACCAGTGAGGGATGACAGGTGACGATGAGAAGGCAAGCCAGTTAGTCCATCGTGACGAATTCCACTAGAATTAACCATGACAGTTACCAGGGGAACTGCTTGGAGGTTCACCTAATAGGATGTATTGCTTGCAACAGGTCAATTAAACCCCATTACAACAATCCCTTTCCCCCCATGTATGTATATTTGTATGTGTAAGTAATTCGTGTTTCTACCGTGAAGTCGCGTCAAGTTCGCTTTTTTTACAAAATGATTTTGATAAATAAATAATGTAGTTTCTCTTTTCCTTAATTATTCTATTTCTTTATATTGTGTTACTAGATTCGTCATATTCCCTAGCGCGTGCTATGTATATATTTATATGTATATGTAGTATATATTTTTTATTATAATAAGTAGTTTAATAAACAATATGTATTTGATGTTCTTGTGCATTATACGTAAAAATTATTAATTCACTCTTGCGCTACCTACCCACTTCTATATGTGCTCCTTTAAGAGATTGCCCTAGCGATAAGACCGCTTTTTGTACCTTTATATGTATATTTTAAATTCTACTTCATGCTACTGAATTTCAGTTGATTTGTTTATCTATCTATCCTATTTCTATTTAAGATAATCTATTTAAAAGCTGGTCTCTTGTCGGTGGCGCTCTTGCCACTCACTACGATTTTCAGCGAGTCTTTTCACTTCTTGATGTTGTTAAGATTTGTTTATATATCATTGTTTATTTTTATGTTTTTGGTGCAATAAATTATTAAATAAATAAATATACTTTGCAGGTTCGGAGTCTCGCTTCGAGTTTACTTATATCCTGGATGTGGCTGAGCAATTTTCTCCTTCTACGCTACTACGGCACTGTTGCTGTCTCTCTCGGACTCCACGGCACTTATTACATCTCCGCCTCTATCACACTTCTGGGCTCCTTGTACACGTTCTTCGTTATACCAGAAACGAGGGGGAGAAGCCAGGAGCAAATCGACAAGGCTTTGGACGGCCCCCTCATAGTGTTGAAGAAGAAAAGAAAGAATCAGCGATGACGATTCTCCCAAACGTTTGTGGTATTTATTTTTTTATAATTATGTTATAAACAATTATTAATATTAAGTACAAATATATCAAATATAGATATTATAAAAAGAAAAACATGCATGATCATGCTGTAAATTTTCAGTACTTACGGAACAATTTTTCGATAATTCCATATGAATATACTCGAGAAAATATATTATTTTATTTTTTTAATAAAAATATGTATTAAAAAAAATGGCAGGTAATCTAGAAATATATTTTTAAAATATAATACTAGTCTATTAAATTATAAAGCCCCAAATTTGTAGTAACCAACAAAAAAAAAATAATAATAAGATATATTCGATCATAAGTAAAAATAATACATAAATCTGGTGAGATTTTGCAAATTATAATGTTATAGAATTAACACAGAAATAAATAAATATCACCTAATTGTTGTACGTTCGAAAAAAATATTTATTTATTTATTAATAATTATATAAATATAAATAAATGTGTATCAATGTTATGGTAACTCAAATCTACACGTATTTTGTGATAGAAAAGTAATTTATTATAATAACTTTTGTGTGTTAATTACTTATATCGGCTTTACTGACACTTTACATTTGGGAATGCCCAATTCGTAAGGAACTCTTAGTCATGAGCGCTTTTCATGGCTGTGCTATGAGCAGCACTGTACGGATACTCCCATTCAAACCTATAGATCTGTTCGGGAATTAAATCTATCACGGACGATGCGAGAACTCGACTGCATTGTTGATACACTATCAGCTCCACCATCACTACCACTACCGTTGACCGTAGGCATGCGCTGTACGCATACGGTGACAAACAGCACGCTAGTAGCGTAGTGCTGCTTGCGACACAGCCGTGGACCACGCTCATGAATAAGAGCTCCTGTCACAGGTAATATAATACTATACTAGTACAGATGCATCATCTTGAACGAACAAGTGAAAAGCTTTAAGCCGGCTTATTCTCCGGTTAAATTTTTAGTCGTTCATATGTGCGCTAGATGCCGCTACTTTCCTAGCCGCCCGCCAGCTCGGGCTAATAAATTAATTTACCGATGACTACTAGTTGCGTAAGCAACCAATAGATGGCGTAAATCTCTGTGGCGTTAATGTTGTGGAATGTTCTACCTATACATATAAATAATAATTACCTATCTATCTGAATCATTTCGGTGGTCTCGTCTTGTGTTTTTTGCTCCTGTTGAGGTTGAAATTAGACGAGCAATTCCGAAATTAAAACGTGAGTAAAGTCGACATAAATAATTATAATACAGTATGACTCACGATAGTTATTATTTTTGTGTTTGTACCGATATAATTTTAAATAAGTCGAGTGCCTAAATATGCAATATTCAATTAAATCTCTCGTCTCGAAATGTACAGAAAACAGTATTAGAATCAATGCTGAAAGAAACGAAATATCAATAGATCCATCATATCAGCCTTTAACATAAGTCTCCCCCTGGGGGGGAGTCCCGATAGTTACCACGCTTGGCAAGCGGATTGGCAACCGCAGTTAGGCTTTAGAAATCTTTTAAGAGGAACGCTGCTGGTCATCTCTCGCCCTCTCTTAGTCGCCTTTTATAACACCCAAAAAAATAAAAGGAAGGGGTGGTCTATTCTATGCCGGAACGATTCTAATGCTGGGTTCAGACTGTTATTTACTGAACCAGAAAACGCAACAAACTCAGTTATTAGTATATTTAAAGCAATTAGAATATTTTATTAATAATCTAGTGATGATTTTTAAATATTAATTTATTATTTTTTATAATCCTATACAATACAGAAAATTCGAAAACCTTAGCATCCTTTTCTAGGATATTTTACCAGAGAAGCCAAATAACAAAAGAACTGAAAAACGATAAAAAATATTAAACTCCTATTTTTTAAATATGTAATTGTTAATGGTGTTCCTGATTTACCAGCAATTAAATATACAATACACAGTTTTAATTTTGAAAACGTAACCATAATAGCAGATTCAATTGTCATGTTTATGCAGAGAGTTCAAAATATTTTATCGACAAAAGAAACATATTTTAAATATATATATATATATATATATATATATATATATATATATATATATATATATATATATATATATATATATATCACAATTGTATTATAATTAATATAAGAATAAAACACTCCCTTAAAAGGATGCTAATATTTCAAAATCATTCTGTGTAATGTAATTTAGCAATTAATAATTAATTAATTATTAGAGGCATAACACCTTAGTCCTCAAGAATGGCAACGCATGAAGGGTATGATGTGCGACACAGTGTTCTCTGTTATGTACATAATAGTATTCATATCTATAGGCGATGGTTACCACTTTCCAACAGGTGGGCACTTTGCTTGTTTGCCATTCTAAGTTGCATAAAATGAAATATGAATTAAGCCCCCAATACACACCGCATCATATAATGGTATTGAGAATAATCAATTACATGACAATTGTATTATTATAGTGTTTTAATATTATCATAAAATTGGGCTACTGCCAAAAAGAATGTGTTCTAATAAATTTATAAATGTGTTATTTGTATGGGATATGTGGAAAAATATGTACTTAACTGTTATGGTATTTGATTCTAGTATTTTTTAATTTAAATTTATTCAAGTACATATGGCGTACTAATACGTCAGTCTGTAAGCGGCATTAAGAATCGGCTTATAAGTATAATTCTTATGAAACTTATACATTGATTCTTAGACTGCTTTCACACTTGCAACTTTTATTCACGTAATTTAACTTTATATTGAAATCGTAAATTATTAATTTGTCGATCGATTGACGATGAATTATTTATAATAAGTGTGTTCACATTTACAAATGTACAAACTGTAGATACTTACAGAAATGTCTAAGTGCTAGAATCGAATACCATGTTGGATAAATTAGAAAATAGCAAATTTTAAAATAGTTGTTGACTATTTCATAAGGTGTAGTTATTTTATAGTGTATATAGATTTGAAGAAATGTATGATTATGTGTGATAATCTTTGAGCAATAAGATACACATTTCGTGTTCTAAAAACATTTAAATACTAATTGTTAGTAATACGGACTACCAGACCCATTGCTAGCATATTGCTAGCAATGGGTAACAAACTACCAGACGCATTGCTAGCAATATGACCATGTGAAGGTCAACCTGACCTTCACGTGGTCCCCCTGGGAAACCATCTTGCTCAATTCCAGGTGTATTCATCAAGGTGGGCTAACTGACATGCCCTTTCATCTCACGTATCATCACTGGAGCCCTGCCAGCGTAGGTAAGGTACCAGGGACACATGATAGGTGAGGATGAAAAGGCAAGTCGATGGATAATAATTTAATGGTCACTCCTCCTGCGCTAACGGTATACGCTGGCTCCTGTAAGGAATGATACGTGAGATGAAAGGGCAGGTCAGTTAGCCCACCTTGATGAATACACCTAGAATTGAGCACGATGGTTTCCCGGGGGGACCACGTGAAGGTCAACCTCCCATAACATATTGCTAGCAATGCGTCTGGTAGTTTGTATTACTAATAATCCCCCCCCCCCCTCCTCCAATTAAAATATTAGATTAAGACATAAATTTAGAGAAATACCGTCATAGAAACGACATCAATGTGTTTTTACTAAGTTTTTTAAATAAATTATTGTTATTTATTTATTAGTTCGCTTAACGCCGACTGTGTATCTTGTTATGCAAAGATAGTTATTGTAAGTAAAACAATGCACACACCACGTGGTACAGTGATAGTAATACCGCACAAATGATTTTATACTGTATATCAATAGCCGTAAGAGCCAAATTTTAAATAGGTTGAATCATTGTGAAGCGGCGATGTTTTGTATGAATGAGTAAAGAGCTTTAAATGTCCAATGTTTTTAATTTCTTCACTCGGAAATTTTAATCTTATTTCTTTGAAATTTTTTTCTTTTCTTCTTTATCCGCGACCCTGTACAATCAAACGCAGAGTAAGACGAACCCCCACTAGATGCAGTGACGACTCTGAAGTATTCTTAACCCATTCAATACGGCGGCCATATTGAGATCCCTATGCAGTATACGGCTTAGTTTTTCATAAACGGCCGTCACTGACGGCACAACTTTTTCTACGTATATGGCTTAGTTAATTGTTAGGAGTGACTGCCAGTAAATAACGGGCTTCCACAAGTGACTGGAACGGTCTAAAGCACGTTTGAAACTAAAGGAAACCGCCGTCATTGGGTAAGGGTGGGGAGAGCGCCTCGAGGCGCTTGCTGTCACAAGGTATAACATTGGAGAGCGCCCTGGCGCGCTTTCCGTATTGAATGCGTTAATAAACCCTTTTTTAAGAACCTCATACTGTAGTCTCTTGAGAAAACAAAGTATGCACTTGATACTAGTAGTGATTCATTTTATAATGTAGTAAATAATTGAAAATTAAATATATAATGTACCCGTATAAAATGGCCAATGGATAAATTCAATAATTAATATTTGCATGCCATTTGATGTGGCGAAACATAATGGGCATCTTATAAACTTCACAAATGCAACACCTTTTCTACAATGTTTCTAGCAAATAAATTTCTTTTCAATTCATTTCGGCAGGGAGCTTATTCCACAGCCTGAGTCTTCATGGGAGAAAATTCCTTTAAAATCGGACTGTACGCAAACATTTAGGTCCAAGTGTGTGAAGATGAACTCCCTGTCGATGGTGAACAGTGCGGTTATAAGAGGTGGCTGTGGGTATCATTTTTAACAATTTCTCAGAACACAATCCGTTATATGTACAAGCGGTAGAACACACAAAGTCTCGCTTTAGACTTAAGGGATTTTTTTTTTGTTGGGTGAAAATGGTATAGTAACCCCGCCTGCGCTAACGGGATACGCTGGCGGATCACCAGTGAAGGGTGATAGAAGAATATATATGATGAATTTTTCCATGTTTTTTTTATCCTGGTTGTACTAATAATGGGATTCTCAGTCTCCATTACTAACAATCCCTTCCTCCGAGAGGGGCTTAATACCTCCTGTGAGCTTGGAATCGTCGACCATTCTCATAGCTGAAAGGAGTCAAGAGAACCAAACTGGTATCCAGGAGCTTTAAAAATATATTTTTTTATTTTATTTTTTTTTTCCTACGACTAGTAATTAACGCAATAAACTTTTTATATAAATCCATATTTTATTTACCAAAAAAATTACAGACATTCAAGTAAATAATATCACATGGTTCTCTAAAATTAAATAATATATTACTTATATACTATATATTTATCTAAACCCCACTCTTTGCTATTATTTCATGTTTAAATGTTGATTTTTGTACAAAGTATTTTTAATTCATGTTTACATACGTACATACCTAAGTTCGTTTAAATACTTCTATTTATGTTTTTTTTTTTCCAAATGTAACTATTTATGGTGTAATAAAGACAAGTACAGCTTATTATCCTTCTTTTCTGTAAAACTACGCTTTCAATAAATTCGGAATGCACATAAAACACAAAAGTAATCAAATTGTAAGTAAACAAATAAAACAGAGTATAGAGAAAACAAAATTCCAGATTAAATTTCAATTTTTATTTCAAATGAACGAACCATCCTCAATAAGCTTCTGTTATCCTAGTACCTTCTATATGATAAGGAAAGTATTATCTGTGAACGTGGATTTTTTTTTTAATATTTCGTCTCTGGATTCTAGTTGATTATTCCAGACTACAATCTAATTGAAATAAAATAAAAAAATAAGAGAGTAGGTACCTACAACATAAGCTCTTTTCCAACAGAAATTCTCTAGTGCTACTGTCAACTCTATCTAAGTGGGGTCACAGTTTATAATAATTAATTACCTAAAAACAGGATCAGGTCACCTCTTAAAAACGCTCGATTTAATATTATACAATTTGGAACAATCTCCATCACCACTAATAATTCCATCACAGCCTGACAACACCCTGGTTGATATCGTCATATAATTTTTGAGTCAATGGAACGTACTCCATTGTCTTTTGGTCTAAAAAGTAGGTGGGATCATCGAAAAGAGTTATGTTGAAGCTTTGTTCAACTAATTCCTTCTTCCTCAACTTGAAGGTCGCTGTCAATGGTGGTTCAGGTAGTATTCTGACGAACAGCGGCCTAGCGTAGGCGGGCAATGACGATCTTAGACCTTTCGCTAGAGCTGTTAAGTTTAATTTCTTCTCAGGATCAGCGATAGCTACCATCCCAGCTTTGCCTTCCACGTTTGGTATCTGCAAAAAAAATTTAAGTAATTGTGAGTATTTTGAAGGTAAATATTAAATTAAAGGTAAATATATATTTTGAAGAAATTTAATTCAAATTTAAATCATTATTCAAATAGACTTGTTACAAGCACTTTTAAATCGTCATTTTTCTTAATCTACTGCAGGTTTCGGAAGGTTGTTGTCTGTTGAGAAGAGCCCGCAAAACGCAACAGTTACTGTTTTGATTAAATTTTTTTTATTTAAAATTGTAATTTTTATTATAATATTATTATATATAACAATATGATTTTTTTTATACCACTAAGGTGGCAAACAGGCATACGGCCCACCTGATGGTAAGCGGTTACCGTAGTCTATGAACGCCACGCCTGCAATACCAGAGGTATTACGCGCGCGTTGCCGACCCTGAAGAAACCTCTTTATCCTCCATTTGAAGAACCCCATGCTGTAGTCTCTTGGGAAAACCCCGGCAGGGAGCTCATACCATAACCTGAGTGTTCGTGGGAGAAAACATCTCTGAAACCGCGTTGTACGCGACCATTTAGGCTATATGTTTATATATATGAAAAGAAAAGGCGACGGTATTTTGCATTCAGTAAAATACAACCAATGACATGAATGCAGCTGTCGATTGGTAGGTCGTCGCAATTTGCTCCACACTTCACGATCCTTGCGGCAGCCATGGATTATGCAGTAATAGAATGTATGTTCGAGTGAAGAGGATTAACGGTACAATCTAACAACTTACCGCAACACCATAAACAACGGAATCCTTCAAGCCCACTATAGAACTGATCACACCCTCCACCTCCGCTGTAGACACATTTTCGCCACGCCATCTGTAAACAGATTTTTTTATGCAACTTACAATGGTAAATAAGCCGACAGCCCATCTGATGGAAAGTGGTAACCGTTGTTTATAGACATGTGAAACATCATGGGTGTCACAGAACACTCTGCTACCCCTCATGGTGAGAATGGAATAATAACTCCGCCTGCGCTACCGGTATATGCTAGCGGGCCACCAGTGAGAGATAATTTTTATAGATGATAATGGAATGGTAACCCCACCTACGCTAACAGTAAATGCTGGCGGGGCACCAGTGAGGGATGATAGGTGAGGATGAAAAGAGAGGTCAGTTAGTCCATTATGATGATTACACTTGGAATTCAGTACGGTGGTTTCCAGAGGGAAACCACGGGGAGGTCGACCTGGTTAGATATTGATAGCAATGAGGACTAACCTCCCAATTACTAACAATCCCTTCCTCCTTGGATAATGGTAACACAAACATGCAAGCACAGCAGAAACACAGATGGGATAGAGGTCCCCATGCAGACGACTTTATTTATTATCAGCTAAATTATTGCTCAAAAAATTATTACAAGAAAGACATAAATTGCTATTCTAAATTCTTTTACTTTAATTTATATTATTATTTTACTTTATTTTATTATTTAAAAATCTTACCTGAACGTATCACCAGTGCGGTCTTTGAAGTAAAAATAGCCATAGTGATCCATGACCAGTATATCACCAGTGTTGAAGTAGCAGTCGCCTTCCTCCTTCACGTTTCTCACCATCTTCTTCTCGGACGCAGTCTTGTCTGCGTATCCGGAGAACGTTAGGATTGCTTTCTTTGCGTCTATTTTTCCTAAGAGTACGCCTAGAAATTAAAAAAATAAATAAATTTGTATATCACCATTATTATTAATTTAATTCTAAGTTACATAAAAAAGTCCCCCTAGTACATTTTTTTTTCTATGGGTGAAAATGGTATCGGTAACCCCGCCTGTGCTAACGGGATACGCTGGCGGAGCACCGGTGAAGGGTGATAGATGAGAATGAAAACAGACCAGTTAGCCCATCATGATGAATTCATCAGGAATTAACCATGATAGTTTCCAGAAGGAACCGCGAGGAGGTCGACCTAGTTGGGTATATTGCTAGCAATGGGATTCTCAGTCTCTATTACCCCTAGTACATTAATACATATTATAAAATCATAACTGGTCGCTGTCTGTACATGGAAAATATATAAGAAAAACTATTATATTTAGGTTTTATGAATGCAATGGAATCCAAAACAAGGATTTTTAAATTTTTGTCTATACATTCGTGCACGTTAATCTCAAAAATTACTTAACCGATTCTAATGCGATTTTTACTAATGCGTTGCGGTTTGTACCACTTAACACTTAGTGTTTGATTTATTTCAATTGGTTCATAAATAAAAAAAGTTATATCAATCTAAAAATCACATATAAAATGCTATAAAATAACCGATCAGTCGAATAGACTGAATTTTTTTTTTGTCTACTCATGCGAAAACAGGTCGGATCGCTAGTCTATAGTAATATTATAAGGAAGTGAAGTGAAATCACAGAAAGACGCTATATTCGGATTTATTCGTGAAACATCGGCTGTGCTCGGTTAGCAATGAAGTGATAAATACAACCAGTAGAAGACGGGCGAATAGAGACTTTATCACACTGTATTAAAGTGTCTATTCGCTCGCTCTTATCATAAAAATCATAATTCGTACTTCACTTTCAAAAACAGTCAATAGTAGCAAGTGCGTTATTTTTTTTTTTTTTATTAATGGGTGATAATGGTATGGTAACTCCGTCTGCGCTATCAGTATATAATGGCGGGGCACCAATGATAGATAACTAATGAGGATAAAAGCAAGTCAGTTAGCCCATCCTGACGAATTCAACTAGAATTAGCCAAGATGGTTTCCAGGGGGAATCACGCGGAGGTCGACTTGACGCCCTGTCTTATTATTATCATATTGCTAGTAATGGGGGTCAAATAGCCCCAATCAAAAAATAGTCAAACAATCCCTTTCCCCCCACAAGTGCGATATTAAGTCATTGCGAACGAAAATCACTTCTTGTGATTTGTCATTACAATCAATATATAACAGTGATATATCACAGTGATCAAATATATCACAGTGAGTAAAAATTATAATTTTCCTAAATGATAATGAACTAAATGTAACAATTATTTCCATGCGTACTCGACACCATATACCGTTTCAATTCCATTATCATCCATTCTTTCAACTTTCAATATACATAATAGCTTAGAACAATGACGTCGGTCAACGAAGCAAATATGCTTCTGAGAAGCTAATTTTTTTATACAATTTAGATAAGCAAACAAGCTGACGGCCCACCTGATGTAAAGTGGTAACCGTCGCCTATAGACATGAGCAGTACCATGGACATAACAGTGTATACTGTTTCGCCCATGATAACCCCCATGCGTTGTCATTCCTGAGGATTCAGGTGTTATTCCTCTGTACCCAGTAAATTCACACCAAATCCACCCTTCAAACCTAAACACAGCCATGCAAACACAACTGCTTCACGGTTGAAACACGAATGGGACAGAGGTACCCAAGCAATCGACTTTTGTACAAAGTCTCCCTCTACAAACTTTAAGAAATTCTACACCAGATAAACTATACCATATTTTTTTCCATTGGATGATAATGGAATGGTAACCCCGCCTGCGCTATCGGTATACGCTGGCGGAGCACCAGTGAGGGATGATAGGTGACGATGAAAGGGCAGGTCGGATAGCCTACCGTGATGAATACACCTGGAATTCAGTACGTCGGTTTCTAGGGGGACCACGTGGAGGTCGACCTGACAATGCTAACAACGGGACTGGTAATCCGCATTACTAACAATCCCTTTCCCCCCCGATAAACTATACTGAATAGGCCTAAAATATATAACTTCTGAACATTTATGTTCACCTGGTTCGTGCGGACCACAGCTTATGCATCTTCCATTGCTGTCTCTGTAAATATCTCCGGTAATTTCATCACATCTGAAAGCAAAAATACCAGTATTTTACAATTTTTTTCTTATGCAACTTAGAATGGCAAACAAGCTCACGGCCCACCTGATGGAAAGTGGTAACCGTCGCCTATAGACACGAGCAGTACCACGGACATAACAGAGTATACTGTTTCGCACATGATACCCCCCTTGCGTTGCCATTCCTGAGGACTCAGGTGTTATTCCTCTGTACCCAGTAAATTCACGCCATATCGCACCCTTCCACCACTACTGAACATATACCTTTCTCGGCAGACGGATTGGCAACCGCAGTTAGGTTTTGGTGATGTTTATGGAGAAAGGCTGCTGCCTATCCCTCGATTATTCTCTTGTCATTTCTAATGACACCAACGTGAAAAAAGTAGTCTTTTTTATACCTAATATTAAAAGGAATAAAGCAAAAAAAAAAAATCAAATCGATCAAGTCGTTTTTTTTAGTTTTAGCGAGACTAACGAACGGACATTCACTTTTTAATATATATATTACGTACTTGACTAGAATGAGTGGGTAAATTGATGACACCAATCGACTCAGGAAGCCAATGGCACCGACCTTCGAGTCCAAGTTCACTGTAAGTAACAAATATTTTATTTTAATATAATAACTACCGGTTTAATTTTTGTGTAATTAGGTAAAGAAAGTTCGAGTAATTTCGGGACCATCTGGGACCCTTAATCGAGAACGGCTGCGATGTGAGCGCGAGTTTGACTGCGCGCCTCGATCCGCTCAACGCGAGCTAGGCGTTCGCGGCACCGTCTCAGATAAGAAAGATGGCTTTCGGAAAACTTCGGGTACAAAAAATAGCACGATAAAAATATAATATGTACTTAAGAATCCTAACAACATTTTTTTTTTTAATCTTTATTGTACAAAATTCATATGGAATTCAGCAAAACTTAATATACAATGGCAGAATTATAAAGGGATCTCTTACAGTTTAACCTTTCAGAAGCTGAAAGAAAACTGTAGAATCTACAAGGGTAATAACCGTACAGCTAAACTAAATAATACCCAGTAAAAAATTAAATATATTATATATGGTATTAGTGAATAAAATTAATTGTTGCATTTAAAAATCTTCGTCTTTAAAAGGTCAACAGGTCCTTTGCTATTCCTCCATTACTGTGGATGCTCATGAGCAGCGGTAGTCACTTACCATCAAGTGGGCCACTTGTTCGTTTGCTCCCTGCGATATAAAAAAAAAACTTCAAAAAATAGGCAACTTTCTCACCGAGATTACTATTTCCCTCGGTGGCTCCATAAAACTCCATTACCCTCTGTATGTTGAACCTTTGTATGAACTCCTCCCAAATATGCGGCCTTAGTCCATTCCCCACCATTACTTTTACCCTGTGCGCCCGGTCATTCGGACCAGGAGGTACAGCTAGGAGGTAGCGGCAAATCTCGCCTATATATTGGGCAGCCTAAAAATTATATAAAATTAATTAACGGGGGGAAGGGATTATTAGTAATTAGTAATGGGGTCTAACCAGAGGGAGACTGTGTACAAAAATCGATTGCTTGGGTACCTCTATCCCATTCGTGTTTCTACCGTGAAGCAGTTGTGTTTGCATGACTGTGTTTCGGTTTAAAGGGTGGGATATAGCGTGAATTTACTGGGTACAGATGAATAACACCTGAGTCCTCAGGAATGGCAACACATGGGGGGTATCATGGGTGAAACGGTATACTCTGTTATGTCCATAGTACCGCTTATGTATCTAGGCGACGGTTACCACTTTCCATCAGGTGGGCCGTCAGCTTGTTTGCCATTCTAAGTTGTATAAAAAAATGAAATTAAGTAGGTATTATAAAAAAAAAGAATCGACTGTTAGGCGGAACGAAGTGTGCCGGGTCAGCTTGTATTCAATAAATTCTGTTGGAAATCCCCTCTAAATATTTTCCACTAACCGTGCATCCATGCTTCGCAGCGTCGCTCCAGTAGTTTGAGGCGGAGAACTTCTTCCTCAGTGCCACTGTACACCCGAGTATCACCGCCTGTCCAGCCCCCAGCACCCCACCAGCTGTGTGGTGTAATGGCAACGGGTCGTATATCACGTCGCTCGAATTTAGCTGCGCCGAGTTATACACTCCTAGTGGGATCAGCAGATATCTGATAAAAAAAAAAAATTAGAACTGTTTGAGGTTGCTTCTGACAAGGGAATACATAAATATCTCCTGTTCTTTGCCATGTGGTCCCGGCATAGAACAGGCCACCTGTTCCTTTCGCGTGGATCTCGTAAGAAACGACTAAGAGAACTTAATAGTCTTAAACCATCTCCCCCTGCAGTTGCCCTTTCTGATATAATTTTTTTTTATACCTTAGAATGGATCTCGCCCACCTGATGGAAAGTGGAAAAGATTAAGTACCATGGACTGTTTTGCCCTTATGCGTTGCCATGACTCAGATGTTATTCCTCTGTAATATCCCACCCTTCAAACCGAAACACAGCCATGTAAACACAACTGCTTCACGGTTGAAACACGAATGGGACAGTTATCGACTTTTGTACAAAGTCTTCTGGTAAATATAGTAAATCTCCATGCGACTGAATAAGTATGTATGTAGTAAGATCTTTTTTTATTTTATATTTTTATACCACTGAGGTGGCAAACAAACATGCACCCCGCACGATGGTAAACGGATACTGTAGCCTATGAACACCTGCAATACAGGCGCGCTTTAATTTTTAAGAGTCCGCATGAAACTCAACAGTTACTCTTTTAGATCTCTGTTAACATTATGTGTATTTATTTAAATGTATTATGTCTAAAATTACATAGTTGTTAAGAGCCCGTGCATGATCGACTAACACTATGCACATTTGTCATTCAATCATCGTTTAGTGTGTAAAATAAATAGTCTTTGTTCAATAAGTGTTTTTCAATAAGAGTTTTTAACTTATTAAAAGGCAGATCCAAAATATCCTTCGGTATCTTATTGTAACATTTAATGCCCATTCCCATAAAAGACCTATTAACTTGTTCTAAACGATACTTCGGAACAGCAAGTTTGTATTTGTATCTAGTGTTAAGATTATTAAGATCGCTGTTTTTAAAAAACAGTTGAAGATTCCTATGTATATACAAAATGTTTGCGTATACGTATTGTGAAGCTACGGTGAGAAATTTTGCTTCCTTACCAACCTACCTATGTGGGGGCAAAGGGATAGTTACAAATGGAGTTTGACAGCCCCATTGCTAACAATATGCCCTATTAGGTCGACCTCCAATGGTTTCTCCTGGAAACCATCGTGGTTAATTCTAGTGGAATTCGTCACGGTGGGCTAAATGACATGCATCATCCTCACCTATCATCCTTCACTGATACCCCGCCGGTGTATACCGATAGCGCGGGTGGGGTTACCATTCCATTATCACCCATTAAAGAGCTACTAATGTTTTAAAATAAATATAAAAAAACGTTACCTGATATTAGTAATAATAGCAGCTTTTGGGAACCCAGTGGTCCCGCTCGTGTAAATATACAACAATGTGTCCCTCGGTTTCGCTTGCACTGCGTCCTGGAAGGGTTCTGAGGACATTTCCTTCAGCTCGGAGGCGAGAGGCGCCGTATCCTGCAGTACTGAGCTTGTGCTGCGCTCCGGTGAGTTATATTGGAAGAGAGGTATGTCTCTGATTTCATGTTGTATCTCTGTAATAGCTGAAATGTAGGTAATAAAATATATTTTACATATGGTAATAAAACCAATATGGGTGTGAAACATGGACGATGACGCAGAAGGAAAGAAAGATGCTTGAGGCATTCGAAATGTGGACATAGAGGAGAATGGAAAGGATAAGCTGGACAGAAAAACTAACAAACGAGGAAGTCCTAAAAAGAATAAACGAGAAGAGAACATTGATTGAAATAATAAAGAATAGAAGAGGCAAAATGCTGGGACACCTTATACGACATGACGATTTTTTTAAGAGCATAATAGAAAGGAAGATAGAGGGCAAAAGAGGAAGAGGAAGACCGAGGATTAACTACATGGGACAGATAAAGGAAACACTAGACGTCATGTCGTATAGGGAGATAAAGGATATGGCCTGGGATAGAGCTGGCTGGAGGAAGATGCATGAATTAGTTGCACCGACAAGAGGAAACTCTTAAATGAAAAGAAAAGAATAAAACCAAAAGATTATGTATCACAAATGGCAAAACCTTCTTTTATAGGGAAGGCCTATGTTTAGCAGTGGACAGTTAAAGGCTGAACTGATAATACCTACTTATATGAGTGGGCAGTTATTAAAATGAAATAATTGTACCTAATTCATAAAAAGTTGAGTCACCATGACAACTGTAACATGTTGATAACCCAAACGAACTAAGAAAAAGAACTTCGATAACCCAAAGCTTAGAAAGTAATAAAAAATTGGAGCACATATACACGATATGAATATGTGATAATAATAGTCGTATTGTACATATAACAAAGAGATAAATGCCTCTATCTCTCTGGTCCTTACACAGGGTTGCCATCCGTCCGGGTTTCCCCGGATTTGTCCTAGTTTAGAGGGCATCCGGGGTGCTTTGGGAAGGGACGTAATTTAAAGTCTTGGGCGTAATTCTGTTTTGTTAGGTACATTTAAAATGATGATAAAACATGGCTAAATTGAATTTTTGGGTCTGTAAATAAATAAAAAGGTGATTTATGACAGTTTCAACTGTACACCTGAGTAACTATGCCAGCCTCATAGGGATTGCCTGAAAGTCAGTCTGTCCCTCCGTCAGGGACACCTTTACCCACATATATAGCCGTTTTGCATTGCGACTGCCAGGTTGACCCAGTGTTAAATTGATGTTACCGTTATATAATGGCATATCGCCCAGAATCCGCTGTTACAATTCCGGCCACATTCCACCAGCAAATGTAGGTCTTCAACTTTATCACAATACATACAATTTGGTGATTGTTTCTCCAACAACCATAATCACTCACCTTCGACCATCTCATCCCGAATATGACAGCCTTGCATCCAGCTATTCTCAAACAGTGTATCAGCTGTGCTCCCCGAAGGTTTGTGTTGATGAGAGCCGTGGTGACCCTCAGCTTGGCAAGACCCAACCACACGAACACGTACTCTGGCTGAGTCTCCATAAACAGAGCTATCACTTCACCGTTCTTGAATCCTTGCCTTTTAAAGTACCACGCTATACGGTTGCTGAATTCATCGCCCTGGGAGAGAAATGTTTTTTTTTATGCAACTTAGAATGGCAAACAAGCTGACGGCCCACCTGATGGAAAGTGATAACCGTCGCCTATAAACATGAACAGTACCATGGTTATAACAAAGTATACTGTTTCGTTCATAATGCGCTATTCGTTCAATAAATAACGTTGTTCAGTCGATCAAGATCAATTGGTTGGTCATCTGTAGACCTGATATATGTTTCCCCCATTGATTGATGGATAGGGCCTTGCCTTAGATTAATTAGGGAACGGTACCCAAGGTCTACTGTTTACTGACGAAAGATCTATCACTTTTGTATTGATGTTATCCTTGATATAGTCCATAAAATATCAGGTATAAAAGAATAAACAAGTTATGGCTCAGGACCATTCCTTATGGCAGTCTATGGGAGTTCAGGCAGTGAACAATTTGATTGGCTGAATAACTCAAGTAGAATTATTGTTCCTAACTACCAGGACAGCATACTTTGCGAAAAATCAAAGATCAAGTAAGTGGCGGAGACATGAATAACCTAAAACTCGAATAAAACTATTGTTCCAAACTACCAGGATAGCATACCTCGCGGAAAGTCAAAGATCTGTCGCCCATAACGAAAGCCTTCTTGTTGGGCGACTTCTTGGCAATCTCTGCCCACCTGCTGACCACCGTGGTACCGTTGCGCTCCCAGATCCATATCCTCACTATTGTTTTTAAAAGAACTCGAAAACCGCTGTAAAAAAAGGATGTTATTTTCAGTAAGTCAATTGATATAACGTCAATTTATTTATTTATTTACAAGAACACCAACAGCATATTGCATTATACATTAAATACAATACAATATTAATGCACATGCCTATTAAAGGTATTCACAGCATTTACTTTAACATAATTATACAGTATGAAACGAAATACAAATTTAAATACAAAAATATAAAAGTTACATTATTAAGTTATGGAAATATACATATAACTGGAATTGTAAATATCAGTAAATACGATAATCAGTGAATTAAATTAACAATTATTAAAAAAATATACATATAATATTATAATTATATTTTTGTACAAAGTGTTTCAGCAATATATTCATGTCGGAGTTTGGACTATCATGCATAATATCAATTTCAGGTAATTTTTATTGTACAGTCATTTTAGAATGTGGTTATGGTAACATTTTTTTTATAAAGCTTAGAATGGCAAACAAGCTGACGGCCCACCTGATGAAAAGTGGTAACCGTCGCCTATAGACATGAGCAGTACCATGGACATAACAGAGTATACTGTTACGCCCATGATACCCCCCATGCGTTGCCATTCCTGAGGACTGAGATGTTATTCCTCTGTACCCTGTAAATTCACACCATATCCCACCCTTCAAACTGAAACACAGCCATGCAAACACAACTGCTTCACGGTTGAAACACGAATGGGACAGAGGTACCCAAGCAATCAACTTTTGTACAAAGTCTCCCTCTGGTAAACATTTTACACAAACTTTCAAAAAGAGTCCTGTGATATACTCTTTAAAGTTTGGATTGAAATGCTCGCGCTCCGGGGAAATAGATTGTTAGCAATTGAGTTTAACAGCCCCATTGCTAGCAATATACCCTATCAGGTCGACATCCACGTAGTTCCTTCTGGAAACCATCGTGAACAATTATTGTTGAATTCATTACAATGGGCTAACTGACCTGCTTCATCCTAACATATCATCTCTCACTGGTGTCCAGTGTATACCGGTAGCGCAGGCGGGGTAACCATTTTATTCTCACCCATTAAAAAAAATCTTCGCGCTCCAAACCACTCCTCTGATTGACGCCAGGGCGGGTGGTCGTGTGAGTCACATTGAGACATATTATTGCTTATTATTTCCCATACCTTAAGGGTGCTGTCCTCCTGGTATGGTAGATATCATACAAGTACGTTCTCAAATTAACACTATTTTTATGTGTGTATGTACATTTCGCGTAATCTTCCATAATTATGAACTGATTTTAATGATTTTTCAAATGGATAAAATAAAAAAGAATCAATAAAAAATCGATTAATTAATACTTATATTTAATTATTAAGTCGAGATCAAAGTTAATTTTTTGATTTTTTTTAATAATTATTTTTATATATTTTTTTTTTATACACACATTTTTTTCTTAACAATGTAATAATAGTGTCTTACAATCCCAAAAAATAAGAATATCATGAGAATTTCAAATTAATTGAAATTCTTTATAATAATATAACACGTAATAAGATTTCTTATTGGTAGGAAAGGCGCGTGTGACATCCCTAACACTGCAGGCGTTCTTATGTTACGGTAACTCCGCTTATCATCAGTCGGGCCATAAGCTTGTTTGTCACCTGTGTAATATAAGAAAATCTACTATAATCTACGTATTATAAATATATTTTTATTTATTATTATTATTATTTCAGCCGTTAACTGTCCACTGTTGGACATAACCCTTCCATAAGGGGAGTTTTGCCAGTAGTTGCTACGCTTGGCAGGCGGGTTGGCAACCGCAGTTAGGCTTTTAGAGATGTTTTAAGAGGGACGCTGCTGCCCATCCCTCGCCCTCCCTTAGTCGACTGTTACAACACTCACGGGAAAGGAAGGGGTGGCCTATTCTATGCCGGGACCACACGGCGATATAAAAATATATTGTCGATATAATATCTTGCTATAATTGCTGTTTCTACAATATTATTTTACAAGTTTACAATTTTACAAGAATACATGTAATGTTAAAACTGCGACACACATGACAAATCATATTTTCGCATTTTATCTTTTGTTTTTTATTAAAAAAAAAAAGGTATAAATATACTGATTGTATAAACCCATTTGTTAATTTACGTGTGTCATAAATAGCTCAAATAAAGTGTTTATCTATCTAATGTATTAAATTAATATTACACTATGCATTGTCTAATCATTCGACATCAATATAAAATGTAGAGCGAGGCAGTAGGTAACTAACTATTCACACAATAAAGCTAGAGCGGACACGTAATGTGATACTGGTACGAGAGCGGGCCAATCATTCAATCATTGAAAGTGACTCCACTAGCGGCCGAAGTCCGCTGCTATCCTAGTATTCCGGGTGATATCCAGTGTCAAGTTTCCTTATGTTGGTACTGTTTATTTACGTTCTATTGACAAGGGCATAGATTAAGGATAAGTACCTCTAATCCTATGGGCGAGCGCATACTAGTCCAGCGAAGAGTCATGAAACACTGGCCAGCTATAGATACTTGTTTTATTTTAAAAATTATAACATTGTGGACGTTCCAATTTCAAATTTACGACCTAAATTATAATATCGGTGGTTTATTAAAAATCTCATCATTTCGAACAAAAAAATATATTTATATTAAATATTTATGTAATTATTTTATTAATTTCGAAGATTTTATGCAATTAAGTAGTCATGTATTTATAGTCTTCTGTGTATAATATAAATAATTGATTTTTATTCTATTCATATTCAATTTTCCAATTTTGTTTTAATTTTTATACAGATAAGGGCATTGCAGATTCTTGACGTAGTAAGAACTTGCTCTGTGGTTAGCATTTTAAGGAATAAATTTAAGTTAAATTTAATATTAGTTTATTAAATATATCTCATTAATCTGCAAAATAGATCTGCAGTATGAACAGATTCCGCCCAGAGCCGCCCATGATCACCCACAACACCAGCGGCATTGCAGGTGTGCTGCCGGCCTTTTAAAAGGGAATATATAAATATAAAGGCCAATATGCTTTCAACAGGGTAATTTTTTGTTTTTTAATTATCCAAGGTTAGAAGCCCTAATAAATTTAAATTCAAATATTTTTTATCCAAATAGACTTGTCTACAAGCATTTAGTTAAATCGTATTTTTTTTAATCTACTGCAGCGTTCGGAATGTTGTTATCTGTTAGAAAGAACCCGCAAAAAACTCAACAGTTACTCTTTTAAATCTCTGTTAACATTATGTATATTTAATTAAATGTACTAGGTCGTTAAAAATTCATGCATAATCGACTAATACCATGCATATCTGTCATTCAAGTAATCGTTTAGTGTGTAATAGGATTTGTTCAATAAATATTTTCTAATAACAGTTTGAAACTTATTGAAACATTATCTTATTGAAATTGAAATCATTTATTTGCTGGAATAAGGTACATTTTTATAGGTGTTTACTTTACAAGAAAAATAGTCCAATCTTATTCTGCCACACTGTAGGCGTGCAAATATAAAAACTTATTAAACAAAACATTAAAATAATTTCATCATAATAACATATACATATTGCAATAATATTTTGTCACTTTTTGTATCTATTCATGACAATTCATTGTAATATAAATTCATTAAAAATATACACAACACAAAGCGAACACATATCTAATCATTTATAATTATTTTATCATATAAAAACTCATTTACTGAGTAATAACATTTATCCATAAATAGCTTAAATAGCATTTTTTTTGTAATAGGATAAATTATTACAATTCCTGATACTTTCAGGCAAATGATTATATATCCGTATTGTGATGCAGTAAGCGTTAGTACTCAATACATTTAGTCGTTGTGTAGGTACATATACGTATAGTATTATAACATTTAATGCCCATTCCCATAAAAGACCTATTAACTTGTTCTAAACGATACTTCGGAACAGCAAGTTTGTATTTGTATCTAGTGTTAAGATTATTAAGATCGCTGTTTTAAAGAAACAGTTGAAGATTCTAAGCTGCGGTCCGTTTGACGTCACTCTGTCCATCAGGTAGAGTAGGGGGCGACCCAATACATAACAGATGTAACAATCTTGCGCCGGATGTGGGTGATAACTCGATTGTGCGCGCACGCAAGGTGTCTCAATTGCGCAGTGAACCTTGGCCTCTCGTGATCTAATGAAATATAACATTTTATACTATACTAACTCATCCTGCAGGCATTGTTTTGCTTCCTAGCGCCAACTACGGGTTCCATATGGAGAGATTTATTTATTTTTTATTTATTTATTCATTAGTACAAATATGTGTACATGGCGGACTTAATGCTAAAAGCATTCTCTCCCAGTCAACCATAGGGAAGTGTCAGAATACTCGAATGCGGTACTACTAATTATTGATATACATACATACTAAAATTACATATATAAACGAATAAATATATATGAATAACAAATATAGTTACACATATATGATATATACTATACTATACACGAATTTGGAAATAATATAAAGCACTTACTGCTCGGATAAAGATAAAAAGTGAGCGTGAACGCTTTTTTTTTGAAAGAAGGTTTAGTCGGTAGTCTCTTAATGGTATCAGGAATCGCGTTCCAGAGTCGTGAAGAATGTAGGAGAAAAGAGTTTGAAGCGTAACCAGTACGGTGAGATTGGCGATTACCAACCACTGATAGTATCACTTTGACTTCCACGTAGTTCCTCGTAGAAGCCATCTTGGTTAATTCCTATACAATTTGTCATAATGGCCCAACTGAGCCGCTTTAATAAAAAAATCGAGTCTAATTTCTTATCGGCGTAACAACTATCATATGTGTATGGTTTCTGGTGTTTTTTTTTTCAACGTGTATTACTATTAGCGTATTATTCAAGCATAGAGTAAGCCACTCCTTCCTTTCTCGTGGAAACTTATTGGTCTTAAATCTTTTTTTTTTATACAACCTAGAATGGCAAACAAGCTGACGGCCTACCTAATGGGAAGTGGTGGTTCAACAATCACAAATACTATGACGTGCTTAGTCTTTACCAGAGGAAGACTTTGTACAAAAGTCGATTACTTGGGTACCTCTGTCTCATTCGTGTTTCAACCGTGAAGCAGCTGTGTTTGCATGGCCGTGTTTCGGTTTGAAGGGTGGGATATGGCGTCAATTTACTGGGTACAGAGGAATAACACCTGAGTCCTCAGAAATGGCAACGCATAGGGGGTATCATGGGCGAAACAGTATACTCTGTTATGTTCATGGTACTGCTCATGTCTATAGGCGATGGTTACCACTTTCCATCAGGTGGACCGTCAGCTTGTTTGCCATTCTAAGTTGTATAAAAAAAGTCTTGTTTTTAAGACGTTTACAAAATTACGCACCCGCCTCCATTGTACCTATTATGATTATGGAATAAGCAGGTGATTAATAAAAGAGATCGGATATTACTAAACATGTGGATTATTTATAAACTATGGTCGGACTTTGAGCGCGCTTAGGTACAAACAACAATCATTAGTACTCGTTATGGTAGTACGGCGACCTCTGGCTGCGATAACTCCACAGACATATGTATTCCTGGTACTACGATGTTTTTAAAATGTTATATAGTCATTCAAATAAGGACTCTTTTGTTCGATAACCTCATTTATTTATTATTTTTCATCTCTTTTACTCTAAAATACTTTTCACTCAGCGAATTTCACTGGACTCGCAATTATAATTTACAAAAACCAAAATATATATAATATGAACAAATATTCTTATTAATATTATAAATGAAAATGTGAGTTTGTTACCTTCTAGCCCCTTAACGGCTCAACTATAATCATTATAACATGCAACTTTATGGGATGGAGAAGGATATAGGCTACTTTTATCTCAATCAGTAAATATATCCCAGTCACGCAGACAAAGTAGCGGGTAAAAGCTAGTATTGTACATTTTGCCCATAAAAAAGCGATTCCAGTCTTAAACACACGTAGATTTTGTTACGTAACAAGCAGTTTTTGCTTCACGAAAAAAATGGTAACTTTAATTCCAAATTCAACGTAGAAGTAAACTCTCTCAATCACAAGAAGAGTTATGAAAATCAGTTCATATTTGGTGATATAAACAAAATTCCAGGCTTTTTAAAAAGGTTAAAAAAAGAACAAAACTTTCTGGAAACATGTTATGCAAAGATATTGGCATGCAATATACTTAATCTACGATAATAACTTGACGTCTCTAAGAAAAAATATTTATTCGAAATTTAAAAATTTACTCACAGCCAGTCCCTTTTACAGGTTTTCTTCCAAATGTAGATCCACTGGTATCTGTCGCCTGTCATCAAATATGTAGCTACTAGGCCAACAGCGCCGACAAGAGCTGGAGTATTTCGCGCCAGCCATCCTAGCACGGCACAAGTCAAGCCAACTGTCCCTATTATGACGCCCTTTCTCCTCTCAGCCTCCTCGAACTTAACCACTGTCTTTTCTGTCATCCTAGTGATTTCATTTGTATTTTTCTGTAACAATATTTTTTTTTTTTTTCATTTAATTGAACCACAGATACTACAAAAAAGTAAAACAGTACCTACCAGCCTATGGACTTATCCAGAGCATTGTTTAAATAAGTAATTCCGAAATATTGAAAAGAATCTGTTTCTCCGATTTCAAAATTCCGCGTAGTCAAAATTTTAATAAGAAGTTTCATTCTCTTATGCCATTTTTTACTTTTCAATCGACTCCAAAAAGGAGTGTTTTTTTTTTTTTATTTAATACCTCATAATTCCATTAGTTGTAAATTGATTTGATAAATTCTTTTTTTTTTTTATTTAACAGGATATACTTACAGACTAGTGCCATAGATTTTTTTTAATAAAATTGATTTAGTAGTTTAGTTTTTTAAACAAAATAACTGGTGTTGCCACAATTCAAGTCCTTTTTTTTGTGAAAAACAATCACAATTATTTATTTGTTTCCGTTCAAAACTTTCAAAGTTTCCCATTGTGATAACAATACAATATATGTTTTTTTTTTTATAGGTGATAATGAAATAGTACCCCACCGGCGCTATCGGTATACACCAGCGGGGCACCAGTGATGGATGATATAGGTGAGGATGAAGCAGGTCAGTTAGCCCGTCGTGACGAATTCCACTAGAATAAACCACGATGGTTTCCACGGGGACTACGTGGAGGTCGATCTGACAGACAGAGTATATTGCTAGCAATGGGACTGGTAGTCCGCATTACTAAATCCCCCCCCCCTCCCCCCCAAGGTAATCCAACAAAACTCTAAAGTTTGGATGTCATGTTAATACGAATCTCATGGTAGGAAGTGACCTAAGAAGCTAAGAGGTCAGCTTTTATAAATAGGAAATTGTTTATTTATTTGTTACGTTACTCTATTGACTATTGCGTTCCTTCTCGTACGATATATTTACGCGAGCAAAGCCTGGGCGGCTCAGTTAGTTTTAAACGTTTTGTAGTCATAATTGTATTTTTGTGTTACCAAATGTTTTCTTTCATCATTATTTCTTTAAATATAAAAAAAAACCTGCATTTTTAAATAACTATTTTTTTTGTTAGTAATAGAGATGATGAGAATCCCATTGCTAGGGCATGTATATCCCAACGGAAGAAAATTTTAACCGAAAAAAGTGAACAAAAAAAGTTTAGCTTTACGGGTTTTATAAAAAAAAAATAATAGATAGAAGAACTATAAAGATATTAATGTCAGTCGCAGGGGGGGAAGGGATTGTTAGTAATAGAGATTGAGAATCCCATTGCTAGCAATATACCCAACCAGGTCGACCTCCTCGCGGTTCCCCCTGGAAACTATCATGGTTAATTCCTGATGAATTCATCATGATGGGCTAACTGGCCTGTTTTCATTCTCATCTATCACCCTGCACTGGTGTTCCGCCAGCGTATCCCGTTAGCGCAGGCGTGGTTATCATACCATTTTCACCCATAATAAAAAAAAATCGTTCGCAGTCGTCATAAATAGATTAGTTCCTACAAACAGCACCCATTTATGAGTGTCACCAGAGGGAGACTTTGTACTAAAGTCGTCTCCTTGGGCACCTCTGTCCCGTTGGTGTTTCTACCGTGAAGCAGTTGTTCGCATGGCTGTGTTTCGGTTTGAAGGGTGGGATACGGCAGTGAATTTACAGGGTACAGAGGAATAACACCTGAGTCCTCAGGAATGGCAACGCATAGGGGGCACTATTATATAAATATTATCATATACATATATAGATACATACATCATATATATATATACATATATACACATATATATATAATATATACAATTAATATATATACATACATACATACATACACATACATATATAATATATACACAATTAAATATATACATAACATACACATACTTAACAGCATACATCAGAAAAAAATGGGCGAAGAGAGTATACTCTGTTATGTCCATGGTACTGCTCATGTCTATAGGCGACGGTTACCACTTTCCATCAGGTGGGCCGTCAGCTTGTTTGAAGTTAGTTAGTTAGTGTAGTTTAAAATACATACAGTATGTACAGCAAAGGCTTTAAAAACCATAATAATGAATAAAAAATGTTGTCTTTTAATGTCCCTTTAAATCGAATATAATAAAATCCTTTAAATATATCGAATTAAGTTGCTATTATGAGTAAATATGTAGGACAAATTCAAACACTTACCTTTTATCACTTAATTCTTATATCAGATAGCACATAACGAATAACTGTTATTTAAGCCGATTAATATAACCGCATAGCACGATCGCACGACATGTACTACCAACTGACCTCAGCGGCGACGAACGTCGGGTTTTAATGAATGAATGTGAATGATGCAAGCTATCGACACGGACAGTTGAATAACAGTTATTCGTTATTACGCTCGTTTTATCCGTTTTCGTTTTCATATTTATTATGGAATATAAAAAATATGAAAACGAAAAGCAATGATTTTATATAAAAGTTACTTGCTTTTTTTTGATGGGTGAAAATGGTATGGTAACCCCGTCTGCGCTAACGAGATACGCTGGCGGAGCACCAATGAAGGGTGATAGATGAGAATGAAAACAGGCCAATTAGCCCATCATGATGAATTCATTAGGAATTGACAATGATTGTTTCCAGGGGGAACTGCGGGGAGGTCGACCTGGTTGGGTATATTGCTAGCAATGGGATTCTCAGTCTCCGTTACTAACAATCCCTTTCCCCCCAGTTACTTGCTTTAGTACCTTGGTCTTACTTGTGTTTCTGTCAGCAAGGTATGCAAATGCGCACATATATTTTGGTTTGAAAGGTGGTGAATGGAAACTAGAATACAGAATTTCGTACTCTGTATTTTCGTTACACAACTAATTTCTAGTAACTTCTTTACTAGCAGCAGTGTATTCTTTGATGCCCATGACGTTCATCTCTTATTGATGGTTACCATTTTCTATCAATTTGATATTCCAAGTTGCATAAAAATATCATAATTAATTTATTTTAAATTTACAAGATTGTGTAAAAAGTTGCCTGACTACATGTGAACCTACTAACTGCACTTCTAAGTAGCGTGCTTGCTGCGGTAAGTATTTTCGATATAGGCATAAATTATTAATTTTATTTACTAATTCCGTAGTTACAAAACATATAGTCGTTTTAAAGTCAGATCCCTTATGTGGTAGGTAAAAGAAGCCGAGCATCAAAGGTCTCATCAAAGGTCTATGTACGACTTTTCTTTACCATTAATTTTTACAGGACCAAAAAATATGTTAATAATACTAAATTTTATTAATAGGTAATGTATCAATAAATTTATTTATTTATCTTATTTATTACATAGCCATAACTTTCTTATACATCATACAAATAGAAAATAAACTACAAAGTTGAGATAATAAATGATTCATCAATTAGTTTACTAACGATAATTTATTGTTTCAACAAAATGTCAATAACTGTTAACAGCTGGTTATAACTCGTTACGTTAAAATGCATACAGCACTACACTAACTCAATTATCTGTCTTGTTCTCCCCTCTCGATAGATTTTATCATGGTCATTGACGCTGCGCCGGAGCACTAGTTCCTGATACAACGGAAACACGACCATATGGTGTTGTTGATAAAATTTAATTTAGATTAAACGTTATTCTTTGTTTACTATTGCTACTTATTATTTATTACTTACCTAATGTTTTTATACCAAATGATGTTGTTATCTGTTATTACTCATTTTATACTAGACTACTTGTACAACGGACTGTGCTCAGAGGAATTGTTCAATATGATGCCCACGGCCACTTACTACCATCGTACAGCTCGCCATAGACAGGGAGTTCGCCCCCATAACTTAGAGCCTATATGGTCGCGTACAGCGCGGTTTCAGAGATTTTTTCTCTCGCGAACGATAAAGTTACGGAGTATCATTAAAATTTAACTGCGGTTGCCAACCCGCCTGCCAAACGTGACAACTTGTATGGAATTTTAAAAATTATATTGGTATAAATTATATTAGAATACTAATATATATATGTATATATATAAAATAGAATAGCCCCCCTTAGGGGGGAGGGTCATGTACAACAGTACAATAGTAGAGTATATATATATATATATATATATATATATATATATATATATATACAGAGTTGCCACGCTTGGCAGACGGATTGGCAACCGCAGTTACGCTTTAGAGATGTTTTAAGATGGACGCTGCTGTTTATACCTCGCCCTTCCTTAGTCTTCTTTTACGACACCCACGGGAAAGTAATGGGTGGTCTATTCTATGCCAGAACCAGAGGGAGACTTTGTACAAAAGTCGATTGCTTGGGTACCTCTGTCCCAATCGTGTTTCAACCGTGAAGCAGTTGCGTTTGCATGGCTGTGTTCCGGTTTGAAGGGTGGGATATGGCGTCAATTTACAGGAATGGCAACGCATGGGAGGTATCATGGGCGAAACAGTATACTCTGTTATGTCCATGCTACTGCTCATGTCTATAGGCGACGGTTACCACTTTCCATCAGGTGGGCCGTCAGCATGTTTGCCATTCTAAGTTGTATACAAAAAAAAACACTATTTTGATGTAAATGAAAGGTTATAACAAAACAATGTATGAGTATAATTATTACTGATTATTATATATATAATTTATATCTCTATATCAGAACGCCTGATTCCAGATTTCAAGAACTGCAATTGTATAACGTCGACAGTTAATCCTTTAGTCTCTGGCACGAAGTAGATGGAATACACGGCGGTGAGGAAACACGCCACGGAGAAGATGAAGAAGATCCCACCCAGGCCCATTGCACTCGTCAGCGAGTTGAATACGTATAAAACTAAGAAGTTACACAGCCACGTCCACTCCAGCGCTAACATTGACATGTAGCTTTTAACCTGAAATTAAAATTTAAATGCAGGTTAACAAATTCTATAAACTAAAGTTTTATTTTACACAACACTAACGATATTTTGTATTAAATACGAATAACAGGAATGAAAGGAAAAATTATATTACTCTTTTATGTATTGTTTTTTTTTTTTTTGTATATGCATTTCTTTTTTCTTTGTATGAAAAACCCTAGTATCATTTTAAAACATTTTCTATCAAAACCTCAGTCTGTAAAAATCTTTTCATTGTTATGATAATTTTTAACTTTAGTTTACTGAAATGTGGCGACATCGCAAAACTGTCAATTTACAAAAACAATTAAACAATTTTCGATTGATTATATAAAAAGAGATTCCTTTTATGGGATCTCTGTATCTTATAGTTTAAGACTACTGTACAATAAAGTGTTACAAATAATATTTTGAAAATTTAGATATCAATAGCAAAAATGTATTTAAAAACTAACTTGATATTTGCTCATTTTTTGGTGGTAGAGGCTGTTTGTTCGCTAGCAGAGCACTTTTTAAAAAAAATATTGAAAGTTATTATTAAATATATTTTTTTTACCAATAATTATTTTAAAAAATTGAAAATTTTCGAAATAGTGATTATGATGATTGTTTTTTTTTATTTTTGATAATTGACAGTAAATTATGATGTTGCCACATTTTAACGCTCTCAACTACCAGGCTATCATAAATATGTAAGAACATACCTCGGGCAGGAACACTTCAGAGAGCAACACAAACGGTATAGTGCCAGCGCCTAGGGTGTAGGCCGCGCTGTACAAATAAATAAGAATAGCTATCAACCATTTGGGACCCCAATTCAAGTGTATCTGGAAGCCAATGACCGCGCAGCATATACCGGCGCCAAACGAAGCATATATTAGCAGGTTCTGAAATTAAAACAAATTTAAATCATATTTTGTTTTTCGGTTTGAAGGGTGGGATATAGCGTGAATTTACAGGGTACAGAGAAATAACACCTGAGTCCTCAGGAATAGAAACGCATGGGAGGTATATCATGGGCGAACTTAGAATGGCAAACATGCTAACGGCCCACCTGATGGAAAGTGGTAACCGTCGCCTGTCATGAGCAGTACCATGGCCATAACAGAGTATACTGTTTCGCCCATGATGCCCTCTATGCGATGCCATTCCTGATTCTCGGGTACAGAGGAATAACACCTGAGTCTTCAGTCTTATTCCTCTGTACCCGAGAACCTTTAAATTCACGCCATATCCTACCCTTCAAACTGAAACACAGCCATGTAAACAGAACTGCTTTACGGTTGAAACACGAATGGGACAGAAGTGCCCAAGGAAACGACTTTTGTACAAAGTCTCTCTCTGGTAGACTTTGTACAAATACTTTTGCCATATCCCCCAAAATGAATGACGAAAAAGTCTTTCCTCTTGTTTCTATTTACCCTTCTCCTTCTCTTCCCGTTATATACTTTCAGCCATATATTTTATATGACTAAATGTACATAGATATCCATGCTACCAAAACAAAAGATCATTACCCGCCGTCCGACCAGATCGGTCAGATATCCAGCAATTATTCCGCTGACCACCGTCGTCGCTGCTAGAAGAATGCTACACAGCGTTGAAGATATAACCTCCTCAGAGACCACGTCGTGGAACAGCGGTTTGGCGTACACCAACACTACATTCAAGCCTTGCAAGATTGCCGCTGTCAATACAGTCAGTATCGTGTACATGGCTCGCCGGGTGGAACGAGATTTCTCTGAAAGCAAAATAAATATTGCCGTATCGTCCTGGCATTTTTTCTTATACCACGACACCGGCAAACAAGCATACAGCCCGTCTGATAGTTAATTGTTACTGTAGGCTATGGATGCTACACTAGGGGTATCACGTGCACGTTACTGATCCTGAAGAAATCTTAATATATCCTTTTTTATGAACCCCATACTGTAATCTCTAGAGAAAACTTCGGTAGGGAACTTATTCCAAAGCCTGGAGGCTAACTCTCATTTCTTTAGAGATAATCTCGAAATGACCGTTCCCGGTAGATATTTAGAATAGAATAGAATAGAAACATTTATTGCCATACAATTACAATATAAAATATAAATAACATATACAAAAAGTGCCCATACTCGGCAAAAGGGACCGGCTCAGCTGATGCTGTGAGTGTCCCAGCGCAATGTGAACAGCTGCACAGCGCTTTCAGCCAGTCCCTCTCTTAACAAAACAACCAAAGTGCAGGATACCACTGTAGATATTTCCTATGAAAGTGCACTATATGTGACCATTTAGGTTCAATAGACTAGTTCAACCTTTCCTTATCCGTATATGTTGTAAGAGGCGATTACGGGAACTTGGCAGAGGGATGGGCAGCAGCATCCGCTTTAAAATTTAAAGCCTAACTGCGTTCGCAAAACCCGTCTGCCTAGCAACTACTGGCATAACTCTTCTTATGGCGAAGATCTATGTTCAGCAGTGGACACTAAATGGTTGATATAATAATGATAAAATAAAAAAATATGTAGAATATAGTGTATAAATGTAGAAACGTATACTAATCTATTATGATCAGAAAGAGTAGGTTTATCTGAGGAAGAAGTCAAAGAAACCGGTATACATTTCTTTTACTTTTTTTTAAGCATCTTAGAATGGCAAACAAGCTGACAGCCCACCTGATGGAAAGTGGTAACCGTCGCCTATAAACACGAGCAGTACCATGGACATAACAGAGTATACTGTTTCGTCCATGCGTTGCCATTCTTGAGGACTCAGGTGTTATTCTTTTATACTCTGTAATTGCACTGCCATATTGCACCCTTCAAACCGAAATACAGTTATGCAAACATAACTGCTTCACGGTTGAAACACGAATGGAACAGACGTGCCCAAGCAAACAACTTTTGTACAAAGTTTCCCTCTGGTATGCATGCGTAAAGCGAGTTATGATAGTGGACCAAACATCTTTAAAACTTTTCTTTCCTTCTTTATTTTTTCTTTCATAGAAAGAAAGGAAGGAAGAATCCTTCCTTTTTTTCTATGTATATAAGGATGGCCTTTGGCGTTTAGTTCTCTCTGTCTATTCAACAAGGTACTTGACGTGAAGACGGGTTTTGACCCTCAGAAATAAAATTGACATATTTAAATCTAATATTATTACATAAAAAAAAAATACTTACTGAGAAATTTGAAAAAGCCTATTTTTTCTTGCGTCGTCGATTCCAAATTTGAATTTAATTTCTGTTTCTCCGGTAGTTCATCTGGAAATAAGAAACGCTACCAACATTATTGGGTTCTAACACTAATTTGGTACAAAATAACGTATTAAAACTGTTTCAAACTTAAGTGACCATGATTATATATTTTTATAGATAGATAAAAAAAACATATATTATATATATAAAATTCTCGTGTCGCGGTGTTTATTACCAAACTCCTCCGAAACGGCTTTACCGATATTTATGAAATTTTGTGTGCATATTGGGTAGGTCTGAGAATCGACCAACATCGATTTTTCATACCCGTCAATGACACTACGACAATACGATACGACGAACTTACAAACATTTTAATAGAAGGTAAAATAGAAGGAAGGAGGGGAAGAGGTAGACCGAGGCATAGTTACATCAGGCAGATCAAGGAAGGAGGAGTCGGTGTCGTGTCGTATCAAGAGGTGGAGAGACTCGCTGAAAATCGTAGTGAGTGGCAAGAGCTCCACCGACAAGAGCTCTTACATAGGATAAATACTCGCAGATAAACACAGATGATACAGATTAAAACTACTCCACAAGTATTATTTTTGCATTGTTTTATTACACTATTACATTAAAACGTATTTGATGTTATCACAGATAACGCTTACTATGACTTTTATTTCCGCATATTTATATGTCTATGTACTCTTATGTAGATATATAAATGTGACCATCATTAGTATAACAATTCATTGTTATCTCACAGAAAGAGTCTTCTAAGCTAATGATATTATCATCATTATTATCATCATGATAATTTGAAATTGTTCTAATAATATCCTTCCTCTTATTTTAAAAACTTCCCTATATGAAAAACTTATAATGTTTATTTATTTATTTATTACACTTTATTGCACCATTTATAAAATTGTAAATACATTTAATTGTACTGAGAATTGATACAAAAAGGGGCCTTATCGCTAAGCAATCTCTTCCAGGCAACCTTAATATATATAAACAAATATTATATGTATATATACATATATATATATATATATATATATATATATATATATATATATATATATATATATATATATATATATATATATATATATATATATACATAAACATACACAAAAGCTGAAGAGAGAACATGGGAAAATAGTACTTAAAGAAAGAGATAATAGGATTTAAGGATTTAATAGAGATATATAAAAAAACTCAATGATTATGTTTATAATTGTCATCTCTGATAGATATTTTTTAATGGATATAAATGGAACTGTAACCCTGCTTACGCTATCGATTTATAATGGAGAGGCATCAAGTAAGAAATTATGGGTTTTTTTTTTACAACACAGGGTGCAAACGAGCATGCGGCTCACCTGATGGTAAGTGACTACCGCCGCCCATGGTCACCCACAACACCTACGGCATTGCAGGTATGCTGCCTGCCTTTTAAAAAGGAATATGCTATTTTCTTGAAGGTTATGTTGTCGTATCGGTTCGGAAATACTGCTGCTGGAAGTTGATTCCAAAGAGTGGTTGTGCGTGGGAGAAAGTGCCTTGAAAAACGTACGGTGGAGGAGGTGGGTGAGAATTAAAGCAGGTAAGGCAGCCTATCATGATGAATTTCACAAGAATTAACCTGAAAGATGGTTATACAATTACTAACAATCCTCCCATGATGAAACGTGCTGTAGATAAATAGATTACATTTATAATATTTTTATTTTTGAACATGTGTGTAAATTATTGAACCCCATTAATTGCTCCCTGTCTGTAAGTAAGTAATGAAATTAATGTTTTAACGTACCTTCTATATCAGGATTTAGGATCCTTCTTATCTTTTCCAATTCCTGCAGTACTTCTTTTGAGTTTGGTTTCTCGTTCCTGTAGAAAGCTATCGACTTGATGGCCTCCTTTAAAATATATAACATATTAATTGTTATTTTTATATACTAGTACTTTTTTTTTTTCAATTAAAGATAGTGGAATAGTTACCCCACCTGCGCTAACGGTATACGCTAGCGGGGCACCAGTGAGGGATGATAGGTGAGAATGAAAAGGCAGGTCAGTTAGCCTATCGTGATAAGTACACCGGGGATTTAGTACGATAGTTATCAGGGACGACCACGTGGAGGTCGACCTGATAGAGTATATTGCTAGCAATGTGACTGATAATTCGCATTAATAACACTTTCCCCTTTTATACTAGTACTAGGAATAACATCCCTGGTCCCGGCATAGAAGGGGCCACCCCTTCCTTTCCCGTGGGTGTCGTAAGAGGCGACTAAGGGAGGGCAAGGGATGGGCAGTAGAGTTCCTCTTAAAACATCTTCAAAGCCTAATTGCGATTGCGAATCCACCTGTCAAGCGTGGAAACTACTGGTAAAACCCCCTAAGGGGGCGCTTATGTTCAGCAGTGGACAGTTAAAGGCTGATATGATGATGAGTAGGTGACAAATGAGGTGATGGTCCACCTGATGGGAAAAAGTGGACTGTGTACTCACTTATCTTTACTCCTTACGAATATTATAAATGTGAAAGTAAGTCTATTTGTTACCTCTTATCGCCTTAACCAATCACTACAATATGCGTACTATAAGAGTTAGAGAAGAGTATAGATTATTTTTTATCCTGGTGACACAGACAAAGTCGTGATTAAAAGCTAGTAAGAACAAGATAAAAAACTTACTTGTTTTCTGCCCTTTGTCATAAGGTATACTGGCGACTCCTTCAAAAACAGAAACATGGCTACCCCAAAAACGCTCATGGACAGGCTAACATAAGTCAGAGTATGGTATTCCAGGCACCCTCCGAGTAGATTGGACACCAGCATCCCCAGCCCGAAGAAGGTTACAGAGCAAGCAGCCATTGTGCCCCTTATTGATTCCTGACAAAACTCCGTGATGAAAACCGGAATTACCAGGAACACAGAACTACTGATGCCGTATATAAATAAGGCAGCCAGAATAACCTCCACTTGGTTACTGAATGATATCATTAGCCAGGATATCTGAAATAATTATACATATTGCTTAATTGTACAATATCATCATACCTACTTTTACAACAATTATTCCGTTACCCTAAGGTTGTCTTGAAAAGATTGCTCTCAGCAATAAGACCGCCTTACTGTGCTTATACAATTGTATCGTTACATTTATTGTCTTATTTATTCCCTATATTGTATAATGCAAAAAACTATAGTCATTTATTCATTCGAAATATAAAACTTTATTTCTCAGAAATACTCGTAGCAAGTTATAATGGGGAATATAAGTGTCATAGTTTTTCTCTAATATCCATGGTGTTATTCATGGTCATAAGAGACAAGAAAGGATAAACCCTTTTTATTCAATAGGTCCTAATTTCATTTTATAATCTAATTTTTAAGCATTTTCATTCTATTCAATTCTCTTGTGAACTCTCACAATTCATGTTCGCCTAGTGATTGAGTGAAATAAAATATATTCAAAGATTCTTTTTTTTTTATTTCTATATTTATTTATTATTTTAAAGAAATTGTTTTAATCAGTACAGTATATTAAAAAAGAGCGATTAAGTTAAACGTGACACTTACCCTGGTTATTTATTTACCAAAATGGATTCGGCCGGTGTCAAAAGTATGTAGGGCTTTTTTTTAATGGGTGATAATGTAATGGTAGGCCCGCCTGCGTCATCGGCATACGCTGGTGTGGCACCAGGGAGAGATTCAGGTCAGTTAGCCCATCGTGACGAATTTCACTAGAATTAACCATGATAGTTTTCAGGGGGAACCGCGTGGAGGGCGACCTGATAAGGTGTATTGCTAGCATTGGGTTCATTAGACCCCATTACCAACAATCCTTTTCTCCCAGTATGGAGGGCTGTCACTTGTGTGTTCGATTAAATTTCACGAGGAGTTGAAATTTTCCTATTGTTATAATATATATGTTATGTAGACAGATAGATATATATTCTATTTGTACACAAATAACAAAAAAAAAAGGAAATAACATAAATGAAGTATCATTACTTTTTATTTTCCTATGTGTGTCATATTAACACGAGATGGCCACTCAGTTTATTGCTGGGTCATCAAAAAGGCAAATCACTAATTTTCTGTTGTGATTGAAACCCCATATGTTACAGTTTTAATGTATTAATGTGCTTTTTAGTAGCCATGTCTATCCCGGCATAGAATGGATCACCCCTTCCTTTCTCTTGGGTATCATAAAAATTAAATAAAGAACAATAATGGTCGAGGGATGGGCAGTAGCGTCCTTCTTAGAACATCACCATAGCCTAACTGTGGTTGCCAACCTGCCAAGCGTGACAGTTACTGGCAAAACCCGCCAAAGGGACGGTTCATGTTCAACAGTGGATGGTTAAGGGCTGATATGATGATGATGATGTGGACTTACCACTCCTATACTGGCTGTCAGGATACCACAATACTTTCTTCCAATCGTGTTCAACAGTACACTGGCTATAGGATTCCCAACCAAGGCACCTATGCTAGACAGACTGCCCAATAGCGCAGTCTCTCCATCAGTCATAGGTCGATTCAATGTTGTGTTCTCCGATGTGAATATCAGGAATGTGGATGAAGGCCATGCGAAGGTAAGACCCATAACTAAACTGCTGTACGACACTGGGAATGAGAAAATCAAAGATTCAACAAAACTATACATATAGTTATTCTACACATTCTATGGCCATGTAGTCCCGGCATAGAAATGACCACCCCTTCCTTTTCCGTGGATGTCGTAAGAGGCAACCTAAAGTTCGAGGGATGGGCAGCAGCGTCCCTCCTAAAACATCACCAAAATCCTAACTGCGGTTGCCAAACCGCCTGCCAAGCGTGGTAACTACTGGCAAAACCAATCTTATAAGGGAGACCTATGTTGAACGATGGACAGTTAATGGCTGATGATCATGATGATGAAATGAAATCAGTAAAAACAGAAACAATCAATCAAACTATATTTTATTTTGCACTACTGTTAAACATCAGCAGACTTTTTTTAATTGATGTTAATGGAATGGTTTACACCGGCAGGGCACCAGTGAGAGATGATAGGTGAGAATGAAGCAGGTCAGTTAGCCCATCGTGACGAATTCAACAAGAATTGTTCACGATGGTTTCCAGGGGGAACCACGTGAAGGTCGACCTAATAGAGCATATTGCTAGCAATGGGGCTGTCAAATTCCATTGCTAACAATACCTTTCCCACTAATGGGATGGTTACCCCACCTGCGCTAATGGTATACACTGACGGGGCACCAGTGAGGGGTGATAGGTGAGAATGAAAAGGCAGGTCAGTTAGCCCATCGTGATGAATTCACCAGGAATTTAGCACGATGGTTTTTAGGGGGGACCATGTGGAGATCGCCCTTATGGGGCATACTGCTAACAATGGGACTGATAGTCCTCCTACATCAGCAGACTCTTATAGTGGAATTGATTATAAATTTGTTTGTTGATACACTCTATAGTAACTCAACTGTCAGACAGGGACAATAACAGAGGGCCTTGCATGAAATAATTTTCGAAATTTCAAGGACAAACGAAACAGAAATTTGATGTTAAAATAACATAATACATGCCGTTTAAAATTATTAAAAAATGTTAAAATATCGTTCCTCTGGACTATTAGGATAGGATTTATGACGAACGAAATGTTAAGCTCCATTTACTGGCTCGATTTCGGTACGAACGAAAACACGAAATTAAGCCCGAAAATTCGGAATTTCATTTCATGGTAGACCACCAGGTCTCCTCTTATTTCGAATTTTTCTTTTCTTGTATATATATATATATATATATATATATATATATATATATATATATATATATATATATATATATATATATATATATATTGTAAATGAAATGAATTAAATTTGTTAGAATGTAGGTAGTTTTCAGATGAAATAGCCTTTTGCCTGCCTCTGTGTCGGCTTGCAAATGTTCAACAATATAAAAATTTACATATATTATATATTCCACATTATATTTCCTTTCATTAGTTATATAACCTCATATCATAATTTATCTGGCAGTGAATTTACAGGGTACTGAAGAATAACACCTGAGTCCTTAGGAATGACAACGCATGGGGGGTATCATGGGCGAAACAGTATACTCTGTTATGTCCACAGTACTGTTTATGTCTATAGGCGACGGTTACCACTTTCCATTAGATGGACCGTCAGCTTGTTTGGTATTCTAAGTTGCATAAAAAAAAACTTTATTCGATAGTTTATAATGATAAATGAATATATGTTTGTTGCTTTTTTACGCAAAAACTACTGAATGTATTTGAATGAAATTGGGTACATGGGTAGAGTATATCCTAAATTTTCATATAGGATACTTTATGTACTAACTCATATGGACAGAGCCACGGGATATAGTTAGTAAATAATATATCGGAAGACATATATTATATCCTGAATTAGATTCAAAGGATGGCCTTCATCCACTTGCGACGCCTATTCTAGCTTACGTTCCATTATTTATGAAATCGTCACTCTCCCGGTCCCCTTGCGTACGTTACACTCGCAAAATAAGCACTCATTTCCTATCAGTACAACATGTCGAGGGAGGGGGGAAAGGGATTATTAGTAAATGGGGTCAAATAGCCCCATTACTAGCAATAAACCTTGCCAGGTCGACCAGCACGTGGTTCCACCTGGAAACAATCGAGGCAAATTCTACTTGAATACGTCAAGATGGGCTAACTGACCTGCTTTCACCCTCATTAGTCATCTATCACTGGTGCTCCGCCATTGTATACCGATAGCGCAGACGGGGTTACCATACCAATATCACCTATTAAAAAAAAACATGTCGAGGGATATCAAAGTTATTTTCAGGTGTTGCCATTTCTAAGAACTAGGATGTGTTTTTTTTTATGGATGATAATGGAATGGTAAACTCACCTGAGCTATCGGTATACACTGTCGGGGTACCAATGACGGATGAGGTGAAGATGAATCAGGTCAGTTAGCCCATCGTGACAGAATTTAACAAACAATCAATCACATTGTTTTTATGGGGAAACTGCTAGGAGGTCGACCGGATAGGATTTATTGGTAGCAATGTGATTGCTAATCCTCTTTACTAACAATCCCTTTCCTCCCAGGACCAAGGTGTTATGCCTCTGTACCTTATAATTTCATTGCCATATTTTTTTTATACAACTTAGAATGGCAAACAAGCTGACGGCCCACCTGATGGAAAGTGGTAACCGTCGCCTATCGACATAAGCAGTACCATAAACATAACAGAGTATACTGTTTCGCCCATGATACCCCCATGCGTTGCCATTCCTGAGGACTCAGGTGTTATTTCTCTGTACCCAGTAAATTCACGCCATATCCCACCCTTCAAACCGAAACACAGCCATGCAAACATAATTGCTTCACAGTAGAAACACAAATGGGACAGAGGTATTTAAGCTGACGACTTTGTACAAAGTCCCCCTCTAGTGTCGATTGCTTCATTATTTAATAAATAAAATAGAATTTTGACAATACTCACATATGAATGTCGCAATAACTTGTACAATCACCCCCATTGTTTTGTTTCACACTAGCTCCTTTTTGAGCACAATTTGTAAGCGTTCCGTTAGCAGTTCTACCAGCCGAGCGGACGGATGAAAAGTGAAGGGATCGGGAGATATTTGTTAAATCTTTTTTTTTTTTTATTTTATCACTTGAATATTGCAGTGATAAAAAGATTTGCGATACTAATTGTTATGTGTTTCACGCGCGATTCTCTGCCCGTTTGATGCCTTCAATCGTATCTTATCTTTACAGTGTGGCTTTATAATTATTGACTTTGGTTTCTTTTGAAATTGTACATAATCATAATCATGACATAGTTTTGAATTCGTATTAAGAGCGTTCTTAACTATTGATTGTCCAAACTATGTGTACATTTTCAAAAACTTTAATTATTTCTTATTTTTTTTTTTTATATTCCTCTTTGATAGTAAGTTTTGGCTGGTAGTTCTCTGCATGCAAAGTAACATGTTAATCATAGAATAAATACATTAAAAATAAATATATGTATTATTAAAAATTACATACTTCATGTCTTAGTTCGAAATTTTTCAGTTACATTTCTGCTATCAAAATGCAAGTTTTCAATAGTAGCTTAATATTCTTTCATGATTAACATTTTAGTTCGATAACTATGTCATTGTATTATTTAATAGTTAAATAGCTATATAGGTTGCCATATGGTCTCGGCATAGAATAGGCCACCCCTTTCTTTCCCGTGGGTGTCATAAGATTCGACTAAGGGAGGGCGAGGGATGGGCAGCAGCGTCCCCCTTAAAACATCTCTAAAGCCTAACTGCGGTTGCCAACCCGCCTGTCAAGCGTGACAGTACTTTTTTTTTTAATGGGTGACAATGTTATGGTAACCCCGTCTGCGCTATCAGTATATAATGGCGGGGCACCAGTGATAGATGACTAATGAGGATGAAAGCAGGTCAGTTAGCCCATCGTGACGTATTCAACTAGAATTAGCCAAGATGGTTTCCAGGGGGCATCATGCGTGGAGGTCGACCTAGTAGGGTATATTATTAGTAATGGGGCTATTTGACCACCATTACTAACAATCCTTTTCCGCCCAGCGTAGCAGTACTGGCGAAACCCTCCATGGGGGAGACTTATGTTCAGCAGTGGACAGTTAAAGTCTAACATAATGGTGATGATGAAATAGGTATAATAATAATAATATTTAGTTTATTTATTAGCTTATATTATTGCATTTCATATATTATATTTATAATAAATATATTTATATATATATATATATATATTTATTATAATGCCAATTTATATTAATATAGGTAAATTTAATTTCTTGTGTAATGTACGTTCACAACCACTGCCCTACATACGCTTTTTGTTTTTACCTATATGCAATAAAGAATAAATAAATGTTCAATTGTTTTTAACAATTGACATGTAACGACGTTGCCAGACTTCGTCACGAACACTCTTAAAAGTATGTACTGTAGAAATTATGATGAGATTACGAAATAGCGGTAATAGAGATTTTATCGCGACCTTGACTAGTTATTATGCGGTGGGGTCGTTGCGTCCTGGTATTTACATCATCCTCTCTGATGTTATTATCTCCTGGTATATACAGATTTTATTACTACGACGAAATTCCACCGTGCGTTTCTCAAGACACTTTCTTCCACGCACAATCGCTCTTTGGAATCAACTTCCAGCAGCAGTGTTTTCGAACCGATACGACATCATAACCTTCAAGAAAAGAGTATATTCCCTTTTAAAAGGCCGGCAGCACACCTGCAATACTGTTAGTGTTGTGGGTGATCATGGGCGGCGGTAGTCACTTACCATCAGTTGAGCCGCATGCTCGTTTGCCCACTGCTATGTTATAAAAAAAGAACAACATCTTGAAAAGTGGTAAGCTGATTATGTTTCTTTTTTAATTGATGATGATGAAGTGGTAACCCCGCCTGGGCTATCGGTATACGCTGGCGGGGCACCAGTGAGGTATACAATAGGTGACAATAAAAACAGAGGGTTTATCATGAAAATTCTTGCGAAATTTTGGAGCCGAATGAAAACACAAAATTGACATTAAAATCACGTAAAAAATGATGTGTAAACATATTCATCATCAGCATCATCACCATATCAGCCTTCAACTGTCCAGTGCGGAACATAAGCCTCCCCCTGTGGGATTTTGCCAGCAGCACGCTTGGCAGGCAGATTAGCAACCGCAGTTAGGCTTTGGAGATGTTTTAAAAGGGATGCTGCTGCCCATCCCTCACCCTCTCTTAGTCGCCTATTACGACACCCACGGGAAAGGCAGGGGTGGTCTATTCTATGCCGGGACCACACGGTACAGATTATACTATCTAGACATAATGAAGAAAAAATAATTAGTAAGCATTATTACTATTACTGCATAGTATAAAACAAAGTCGCTTTCTGTCTGTCTGTCCAGATTTTTAAAACTACGCAACGGATTTTGTTTCAGTTTTTTAATAGATAGAGTGATACAAGAGGAAGGTTTATATGTATAATACATGCATAATATTGTAGAGGAACACTGATAATTTTAGAGGTTTCTAATGTGATGTGATGTACACCCGTACAAGGGCGGGTGGGTCGCTAGTTTTTACTAAAATTAAAATTATATTATAATATACTATTAGATTTAAACAATTCTACAGACAGCACATAGTCTAAAATTTCTTAAAAATCCTTCTCTAGAATAGACAGTTACCAGAGGGAGACTTTGTACAAAAGTCGATTGCTTGGGTACCTCTGTCCCATTCGTGTTTCAACTGTAAAACAGTTATGTTTGCATGGCTGTGTTTCGGTTTGAAGGGTGGGATATGGCGTGAATTTACTGGGTACAGAGAAATAACATCTGAGTCCTCAGGAATGGCAACGCATGGGGGGTATCATGGGCGAAACAGTATACTCTGTTATGTCCATGGTACTGCTCATGTGTATAGGCGACGGTTACCACTTTCCATCAGGTGGGCCGTCAGCTTGTATGCTATTCTAAGTTGTATAAAAAAAAAAGACAAAACGGGTCTTCAATTATACGGACCGTTGCACCAATGTTGTCAGGTGCAATTATCCCCAAATCTAAAACATTTTTCCTTCTTCGCTTTGATTTCCTTCACTTTAAACCAATCGAAAACTTTGTAATTATTCTATATATGCTTACAAATACTATCAAATAAATTAGCTGAATTGCTCTGTATCGATTTTATTTTTTCCCAAAAATGTCGAAAACATTTTTTCGAGATACAAAAGTTTTACCGTAAATTGAGGAAAAATGAACCAATTTGGCAACACTGCACTGCACTGCGTAAAAAATCACTAATATTCATAAGTCTGAATATGCCGTCTACGTTTCTTAGGTGTAAACAACAATTGAATTTCGTCCGCCGCCAATCCCTTAGTCTCTGGCATGTAATATACAGAGAACAGCGCCGTGAAGAAGCAGACGACGGCGAAGAGGTAGAACACGGGTCCCAGGCCGATAGCACGAGCCAGGGGGTCGAAGATTATCAGGATGAGGAAGTTACACAGCCACGCCCATTCCACCACTACCATGTTTACGTAACTTCTGACCTATAAGAAAACAACAATCATAGTTTCGATATAAGTGGTTATAGGTCAGTCTTAGGTCATTCACCTGCACTATATAAGCTCGAAAAGGATTTTTATATATATATATATATATATTGTTATAGTAAGTAGTTTAATAAATTATATGTATTTGATATTTTTGTGCATTACAGGTTTTTGTATTTTATGCACGAAAAATTATTAATTCACTCTTGCACCACCTGCACACTTCTATCTGTTCTCCTTTAACCACAGGTTGTCTGTAAGAGATCGCCCTAGCGATAAGACCGCCTTTTGTACATTTATGTGTATATTTCAATCTGTATTTATGTTACTGTATTTCACTTGAATTATTCACTTGTCATTGTATATTTTTATTTATGGTGCAATAAAGAGTTAAATAAATAAGAGGGACGTTGCTGCCCATCCCTTGACCATTATGGTCCCTTAGTCGCCAAGGAACGTGAGGTTACATGTCGTGCTTTAGTAAGAAAAATGGTATTATAAAATATACAGGGTATGTTACCTCTGGCAGGAACACTTCAGCGTAGAACACGTAAGGTACACTTCCTGGCCCAATAGTGTACACGCTGCAGAATATGAATATAAACATTGGGGTCAAATAGCTCGGACCCCACTGCAAATGGATCAGGGACCCGCAAATGACGCAACACAGACCATCGGCGATGGATGCGTAGATTAGCAGAGGCTGAAAATGAAGACAAAAAAAGTTTTTTTTGTATTAATTTAAAATATTAAGCATTTTTGGATAGGTATTTTTAGGATTCCGTACCAAGAATGTGCAAAAGGAACCTCAATGCCCGTCCAATTGTCCGTTCGCTACTAATGCTATTATTGATTTGAAATTTAGAACATTTTTACATATAGGTTCGCATATAGAAACAACTGGAAGAATGTTTTTTTTATTTTCTTTGCTATCTATATTTTCACTGTATGTACATGTCTATATTTGTCTGTTGTTATTTGTGTGCTGTAAGTAATGCAAATAAAATATAAATATGTATATATATATATATATATATATATATATATATATATATATATATATATATATATATATATATATATATATATATATATATATATATATATATATATATATATATATGTAAAACTCTATGGATTATATGGGGTATAGTTACTAACACCTGAGTCCTCAGGTATAACAACCCATGGGGGGTATCATGGGCGAAACAGTACTCTGTTATGTCCATGGTACTGCTCAGTCTATCCATCATTAGGACCGTCAGCTTGCTTGCTATTCTAAGTTATATATAAAAAAAAGTTGGCGCGGTTTGACAGGCAGGTTGGCAAGCGCAGTTTTTGGTGATGTTTTAAAAGAGACACTGCTGCCCATCCCTCGACCACTAAGTTCCCTTAGTCGCCTCTTACGACACCCATGGGAAAGGTACGGACCCAATCCATTACCAAGACCATACGTCTTTTTAAAGTAAAGTAACCAGGAAATCATAAAATGTAGACATATAGATGACCTAAAAGCGCCATTAGATATTTATATTATAAGTGTATGCTATATTGAAGATTGTACAATAAACAACCTTTGTCGACCTCAGCAGGACCTTTATTATATAAATAGTAAACAGTAATTATATGTAGCTAGTAATAATTACCATAATTATATGTCATAATATTATATTTATGAATATTTTATATGAATAAGACCTATTGACACCTGCTTATATTTAATGGCCGTCGGAAACGGTCTTAATTTATTTATAATTTATATTATTTTTAATTTCTATGCACCTTAAGACTAAATCCTTGATATTATTGTAGTATAAGTAAAATTACTAGATAGATAGATAGTCTTTTTTTTATATACAACTTAGAATGGCAAACAAGCCGACGGCCCACCTGATGGAAAGTGGTAACCGTCGCCTATAGATATGAGCAGTACCGTGGACATAACAGAGTATACTGTTTCGCCCATAATACCCCCCATGCGTTGCCATTCCTGAGGACTCGGGTGTTATTCCTCTGTACCCAGTAAATTCACGCCATATCCCACCCTTCAAATCGAAACACAGCCATGCAAACACAACTGCTTCACGGTTGAAACACGAATGAGACAGAGGTACCCAAGCAATCGACTTTTATACAAAGTCTCCCTCTGGTGAATGGTCTTTATTATTTATTTATTTTATTTATTTATTTATTTTTTGGAAAACGTACAGCTGAATTACAGTCAATACATAATCAAATTTACATCTATGTTAAGCCATGAATCGTTTTCACATTTGCGTAATGACAATGATCGGTTTTTATATATGCAAAATACATACACATATATACATATACACACATACATACACATACACATGCATACATACACACATCTATAATAATTAAAAATTATATATATATATATATATATATATATATATATATATATATATATATATATATATATATATATATATATATAATCACTAATAATATTTAAAAAAACAACAATAAAAAAGAAAACAATTCATTTTGCTGGTTGCTGGAGCCGCCTCAGCTGTTGCTATACTCGTATATGCACACCGAGATGTACCTATATAGCATTGATTTTGCTATCCGTCATCTATATATTCTTTGTCAGATCCGTCGACTATGACGATTTTTCGGATAAGAGACTTAATACACTTAACAATAAATAAATAAAAAATTATAACGAAAACTAAAGTACAGTATGTACACTCCCCACTGCCCGCTGCGACCTGACCTCACCCCCTCTCGAAAACGCATCAACACCCAAACTCTATTTTCCCGCGCTTATGATAACTACAGATGCACATATTTTTTCTTTTTTTTTTTAATAAACGGTGACCCCGCCTGCTCTATTGGTATACGCTGACGGGGCACTAGCGAGAGATGATGATAAGCAAGGATCAAAGCAGATCAGTTAGCCCATTATGGCAAATTCAACAAGATTTGACAAGATCGACCTGATAAGGTACATTGCTAGCTACTACTAGTAAAGCAATGAGATCTAACAGGCCCAATCCTGTTAGATTTCATTACAAACAATCCCATTCCCCCCAATTGGGAGATGTCCGACTAGTTTCTAACTAAATAGAAGTTCTTATTTATGAGCGCGGTTAACGTCTGTGTCGCGAGCAGCAATGCGCGACCAGCACGCTGTTTGTTACACCGCGAGCGCAGTCGGCATTGTAAATCTTTGATGAAATTAACATGAATTATTGCAATTAAAAGATGAATGAATGAATGAGTATACTTTATTTGCATTATACAGTATAGGAAATAAAGAAGACAATTAATAAATATAACGATACAATTGTATAAGTACAGTAAGGCGGTCTTATTGCTGAGAGCGATCTTTTCAAGACAACTTTAGGGTAATGGACTAATTGTTGTACAAGTAGGTATTGTATTATTAAAAAAAATTTACAGAATAAAACATTAAGGAAAATAATTATAAGTATTAAGTATATATAAGTATAATAGTCACATAAAAAAAAACAAATTGGTTAACTAGTTAGTTACAAGATATCATCTCAGATATAAAGATCTTTACCCTCCGTCCAAACGCATCAACCATGTACGCCGCAGGAATACCGGACAAGACGCCGATAATGCGAATATAACGCTGCCGAGGGTGGCCGACATCTCCGGCGCTGCGGACAAGAATAGCGGCTGCGCGTACACCTGCACCACGATCAGACCTTGGAGAATCGACGCCGTCACCAGCACCAGGGTCACGAACATCGCCCGACGGGTTGATCTTGACTTCTCTGAAAGTTAGCAAGAAAAAATTAACACTTTAATAACTACCGATTAAACTTACATCGAAAACACTCAACTAGTTTCGGAGTCAATCCGTGATCCTTAGTCATGAGTGACTGTGACGCAAGAACGAGCCTAAAAAAGGAAATTAAGGACTAAGGATTACGAATTGAATCCGAAACTAGTCGAGCCTTTTCGATCTAATAATAAATAATGTGTGGTTACGATACTTTCAACAAAAAGCTAAAATTTCCATCAAGTATCCTCTACGTACGTATCGTTGCATGTCTTTGCGTCTATTTGCGTTTTTATGGCATATTGTATGGGGAACGTTCAAAGGAATTATTCCGATTGATACCATCTGCTGAATTTCATCACGTTTTTCCCTGACAGTTGTACTCGTAGAGTGTCGATCCTCAACCGTGCGTTTCTGTAAATATTTACTTGCAGGCACAATCAAAGCATGGAACCAACTCCCAGCAGCAAAGGGGAAGAGACTGTTAGTAACTGGGAGCCAACAGCTTCTTTGCATTACACCCTATCTGGTCGAACTCTACGCGGTTCCCCCTAGAAACTGTCTTGATTAATTATTGTGAAATTCGTCACGATGGACTAACAGACCTGCTTTCATCCTCATCTGTCATCCCTCACTGGTGCCCCACTAGTGTATACCGATAGCGCAAGTGGGGCAACCATTTCATTATCATCCATAAAAAAATACTCCCAGTATTTCCTAATAGACACAGCATTGGAACCTTCAAGAAACAAAGCACATTGCTTCTTAAAAGACCAACAACGTACCTGCAATTTCTGTGATGTTACAAGTGGCTACGGGTGGTGGTAATCACTTACCATCAGGTGAGCCGCATGCTCGTTTGCCCCCTACATTATAATAAAATACATATTATCACGACTAATCGCTACCAAGATAACTTCCGCGAAAAGAGAGCAGGATTGTTAGCAATGGAGATGTTAATGCCCATTGCTAGCAATATCAGGTCGATATCTACATGGTTTCCTCTCGAATTTTCTATTATGTAACTCAGAATGGCAAACAAGCTGACGGCCCACCTGATCGAAAGTGATAACCGTCGCCTATAGACATGAGCAGTAGTACCATGGACATAACAGAGTATACTGTTTCGCCCATGATACCCCCCATGCATTGCCATTCCTGAGGACTCAGGTGTTATTCCTCTGTACCCAATTTCGAAACATTAAATTTTTGCAGAGTGCATATTTAAATAGTGCAGTGTCCTGTTAACGCATACCGATAGCGCGTACTGACTTACTATTCCATCATCATCTATTTAAAACTATGGAGATCACAGGATACACTGTGTCGCCCACGCGTAGCCATACTTACTGAAATATTGCCACACGGGTAATTTCTCTTTCTCCATTGATGGGTTTAACTTCTCCTCAATAGGTGTGGTACCTGAAAGACATCGGAAATGCATAGTAAAGATAAATTTAATCAGATTCAACTTACACATAGTAACCTAAACTTAATGGTTAACTGCGGTTGCCAATCCGCTTGCCAAGTGTGGCAGCTACTGACTATGTACAGCAGTGGACAGTTAATGATGGATATGAATCTATGAATATTAGGTATATTTAAATATACCCGTATATGTTACGAAAAATTGACAATATTTTAAATTATTGTGTTGTGTTTTTTGCTTTAAAAATAATTACATACAGCTAATCTATCCAAACTTATATAAAAAACACGTTAGAGAGGGACTTCGAGAAACCTCTGTTTAATTAGAGAGGATTAAAAAATTAAAAATTGATTATTGTTATATATATATATATATATATATATATATATATATATATATATATATATATATATATATATATATATATATATATATATATATATATATAAACAGATGCTTTAGTATGTTTTCCTGTGAAAGTAAAATAAAAATAAGAAATAAAAATTAGTTTCATAACGTGCAAATGAAACTCTATCATATTTCAGAATTTCGACTATCTCTTCTGAATGAATCCGCTAAAAAAAAAATATGCTACAATAATGAATTTTAGTAATATCTAAAACTATTCCAAATTTTAAAGCAACAAGATTAGTAGTGTTTAAGTGCACTGTGACAGACAGATAATAATATAATCTACTCATGTAAATATAAAATATAAAATTTGGTACGGAACCCTAAATGTAAAATTTGGTACGGAACCCTAAATGACTGACGAAAACAATTTTTTTTACTTGGAAAATGTTAGTCATACAGAAGTATTCCCAAAGTACTAGGATATAATAAATTTTAAGAACATGCCAAAAAACGCCATTAACCAAACTGTACTGGAATCAATATCAATAGGAGCGCCCAGTAAGTACGTGCGAGCACGTCGACGGCACTTATTCGATGTTCCATTACGAAGAACAGAGTTCGCTAAGCAGGCTCCCCCATCTCTTGCATTGAAACTACTCAATGATATTTTGAGCCAGTATCCGCAATTGGATGTATTTGCCTCCAACTTGCTGGAGTTCTCGTCGAGTGACCACAGAGTATTTGTGTTCAGACGTTTTTTGTTTCAGTTAAATTTTTTTATATTATTCTTGTTATATATGTGTAATATTCCTTTTTATATGTTATTGTACTCATGCTTCCCTGAGTGAGCGTATTGGAAGACTGTAAGGCTCACCCAGTGGATGTAATAAATAAATAAATAAATGTAATTTCAACCATAATTAGTCATACATGGACTATAGACAAAAAATTTGAACTTTGATCATAATCTGTTCGATTATTAATTGGTATAAACTCCTTGTTGACTCTTTTACACATAAAAAAAAAATATTTGACACTTTTCATTATGATGTTCTTGTAAAAACACATTCAAAATTTATTTTTGTTCATAAACTATTTTGGTATCTACTTAGATAATATTAGATAACAGTTAAATACGTACTGTAACTATTTCCATAGTACTAGGGTATTATAAAGTTTAACAGCATGCCGTTAAATATTATCTTTCATATAATGCACATCGCATGTAAATCGCATGAGAGGATAGGTGGCGCCACCTGACAGATAAACATTGAGCTCGTGTATTTTTTATTCTTAAAAATAGAAAATTCTGTATTTACCTAAATTATACGCGATTAAACTGTGTATTAGTACTTAAATTTCCTGTGTTCGTGTTTGTGATAAAAACCGTTCATCCAAATTGAAGAAAACTTAAAGTTAAAATTGAGTTCATTCTGGTCGTTTTAAAGATAACGTAACAATTCTAAACCACATAAGTATAAATAAATAATAATAAGTAAGTTACAATGTAATGAATATATACTTACAATCAACAATACAAGTGTTATTGTAGAGAATTGTGAATAAATATTTTGTATATTATTAATAAAAAGTGCAAGTGACGGTTGATGGTTAAAGTGTATAATTAATTGTTTCAATCACCTTCAGTAACTGAAAATTTCAAGAAAATAAACTGTCAAATAGCGAAGATTGTAATTGAATATTTCACCGACAACTTCATAACTGAATTGGTGTCGTGGCGTCATTGAACTTTCTTTATACATATATATAAATATATATATATATATATATATAACCTTTGTATGATAATAATTACTTTTTTTTGATGTGATTGTTCAATTATTACTCATGAATGAATCGCCGTGTAAACAATACACGCGCTGTTATTTTATTCGTAAATTAAGTTAAAGCTTATTTAATAACGTGAAACCTATATCACAATTAAAGCCTAGAGATACAAAAATTAGAATTTAGCAGACAAGAAAAACTCACCAGTACCTATAATAGATTTATGTGTGTATGTATATGTATGTGTATGTGTGTGTATGTGTATGTTTATATATATATATGTATGTATGTGTATATGTATTATAAACCTATATTTTTAACATTTTTATTTTTATATTTGGTTGTTTTTTTATTTCGAATAAAATGGTAACTCGCAGTAAGGACTTGGAACTCAAATTAAAAAAGGCCGTACTTGAGTTAAAAGAAAAGAAAGAGCTATGTGAAAAGCTAATACAGGAGCGAGATGAAGGGGAAGTGGAAATCACAAATATTTTAAAGAAAAATACTATATTAAAACAAAAATTGGTGGAATTGGACAACCAACATCAAAGTACGATAAGTAAATGCGACGAACTGCAGGCTATTATCGATTCATTTGACCAGTGTCGACATGCTCACGATAGTGCGTTAAACCGTATCCATGAGTTGGAATGCCAACTTGCCGAAGCTTATAATGAAATAAATACATTAAATAGTAGAATGTGTGACCAAGAAGCTGAAAAAACTATGACGTTATATGCCGAATTAATGGACCACAGCTTATGCGATAACCCACTTTACAGCAGCAAAAATACTTCCAAGACTAGAAAATCTATATTTTCGAAGAAAAAACCGAAATATCTTATTAACAGAGAAAAAAAAAGTAGAAAATATATGAAAATAAGTAAACAAATTAAGAAATGTAATAAATATTTGACAAAATATAAAAACTGTGTTTTAAAAACAGATATAGAAACTGAGAAAAAATTCGATAACTACTTGAAATATTATGAAAATCAATTCTGGAGTAACAAATTACAGTTTGATACAAACACTACTAAATTATTGCTGCATATAAAGGAGTTGGAATCTTCATTGCAGTCTATTAGTGACAAATACACAAGTGCCCAAATTCAAATATACAAACATAATGTGGTGGTCAAGGAATTGATTGAAATCAATTCAAGAGAACCAAGTGGTATATTGGAACAAGTGGTGGAAGAAGAACCAAGCAGCACCACAAAACCCAATAGTCTTTCTTTACCTATGGTACCAATTGCTACTCACACACAGTCAAATTTATCATCTGACGACTTTACCCGACGACAGATACATAATAGTAATACTGTATTGTACTCAGATAGAATAGGAATTAACTTAGGATTAATTATGAATAATTGTATGTCAGAACAAATCGTAAATAATTGTATACCCGATGCCCCATTTAATTATATTGTAAAACAAATGTTATGTAATCAAAACAATTACAATAAACACACTACTATTGTATTTTTGATAGGAAATAGTATAGGTGTTTCTCAGAAGGACTTGAGATATCTTCTTAAATCTGTCTCAAATATGACTATAAAAAAATTTATTATATGTACTTTTCCTTATTCGGTTTCATTGTCTCGAAATCAGAACCAACAAATTTATAGACTTAATACTTTAATGTATAACATGAGCTGTTTTGTTGAAAATATTCATTGTTTTGATACAAATAAATTTGTAAATAATTTTAAATTGACTGAAGGTACATTGTACCTCTCACAATTTTACAAACGACAGTTAGCTACATTGTTAGCTTATAATATATTACATAGTCCTGTTATAAATAGTATAACAGTTAAACATAAAAATTGTATAGGATTTAGTAATTATACTAATGATTATTTAAACTTAGTTTACTGACAAAGAGAAAGCCAAAACATCTTAAACTAGTTCATCAAAATATTCAAGGCTTTCTTGGCAAAGAATTACTAATAGAATTATTTTTAAATGAATTTAATATTGACATTCTATGCCTCACTGAACATTGGCTAAAAATGACAAACATGTCAATTCACATACCGAATTATAAAATCCAGAGTGTATTCAACAGACAAAACTCTATAAGAGGAGGGTCTATTATTTTTGTAAATAGAAATATTAAAGTTAAAGAGCGTAAAGATATAGTAGCACTTTCTAAGGAATGTGTTGTTGAAATCTCATGTACAGAGTTGGATAAATATATAATTATATGTGTATATAGACCCCCAAACTCAGACTACGTCAAATTTGAGTCCATCATGGAGGATGTACTGAAATTAGCATTTAAAAGTAATAAATCTATATTAGTATGCGGGGACTTTAACGTGGACCTTCTAATTGATAGTCCTATGAAGACAAAAATCAATAGTTTGTTTAAAAGTTTTGGTCTAGTTCATGTCTTCTTAGAACCGACGCGAATTACATGTAATACAGCAACATGTATTGACAATATATATTGTAATTTTAATATTTTAAATAAATCTATTATAAATACTTTACCTTCGGACCATTGCGGACAAAGTGTGACATTTACATGTAATGAAATTACGGAAGATACCTATAAACTTTATAGACCAACAACAGCATATAAATTGCAGAAATTCAGGGATAGATTAAAGGAAAGCCTACCTTTTTTAAAGTATGATGATAATAATATAAATCCTAGTACATTATATGACCGATTTTTCAATATAGTAAAATCTCATTTTGATAATAATTTTCCAATTAAGAAGTCAAAGATTAAGAATTCAAAATTTAGTGAATGGTCTACGTTTGGTATTAGAAAAAGTAGAGAGAATATGTATCAACTGTATGATATCAAGAGCTATTTGCAAGAACCTATTTTTGTTGAATATGTGAAAAATTACTCAAAAATATTTAAAAGAGTGTGTAACGCTGCTAAGATCCTTCACTTAAAACGCAAAATTACAACATCTAAAGACAAAATAAAGACTACGTGGAACATAATAAACACGGAAATAGGTAACAAAAAGTCTCGTCAGTTAAAATATAGGCTGAAAACTGAAAATGGTATCGTTGATAAAAATGATCAAGTTGCTCAAGTTTTCGAAAATTTTTTCTCAACAATACCTTTAAAAGCAACAAAATCATTAAATTCGTCACCTGATTTAGCTAAACAATTATTAAAAAACACTGTGAGTTCCTGTATCTATGATTTTAGGTTTCATTACATAAATTCTTCTTGTATAATAAAAGCCTTTAACTCTCTCAATTTGAAAAATACGGAAGATATTTGGGGTATGTCAGTAAAGGTAATGAAATCTGTAATAAATGAAATTGCTCCTCATCTGGCTATAATATTTAACAAGAGTATTGATCAAGGAGTGTTTCCAGATCTAATGAAAGTTAGTAAAATAATGCCGTTATTTAAGTCTGGTGATAAGGAAAACCTTACTAACTTTAGGCCAATCTCAATTCTACCAGTATTTAGTAAGATTTTCGAAAAATTAATTCTTCTACAAATGTTAGACCATTTCAATTTACGTGACTTACTCCACAAGCAACAATATGGATTTACAAAAGGACGATGCACTGTTGATGCCGGCATTAATTTAATGCAATGCATTTTCAGTGCATGGGAGAATTCACAAGATGTAATTGGTGTATTTTGTGATCTTTCTAAGGCATTCGATTGCGTCGATCATAAAACTTTATTAATGAAGCTTGAACATTATGGAGTTAGAAATAAGTCTTTAGATCTCTTAAAATCTTACTTAAATTCAAGAATTCAAATAGTAGAAGTAAACGGTGTCAATTCTAGTGGATCTTATATTGAAATGGGTGTGCCTCAGGGATCTATTTTGGGTCCTTTTCTTTTTCTTGTATACATGAATGACTTACCGTATCATGTTCAAGATTTGTCTGATATTGTATTATTTGCTGATGACACTTCACTAATGTTTAAAGTGAATAGAAATACACATAACCTTGACCATGTAAATGTTGCTTTGTCTAAGGTTTTGATATGGTTTACGTCAAATAATCTAGTACTTAATTCAAAAAAAACTAAATATATCAGATTTTCCATATCTAATACTAAGCAAGTGAATACCGCTATTAGATTAGACCACCAGGATTTAGACTTTGTAGATAAAACCACTTTTCTTGGCATAGTAGTTGATTATAAGTTGCAATGGGGCTCCCATATATTTGAATTGGCCAACAGGCTGAGTTCAGCTGCTTATGCTGTTAGAAAAATCCGACAATTAACTGATACAATAACAGCTAAGCTTGTATATTTTAGTTACTTTCACAGTATCATGTCATATGGCATTATATTATGGGGGAGGGCTGCTGACATCGATACAATCTTTGTACTGCAAAAAAGAGCAGTTCGGTCAATATTTAATTTGCCTTCTCGGGAATCTCTTAGAGAATATTTTAAGCAAACAGGTATACTTACTGTTCCCTCGCAATATATATACGAAAACATTATGTATGTACGTAAAAATATAAATCTTTTTAAAAATAACAGTGACATACATAATTTCAATACAAGAAATAAAAACAAATTGAATGTTCCTTGTTATCGCCTTAGAAAAGTCAGTACATCTTTCATGGGGAACTGTATACGTTTTTATAATAAACTTCCAGATGACGTTTTACAATTAAATGAAAGAAAATTTAAGACATATATAAAAAGGACTCTCTGTACAAAAGCATATTATAAATTAAATGACTATTTAAATGACAAAACTGCATGGATTTGAATTTTGTATTAATGTGAATTGTATTGTAAATGTAATTATTGCATTTTTTCTTAAATCAATATTATTTTCTATAGTAATTATTATAATTATAGACTGACGTATCATAAGTATCTGTAACAGATGTATATGAATAAAGATGATTGATTGATTGATTGAGTACAAAATATTTTCAGTTAATCAGCACAATTTACGTTTTATGAGATCTCACGTGGAACACTAACGAATATGATTTTTATTTTTTGATATACATTTTGAAGCACTGGATTATTATTTTTATTTATTTATTTATTAATTAGTACATATATGTGTACATGGCGGACTTAATGCTAAAAGCATTCTCTCCCAGTCAACCATAGGGAAGTGGCAGAATACTCGAATGCGGTACTACTAATTATTGATATACATACATACTAAAATTTACTTACATATATAAACGAATAAATATACAAAGTCTCCCTCTTGTAAACTTTTTGGACATAAGCCTAGTAAGATCATGTACTTGTTTAATTTGAAGGCTACGGTAACTAATTACCATCAAGTGGACCATAAGCTTATTTGCGACCTCAATGGTATAAACTAAATTATACTAACTACCATCGGCGTTCGCGTTGAGCACTCGCTTGATCAATGCCATCTCCTGCAACACTTCCATCGAATTTTGCTTCGCGCTTCTATAGAAAGCTACAGACTCCGCTGCCGCCTGGAAACATCATCGTCATGTATACGAATGTATGTACAGAGAACAAGATAATTTATTTCTTATTTTTTTTTTGATGGGTGAAAATGGTATGGTAACCCCGCCTGCGCTAACGGGATACGCTGACGGAGCACCAGTGCAGGGTGATAGATGAGAATGAAAACAGGCCAGTTAGCCCATCATGATGAATTCATCAGGAATTAACCATGATAGTTTCCGGGGGGAACCGCGAGGAGGTCGACCTGGTTGGGTATATTGCTAGTAATAGGATTCTCAGTCTCCATTACTAACAATCTCTTTCCCCCCAATTTATTTCTTATTGCATTTCATGATGTGGTTGGTAGATATTAAAACAACTCTAATTGTGGATCCTGTTGGGCACAGCAGGTAGGAGAGAGGAGGACAACTTTTTTTTTTATTTTAGAAATATTTAATGAGTTTATTACAATATTATTCAATAATTAACATCGTTAAGAATAAGAATAAAAATAATTTATTTGCTCGAAATGTGGTACAAAAGTCTTAAATGGTAACTGAGCTACACATTTCGCCTTATCTAAACGCATGCAAATTTTGTCTTAGCACGTGTTAAGTAAAAATTTATCAATTACGTATGTCCAAATAATTATTCTAAATACATATTAATTGTTACATTGAATTAGTTAATTATGTCAACATTTAAAAATAGTCGATATTATAGTTATAAAGCATTGAAATTGTACATGTCCATATTATTATTGTTTCGCGATAGGTACGTGTTTTCTGTATAATTTTTTTTTATTTTATTTATTTATTTTATTATTATTAACTAGCTGTTGCCCGCGACATTGGTTTTCGTAAAATAAGTAGTCTATGTCCTTCCTCACGGTTCAGTGGTTTTGATGTAACAAACACATTTCCCTTCACTGCTCTGCTCCTATTGATCGTGGCGTGATGAAAAGTATACTATAACCTGCCCAGGGGTATGAAGAATAATTGTACCAAGTTTCGTTAAAATCCGTCGAGTAGTTTTTGTTTCTATAACAAACATATAGAGAGACAGACAAAAATTTTACTGATTGCATTTTTGGCATCAGTATCGATCACTAGTCACCGCCTGATAGTTATTTTGGAAATATATTTCATGTACAGAATTGACCTCTCTACAGATTTTTTTTATATTAATCACAAATATATATATATATATATATATATATATATATATATATATATATATATATATATATATATATATATATATATATATATACATTAAAATATACAATTCTACTCGTTATATGTGTATTTCTTATGTATTACTCTGTATAATTATTTCAGTATATTACTATAATTATGTCACATATTTTTCACCACATCTGCCCTTCATACGCTTTCTGTTTATATCTAACGGTTAGCTGGTAGAGAATGCTATATGGCATTAAGCTCGCCATTTGTACAAAAATTTATTGTGCAATAAAGAATATATAATAATATAAGTATATATTAAATTCAATAATGCACCGCCTACTTATTTCTTGGTTTGCTCAATGGTTAACTGGTAGAGAACACCGTCCGGTACATTGCTAGCAATGGAGCTGTTAGGTCCCATTACTAACAAATCCTTTCCTCCCGGATTTGCGACTTGTACAATTGTTCTTTGTCTCAGGGTCAAGTTCTGGAGGTGTACCATTAAATGAAATTCCGAACTTTCGGACTCAATTTCGTATTTTTGTTCATACCGAAATCGACCCAGTAAATGGAGCTTAACATTTCGTTTGTCATAAATCCTACCCTAAAAGTCCAAAGGAACGATATTTTAGCATTTTAAATATTTTAAAACGGTATGTATTATGTAATTTTAACATCAAATTTGTGTTTCGTTCGGACCCGAAATTTCGGAAAACATTTCCTCTCTGCCATTTGCCCTCTGTTTCGCTCTATTGAACACCCCGAGCTTTTTGGACGCCAGCTTGACCCTTCTAGATGACATTGAAACTCTACGGTGCTGGAGATGTGGACACCGAGGATATTGTAATTATTAATTCCAAATAATAAATGATTAATTTTATTATCAAAGGTTGCCTGCGGGCCTACCACGAAAGTAACTGTCCGATTATCGCGTCCGCAACGAAACACGACCGAAATTCTGGAAGAGATCGCTCTTAGCGATAAGGTCGCCCATTGTTGTCTGATTGTGATTATTTCTTGTAATTGTTTATATTTGTAATAAGTTTACTATTGTAATCTTTTGGAGGAAACAATAAAGAGTATCTATCTATCTATCTAAGACGAAATTGCTGGCGTCGCGTCGATGGCTAGTGAATAAATAAATTATAGTTACGAGCAGATTATTTTAATGGCAACTCACCTTCTCCAAACCTTTGGACAACAAAAATGTCGGTGACTCCTTCAGAATGATCAGCAAACACACATTAGTAGTGGCCAGAGTGAGGGAGGCATATATCATGTTCCAGTAAGAAAGCAGGCCCCCCATCAAATATGAGAGCAACATTCCCACACCATAGAACACTATGGCAGCCGTCACCATGGACCCTCTAATGGAATCTTGACAGAATTCCCCCACGAACACCGGCACGACGAGAAAGGACGAGCCAGCTAACCCTGACAAGAATAGAGAAGCCAGCACTACCTCCACACGGTTGCTGACTGCAACCATAGTCCAGCATACCTGCGAGGATAATTATTTTAATACTATTTGTAGCTCGCAACTTTATCTGCAAGAATAATTCCTTTCCATTTTAGGTTTTCTGGAAGAGAATTCTTGTAGAGATAAGCTCGCCTTTGCACATTTGCTTTCCACATTTCATATTTCTTTATGTATTATTAATGTATATAATAAAGCATAAATAAATAAAAGATATTTCTATACTAGTTTCTGGCTTGATTTTGGTATAGCAGTTTTTGGTATAGCAGTTTTTGGTATAGCAGTTTTTGGTATAGCAGTTTTTGGTATAGCAGTTTTTGGTATAGCAGTTTTTGGTATAGCAGTTTTTGGTATAGCAGTTTTTGGTATAGCAGTTTTTGGTATAGCAGTTTTTGCGTTACCCTATAATACAATATGTATATTGCGTTCCGACAGACATACGAAAATTCTGAAAAATACTCTTAATAAGAGCTCTGATAAAAAAAACTACAAACTGTTAACATGCCAATACTGGGGGGAAACTATCAATATACGCTATCAGGTCGACCTCCACACAGTTTTCCTCTGAAAAACTGTCGTGACTAATTTATCGTTGTAATCGTTACGATGGGCTAACTGGCCTGCCTTTTCATTTTCATCTATCACCTCTCACTGGTACGCTGCCAGTGTATACCGATAGTGCAGACGGGGTTACTATGCCATTTTCATCCATTAAAAAAAAATATGCCAACACTCAAAGATTGACCACCACAATTAGCCTTGCAATTTAATTTCAATTTGCCTGAAGATGCCTCAAACACGTGTGGCAAAACGTGCGTGAACAAAATGGCAGTCAGAGATTGATGACTAAAATAGATAGTTGTAGAACTTCTGGTAGTAATAGCGGTGGCCAATCTTCGAGTGTTGACAGTCACACACAGAGGGAGATTTTGTACAAAAGTCGTTTACTTGGGCACCTCTGTGAAGCAGTTGTGTTTGCATAGCTGTGTTTCGGTTTAAAGAGTGGGATATGGCAGTAAATTTACAGGGTACAGAGGAATAACATCTGAGTACTCAGGAATGCCAACACATAGGAGATGTCACGAAACAGTACACTCTGTTACCATGATACTGCTCATGTCTATAGGCGACGATTACCACTTTTCATCAGGTGGACCGTCAGCTTGTTTGCCATTCTAAGTTGGATAAAAAAAAAAAATACTAATGATAGCAGAATTAAATAAAATAATTATAATCAAATAACCAGTGATATGGATTTCAGTGTGAAATATTAACATATAAATGACGCACTTACAACACTCAGCAGCGAGAATAAAACTCCAGTGCCTTTCCTCCCAAGCCTGTCCAAAAGTAGTCCGGCTAATGGAGTACCGAATAAGGCTCCTATACTCGACAGACTGCCCACTAGTGAGGCCTCTGTCTCTGTTATCACTCTGTGTAGCGTTGTATTCTCAGATTTGAAGAGTATAATAGTTGACGATGGCCACGTGAATATCAAACCCATGGTCATTGTTAAGAAGCACACTGGAGGAAATGAGGAGATCGATTATTTTTCGTTTTATAGTAAACTACTCCAAATTAAAGGCATCGGGAGGAAAGAGATTGTCAGTAATGTGATCTGACAGTCCCATTGCTAGCAATATATCCTATCAAGTCGACATCCACGTGGTTTCCCTGGAAACCATCGTGATTTCGTGGGACAACTGATCTGAATTCATTTTCACCTGTCATCAAGCAATTGATTTTACCATTCCATCATCACTCCTTAAAAAAAACGTTACAGGCATTTTATAGATATCTAATCAAATAGAATCTAGCACACACAAGAACATTCGTGTTTCAACCGCGAAGCAGTTGTGTTTGCATGGCTGTGTTTCGGTTTGAAGGGTGGGATATGGCAGTGAATTTACAGGGTACAGAGGAATAATAATACTCAGGAATGGCAACGCATGGGGGGTATCATGAGCGAAACAGCTCTGTTATATCCATGGTACTGCTCATGTCTATAGGCGATGGTTACAACTTTCCATCAGGTGGGCCGTCAGCTTATTTGCCATTCTAAGTTGAATAAAAAAAAACTTTGTACGCCAATTTATATATCCGACTAAGTCTTCGGTGACAGGGTCTCCCCCGGACGCTGTTGCCTATCCTTGCATCATAAACTCTCTTAGTCGCCCCCTACAACAACGGTAAAGAAGGGGGTGGCCTATTCTATGCCGGGACCACACGGCTTTCTAGTAGTACCTACAGATAATTTTTACCTACTAGTTTTTATTTAAAGAAATTATTTTCGTATGAGATTTTACCACTAATACATACATACATACATATCTGTCACGCCTGTCTCCCATTAGGGTAGGCAGAAACAATGGAACGCCAAATGCTTCGATTCAAACAAACTACTAATAAATTAATAAAAAATTGTGTATGCTGTAAGACGTGTCATATATGGGTATGTATTATGTAGCGCAAGAGAGTAAACGTAATGGGGGATGTAACTTCATCATCCTATCAGCATTTGACTATCCACTGCTGAACATAAGACTCCCCTTGGGAGGGTTATGCCAGTAGTTGCCACGCTTGGCAGGCGAGTTGGCAACCGCAGTCAGCTTTAAGAGATGTTTTAAGAGGAACGCTGCTGCCCATCTCTCACCTTCTTTAATAGGCTCTTACGACACCCACGGGATAGGAAGGAGTGGCCTATTCTATACCGGGACCACATGCGTGTATATGTATGTATTGGTGTGTATGTAAACGGGATTTTTATTTATATTTCGTTTTCAATATCGACATCATTACATAGTAAAAAATAAAGTCGCTATCGCTGTCTGTCCGTTCCTATGTATGCTTAAATCTTTGAAACTACGCAACGGATTTTGAAGCGTTTTTTTTAATAGATAGAGTGATTCAAGAGGAATGTTTATGTGTATAATACATGCATAATATAGTAGAGGAACACTGATAATTTTAGGGGTTTCTAATGTGATGTCGTAATATAATGGGGGGCTATTTAGTATCAGCATTACATCCGTGCGAAGCCGGGGCGGGTCGCTAGTATTAAATAAAATAAAAATAATTATTTTACCATACTCACAATGACGCTGTCTAAACATAATCTAATCCATGGGAAATGTACACCATAATAAAACAAAATTAATCATAATACACAATTAAAATTATTCTAAATATACTCTGAATAGACAAGTATTTTTGAAAAAAAAACTCCCATGCAAACACTCAATTATTTTCCCTTCAATTTTCAATTACATTCATGTCTACTTTTCTGTATATGTAAATACGTATATTATGTAAATTTATTCATGAAACTCACCAACAATTGTGCCAAGTAGTTGTACCAAAATTGCCATGTTTCCAACACTGCTGCCACTGTCAACTAACCGTCAGCTAACTTTCTTTCCAACGCTAAGCGATAGACTACATTAGTAATCTCACCTAAAATAGTACAATAATACATTGATTACTCGCTTTTAATTATGTAGTTAAAGGACAAAGCAATCTTGAATGAATTTTGTTTTTATAACAAACGAGACCAGAGGGAGACTTTCTACAAAAGTCGTTTGCTTGGGCACCTCTGTCCCATTCGTGTTTCAACCGTGAAGCAGTTGTGTTTGCATGGCTGTGTTTCGGTATGAAGGGTGGGATATGGCGTGAATTTACAGGGTACAGAGGAATAACATCTGAGTCCTCAGGAATGGCAACGCATGGGGGGTATCATGGGCGAAACAGTATACTCTGTTATGTCCATGGTACTGCTCATGTCTATAGGCGACGATTACCACTTTCCATCAGGTGGGTCTTCAGCTTGTTTGCCATTCTAAGTTGTATAAAAAAAAAGAGCATGCGGCTCACCTGATAGCAAGTGGCTACCATCGCCCATGATCACCCACAACACCAATGGCATTGCAGGTGTGCTGCCAGCCTTTTAAAAAGGAATATACTCTTTTCTTGAAGGCTATGTTTTCGTATCGGTTCGGAAATACTGCTGCTGGAAGTTGAGTGATTGTGCGTGGAAGAAAGTGCCTTGAAAAACGCACGGTGGAGGACCGCCACTCGTCCAGATGGTTAGGATAGCGTTGAATTAGCGTTTGATTCTAAGTATATGGTGACATAAGTAATGGATTGTTGTAGGGAGAAGGGATTGTTAGCAATGCGGACTACCAGTCGCATTGCTAGCAATATACCCTGTCAGGTCGACCTCCACGTGTTCCCTCCTGGAAATTATCGTGCTGAATTCCAGGTGTATTCATCACGATGGACTAACTGACCTGCCTTTTCATTCTCACCTATCATCTCTCGCTGATGCCTCGCCAGTGTATACCGTTAGCGCAGGTAGGTTTACCATTCCATTTTCACCTATGAAAAAAATCCCCATACTAACAATTCTCTCTCATTGATATAGATTGTTGTTGTATTGGCCGTTAACTGTCCACTGCTGGCCATAAGCCTCCCCCATAAGGGGGAAAGGGATTGTGAGTAATGGAGCCTAACTGACCCATCGCTAGCAATGCACCCCATCAGGTCGACATCCCAGTTAGTACGTATATACCAAACTTCAGACAGTGTAGGACTACTCTCCACTAGATGGAGTGACGACCTGAAATGCGTTGCAGGGAGTCAGTGGGTGCAGGTGGACATGTGCTCAGGACCGTTCTTTATGGCAGTCTATTGGGAAGCGTTTTTTTTTAATGGATGATAATGGAATGGTAACGCCGCCCACGCCATCGGCATACACTGGTGGGGCACCAGTGAAGGATGATAGGTGGTGATGAAAGCAGGTCAGTTAGCCTGTCATGACAAATTCCACTAAAATTAACCACGATGGTTTCCAGGGGAATTACATACAGGTCGACCTGATGAGGTGCATTGCTAGCGATGGGTCACTTTTTTTTTGATGGGTGAAAATGGTATGGTAACCCCGTCTGCGCTAACGGAATACGCTGACGGAACACCAATGAAGGGTGATAGATGAAAATGAAAACAGGCCAGTTAGCCCATCATGATGAATTCATCAGGAATTAACCATGATAGTTTCCAGGGAGAACCGCGAGGAGGTCGACCTGGTTGGGTATATTGCTAGCAATAAGATTTTCAGTCTCCATTACTAACAATCTTTCCCTCCCGCGATGGGTCAGTTAGACTCCATTACTAACAATCCCTTTCCCCCTAATGGGGGAGGCTTATGTCCAGCAGTGGACGGACAATAGCTGAAATGATGATGATACCAAACTTCACAGTGTTTGGTTAAGCTGTTATGGTTCAAACTCTTTTCTCCTACATTCTTCACGACTCTGGAACGTGCTTCCTGATGCCATTAAGAGACTACCGACTAAACTGTCTTTCAAAAAAAGCGTTCACGCTCACTTTTTATCTTTATCCGAGCAGTAAGTGCTTTATATTATTCTCAATTTCGTGTATAATATAGTATATATCATATATATGTAGTTTATATATTAATTTTATTGTATGTATATATAATTATGTAATGACTGACACTTCCCTATGGTTGACTGGGAGAGAATGCTTTTAGCATTAAGTCCGCCATGTACACATATATGTACTAATGAATAAATAAATAAAATAAATAAATAAGGCGTTTATAAACTGTAATTTAAAAACTATTTGCATATTGTCTAGTTTAACAAAGCAATTACATTTAGTTTTCTAATTCTCGTGGTTAATCTATTTATTAGATGTTTTTACATTATCACGATAGGCATTACGACAGCATATACTTGTATTTTTTTTAATCTACTCCGGTAATTATATACATACGTACCTATATATTTATCGTATCAATATTTGCCGTGTTGGTCCCGGCATAGAATAGACCACCCCTTCTTTCCCGTGGGTGTCGTAAGAGGCGACTAAGGGAGCTTATGGTGAAGGGATGGGCAGCAGCGTCCCTCTTAAACATTATCAAAAGCCAAACTATGGTTGCTAACCCGATAGCCTAGCGTGTCAACTATGGCAAACCCCCCTTATGGGGGGAAAAAGGGATTGTTAGTAATGGAGACTGAGAATCCCATTGCTAGCAATATATCCAACCAGGTCGACCTCCTCGGGGTTCCCCCTGGAAACTATCATGATTAATTCCTGATGAATTCATCATGATGGGCTAACTGGCTTGTTTCATCTTCATCGATCACCCTTCACTGGTGCCCCGTTAGCGTATCCCATTAGCGCAGACGGGGCTACCACTCCATTTTCATAAAAAAAAACTCCCCTTATGGGGGAGGCTCATGTTCAGCGGTGGATAGTTAACGGCTGATACATACATCCATCAAAAATTACATTAATCGCAATGCAATTAGTATGGAGCTAACACAAGAGTAATCCTTATCGCTTTTTTAATGGATGAAAATGGAATAGTCTTTTTTTGTTTTTGATGGGTGAAAATGGTATGGTAACCCCGCCTGCGCTAACGGGATACGCTGGCGGAGCACCAGTGAAGGGTGATAGATGAGAATGAAAACAGGCCAGTTAGCCCATCATGATGAATTCATCAGGAAAGAATGTAAATCTGCCTACACACTTACAGATAAAAGAAATTGGCGAATTGAGAAATATGTGATAAATGAATGACTTAAAAATATTGACACTAGACGATGGCGCAACACTGATGATAAGTAGTAAGAGATAATTAAAAAAATTATGTATGTATACGTTAGAAAGATAGATAGATACTGTTTATTGTTTCCTCCAAAAGATTACATTAGTAAACTTATTATAAATATAAACAATTACAAGAAATAATCACAGTGGGGAAACAATGGACGACCTTATCGCTAAAAGCGATCTCTTCCAGGCAACCTTTGGATGGAGAGGAGTAATTATAAACAGAACAGTTTGATCGGAAGCACGATAAAGATCCTATTATTTCTAAATATAGAGATATAATACATGTAATAATGTAAATATATATCCCTACTTACTATGGGATTATATATATATATATATATATATATATATATATATATATATATATATATATATATATATACGCATGCATATAAATATATAATATGTATACGTAAAAAACAAAGTTATAAATTTTTATATATCTAAAGAAATAAGTATACTAACCCGACAAATAAACAAATTAAGAGAATGACAACTTACTCAAATAAAAATCCTTAAATTTTGTTCTAAAACTAAGCAGACATTTTGAATTTCGAATAGAAAGTGGTAAACTATTCCACAGCCATACAGCTTGCACCGTGAACGTAAAAACTAGAATAGTGTACTGGAGTCTTCAGGTGGAGGCCCTCAAAAGACCTTAGATTAAAAGAACTGACGGAATGTAAAAAATCAAACCATTCCTTTAGATAACAAGGGGAAAAAGAGTTAAAAAGGATATTATGGAGCAGTTACTGTAAAAGCGTGTTAGATATTTATTTTAAATTATATTAATTTTCTTAAACATCTCGTGTCAAAATGTGTACCTACATTTATTTAAAAAAATAAGCATAACAACTTTAAATATAATAAAATATTAAAATTGTTATTATACCAAATTTTGTAATGGATTATTATTGTAATGTATATAGAACACTAATTTATGTTTTAATTGATTTTATAATTATTTATTATCATGACACTTAAATAAAAAGTAATGAAATTGTAAGAACACGTGTTCTCACTGACTTGTTCACTCGAATTCGGCCGTGTGGATATAAAATATTGTCATTTGGGTGGGGAGATACTTCTTGCCCAACCGTTGAACAGAATGGAACTCCCTGCCGTATCAAGAGTGAACAAGTATAGTGAACCACGTGGTCATTATATAAAATATATCACAATTATTGTTGATGGAAGTCCTAAAGAAGCTATATTTAAATAAGTGTCAATGGATTAACAGAAGTTGGGTATTTAATTCTAAATAAATGGCAATAACTATGTACTAATTTAATTAATCACTTAACGATTACTACCAAACAGGTCTGCGAGCCTAGTGTAGTTTTTTTTGATGGGTGAAAATGGTATGGTAACCCCGCCTGCGCTAACGGGATACGCTGGCGGAGCACCAGTGAAGGGTGATAGATGAGAATGAAAACAGGCCAGTTAGCCCATCATGATGAATTCATCAGGAATTAACCATGATAGTTTCCAGGCGGAACCGCGAGGAGGGAGACTTGGTTGGGTATATTGCTAGCAATGGGATTCTCAGTCTCCATTACTAACAATCCCTTTCCTCCCAGCCTAGTGTAGTAATCACTGATGGTAAAATTTTGTACCCGTATTTTTGTTAAAATAAAGTTTTTATTATATTAATCATAGGACATCTTTTATGGGTGAACAGGAATGAGGAATACCACAGGCGTTAGTGTATTTTGTGATCTAACGCCATGAATAAAGCTGCTGCCCCTATCCTTCTTTCATTAAGTTCCCTTAGTCGCCACTTACGACACCCACGGAAAAAGGTTGGCCCCATTCTATGCTAGAACCATAAGGTGATTCTGTATTATCTATTGTTAATAGAGCTGTGTGTGTCTATAGGCGACGGTTACTACTTTCCATCCACTGGGCCCCTAACTTGTTTAGCTAATTGTAGATATAAGTCATAAGTATGTAAATATCGATTATAACAAGAAAAACACTTATTTTAATAACAAAAATGTTTTATTTCAATACTTTGGAATGAATATATTAAAATTGGTGGCGTAACAAATTATACAGTGTCGTCGATCCTGATGCACAGTATTTGCCAGAATATGATCCATATGGGGAGTATCACTGCTGTGGCCACGTTGTACAGCCAGTTGCCGTAAATCTGAAAATAATTAGTAAATCAAATAAATAAATACCACTAAATATGTTACAACGCCATCTAGCGCAAACTAAGCAGAGCTATGGAAACCAGACACTTGATAAAAAAAAGAATTTATTCTTACGGTAACCGCTTACCATCAGGTGGGCCGTATATGTTTGTTTAAAAATATTATGCAACTCGCACAGGAGCATAAATGAGAAAACTATATATGACAGTATTAATTATAAAGCAAACAGAAAAAAAAAAAAAAAATACAATTTAAAAATCATTCCCAGCTCAAATGAAACCTAAATTAAAAAATATACAGTTAAACGTAAATATGTACTAGTGTGCATGTGTGTGTCGCAATGTTCTATCAACTAAGTATTGCAGCGTATTGCTGCAGCGTTTGAAGCGCTACAACGCTGTTTTTCGGCAAAAACTTCATTGTTTTACAAATACCTAGATCTTATACATACGAAATTTCTGGAGCAATACAAACAGTCAGTCATCAATACAAATATATGTATTGTACAAGACTCAAACCCGCAACCATATGAAGGCGAGATGGTGTGAAAACTATTTTTTTTTTCAATGGGTGAAAATAGTATAGTAACCACACCTGCGCTATCGGTATGCGCTGGCGGTGCACCAGTGACAGGTAATAGGTGAAGATGAAGGCAGGTCAGTTGGCCCATCGTGAACAATTCATCAATTAATCCTGATGGTTTCTAGGGGAAATCGCGTGGAGGTCAACCTAATAGGTTATACTAGCAATGGGGCTGAAGCTTTAAAATCATTACTAACACACTCGCACGCACGCACACACGCACGCACGCACGCACGCACGCACGCACGCACGCACACACACACACAATAAACTTCATTATTTATAAAAAAAAAAACCTATATTTGATTTCAGTTGTTAGCAAATTTATTTGAAACAAATTAAGGGAACTTACAAGTGAGTCTACAATAGAGAACATAATGGCCTGCATAGCCGCGTCTCGGCCCCGGCCAGCCATAGACAAAAGGTTCTCTTCCGGGAATAAAACGCGACTGTATGTGACCATGCCCACTGTTACTATACATAGTGGGTGCAACAATAGGCACAAGACACGCTTCAAGAAAATGGTTATAACTCTGAAAAAAAAAAATAGGAAAAAGAGATCAATATGAGACTTCTTTAAAAAAAAACTAAATATCTCTATGCCTCTCTGCCAGACAAGGACAACAAGTAGCATCTATCACTTGTATCATCTATACATATAATATAATAAAACTGTAGAGAATGAATGGCTGTACATAGAAAAAAACGTTAAAAATCAGCGTCAAGGAGATGTTAGAAGTGAAGGCATCCAGATTTTTGTTTTTCTGTTTGTACGGGCTAATCTCCGAAACTGTTGGACTGATTTAAATGAAATTTTGCATATTGGCACCTTACATCCCCGGTCAACATATTAGATACTTTTTTTTATCACGGAAAATTAAAGAGTTCCCGTGGGAAAGTTGAAACAAGTTAACTTATACAACTTAGTACACAACCTACTTAAGTAAAGTCATTTTGACCTAAGGCAAAGTGTGAGTGTTAATTTTGGTACAGTATTCCCAGACATAATAAATAAGTAGGTACATATATACATACTAAACAGGAATAACAAATACCACGCGGACAAAGTCGCGGGCATCAGCTAGTAATGTATAAATGAGAGAAAACATCGTACCTTCTCTTACCACCGCCCGTCGTCTCGACGCCAACTACCAGGGCAAGAGGAGTGTACAGGACAGCGATGACTAGACCAAGTGGGAAATTGTGCATTCCCACAGAAAGGCATACAGTTGCCAACTCTATTAGCAGCAGTATATTGACTAGGGATAACTCCTCGTGCGTCATGCGCCCCGTGCGGAGCAGCCGCGGCATTAATGGCGTCAGAAAAATTAAAAATACTGATGCCACTATCAGCCCATAAAACACTGATACTTCTGATGGCTGGTTATAATATGTTGCACCTGTAGAGGATTAATGAAACAATATAATTATAGTACATTACTGCAGCGGCCAGCAACTGAGGCATTGATGGACGAATGTGCAAATGTGAGCCGAGGCGTGGCCGAGGCACACATACGCGAGTCGATCAATGTCTAGTTGTGGCCAAGGCTTGTATAGTACTTTTCTCAAACAATGCGCGGAAATCAAAAAACACATTTTTACTTTTTAAGTTCAAAGACGAATAACGAACTATAATAATTTTTCACGCGCCATAATGTTCCTTTGTTTTTTATTTCAATAAACAGTTTTCTATTTGCAAGCCAGTTCGAAATTTAAATAAAATCTTTTATTAGTTGCCTCCTTGGTAGCCATGTTTCGAAGTAAAAGGTCATTCCATTTTTAAATTACAGGACAGATATGAGTTTACATAGTAATTTATCTGGCCGCAAAACACGACAGATATGGATTTTCATACAACTTTTGCCGGCCGCTGCCCGCATGTATCTGGCCAGTACGGCAATTTTGATTTATCTTGAAGAAGATTGTCAAAATAATGCCCACATTTCCAAGCACGTTTGAGATAAACTTATTTATTACATTTCTTTACAAAAATATTAATAAGATTTTGGAATGTATTCGTTTACGATTACAGGTGTGGACGCAACAATTGTAAATTAAATAAATATTGAAAATATCAACATATATTATACGTAAGTATATAACATAAGTTATTAATTTCATACACAAATTAATTTCATAAAATCAATACAGTTTCTTTATCTGCACGATTTTTTAATAAAAATTGTGTCATACAATTTACAGTATGCATACAACGAGTCTCAAAAACGGTTATCTTTTTGTCAGCTAATTGTCAAATTTGCTAACTCGTTTTTTTTATCAATGTTCTATATTACGCACACAATGTATCTTGATGTATCTATATTTTATTATTTAGTAAAAACAATGTGTAATTACGCATTAAAAAGATGCAAAAATTATAATATAAAATAAATATAGAAGTTATAAAGGAAACACTCATAACTATTTATCACGCAAAATTATATGAAAAAGTTGACCCGTTTTTCTCGAAGCATTTGTATGGAGACATTCTATCTATGTAATCTAAGATTTTGATACTGACGAAGCCATAAACTCAGATATAACAAATAATAACATCAATTTTGCATATTCTGTCATTGCATATTCATAGAACAAATTTCATAAAATTAAACCTCGTTTTATAATATAAATTGAAACTACAAACTTCTAACAACATAACTACTAATCAGGTACTAACCTATCTTACTGAAAACCATTGGAGAATTCATCACAACATAACCAAGTAAATGTACTAGCAAATAATTGGCTCCTATATTCACTATGCTCATGTTGGACTCCTCTATCTTCCTTCCCTTTGGTATTGTTTTCACTTTCTCTTCAGATCTCTCCTCGGATTCATGTTCGCCTGGTACACAGGCGTCGGATGTCTTCCGTTTTACGCTTTTTTCTGGCTCCTCATCTCCATCTTGTTGTATGTTGACCCACATCGAAAGAGCGCGAACTAATATTGCGACGCATAGTAAACATAATGATGGCATATACTGACCTAAAAATATATATACATAAGATTAGATCAAGTTTTAACATCTCCTCGTAAGACGCCATCTCGTGGAGACTATGAGGAACTTAGAAATAGATAGAAGATTCATGCAGACTTTGTAACCTATATAGATATGATTATCTTACCACAAGGAGACGGGGGGAAAGGGATTGTTAGTAATGGAGACTGAGAATCCTATTGCTAGCAATATACCCAACCAGGTCGACCTCCTCGCGGTTCCCCCTGGAAACTATCGTGGTTAATTCCTGATGAATTCATCATGATGGGCTAACTGGCCTGTTTTCATTCTCATCTATCACCCTTCACTGGTGCTCCGCCGGCGTATCCTGTTAACGCAGGCGGAGTTACCATACCATTTTCACCCATAAAAAAAAACCACAGGGAGATTTTCTACCAATGGGCAGGTACCTATGTACCGCCGGTGTCTCTACCGTGAAGCAACGCGTAGATTTTTTTTTCAATTGATGATAATGGAATGGTAGGGCGGGGTGCCTGTGCTATCGGTATACACTGGCGGGGCACCAGTGAGGGATGATAGGCGAGGATGAAAAGACAGGTCAGTTAGCCCATCATGATAATTGGAATGGAATTGGAATTCAGCACGATAGTTTCCACTGGGGACCACGTGGAGGTCGACCAGGTTGGGTAGATTGCTAGCAATGGGGCCCTTAATCTCTATTATTAGTAATCCCCCCCCCCCAGCAACGCGTGGTTGTGCTTCGATAAGGAAGGTCATTTGATCAGATTATGCGTGCGACTCGAAGATTGACTACTATTATTACCAGAAGTTCCACAACCTTCCATATTAGCCATTAATCGCCGACCACCATTTCATCCACGCACGTTTTGCAATAAGTGTTTCACCTCTAAACGAGGCATCTTCAGGTAAATTATTAATTATTAACTTATATATTTTGTGCATGTAAAATTTCATTCAGAACACTTTCACGGGCGCTCACCTATTTGTTATTCTAAATATTGCAAAAAATCATTAAAAAATCTATAGCTCAATAAAGCTTATAACATTGTACTATTTTTAATATTAACAGGCAATTTCGGCTTTACAATATTTAATATAGCCGTGTAGGTCCTGAAATAGAATAGGCCACTCCATCCATTCCCGTGGGTGTCGTAAGAGGCGACTAAGGAAAGGCGAGGGATAGGCAGCAGCGTCCCTCTTTAAACACCTCCAAGGCCCAACTAGACCGTCACTCCATCTAGTCATCATTTGTCTGTCATCTTATAAAAAAATAAATATATAAAGGCAACTTACCAATAGATATGAACCTGTTTGTAGCCGCCAGCAAATAAAAGAAGTAGCTCTGGTGGAATCTTTCTAGAAGATTATTCAAAGACCTGAGTATGCTTTCTAGAGCGACACCAAGGCGGTAGAAGTTGGCGGTGGTGAGGGCGTTCACTTTGGGCGGTATGCCCGCCGGGTCGTTAGCGTCCCGCCCCTCCAGGGTGACGGCTTCGATTCCGAACCGGTGGAACAGGCCGTGGTTGCCATTTGGCACCTTAAAGAAGCATATATTTTAATATCAATGTTTTTATACTGGCCCAATTATGAATATGTTATAGTACATTACTGCAGCGGCCAGCAACTGAGGCATTGATGGACGAACGTGCAGATGTGGGCCGAGGCGTAGCCGAGGCAATAAGAATTCAATATAAAGCAATATATATTTTATTACACGGCATTACCGTACGGTTTCGGCATAGAATCGATCATCCTTTCCTTTCCTGTTGGTTTAGTAAGAGGCGACTAAGGGAGAACAAGAAATGGGCAGCAGTGTTCTTACTTAAAACATCACTAAAGCTTAATTGTGGTTGCCAGCCCGCCTGCCAAGCATGGCAAAACCCTCCTTATGGAGGAATTCTATGTTCAGCAGTGGACAGATAACGGTTACGATGATGATGATGATGATATGAAAGGAGCTTCAGAATATAAAGGCTATTGTATTATAGATCCGTAACAATTCAACTAATTGTCATAAAATTAAATATACACATATTGTTCGACACGGAGAAATACTTAGACTATTTTTTATTTGGATCGCACAAACGAAATCGCGGGCACGGCTAGTATATATAATAAAGACGTGTGGTTACCCCAGCAATTTGTGCAGACACCATACCGAGCATTGTCCAGATGCCATTGGTCCATTCGTCCATCTTGTTGCGCGTGCGCATCCAGGAGTAACTGGAAATTTTTATAAAAAATATATATCTTATTAATATAATAAAATTATAACTAGACAATGTCTGTACATGAGAAATATTTAAGTAATTAAAGTAATTTATATGAGGGATATTAATGTAAACGATAGAAGACAAAATAATTTTTAGGGGTTTTGTCGGTCTGTATGTTTGTGTCAGCATCATGCACTAAACAAACTACTGTACCAAACTGAAAGCGGTTTTTAGAGTTATGTTCCTAAAGGTATAATTTAAAATCTGGTACATGTTTTATCTATTTATGTATTCTATTTATTTTATTTAGAAAACACGACAGACAACAATCAAAAATGTACATAGCTAATTATAAACATACTCTTGTATGATGTTTCATGAGACAAAAATGATATCCTAAAACGTGTTAACACAACATGAATGAGATGCAAATTAATTAAAATTAACAAAGATAACTATTAAAATATCTTTATACTTCATCTAGAAGCGATCAGTATCATTCATGGATTTTCCTATTTCTGAAATCTACATGTAAGAAGTAGCATGGCAAAAAGTAGTACTTGGAACCAACCTGTTTTTATAAGAGTGATGTATACCAGACTTAACACATAGTTTGTGCACTAAATTGACTAGATCCAAGTTGGGCAGCTGACCATTTAGGCCTTCCACTTTGACTTCTATGTACTCTGTTAAAAATTTACAAATTAATAGTATAGTAGAAATGTTATAAAAAATATTTTGTTAAACTTAAATATTTTATATGGTAGTTCTGTCTTGACATTTTGGCCAGGTCCATGTAGTGCGAATCCACCATAAACGTTACATTCTCAGCTTTAACCCTTTTAGTGCCATTGATTTTTACTCATATCTACTTAAAAATGCCAAAGAAATCTTTGTCGTGTTGATGTCATTTACCTTTGTCTCTAACAAAACTGTATCTCCTCTAAAAATTATCCAATTTTAATATTATTTTTTTTACAGCAAGCTAAACAGCGACTGATTTCACGAGCGCTATGACGCTCGTGGCACTTTTAGTTGCAATGCGCACGAGCGCGATGGCGCTCGTCGGCACTCGAAGGGTTAAAATAATAAACCTTACGCAAATGATTACATGATATCAGAGAGGTACTGTATAAAATCTGATTGGGTACCTCTGTCGCATTCGTGTTTCTGCCGTGAAGCAGTTGTATTTACATGGCTATGTTTCGGTTAGAGAAATGAAATATGGCAATAAAATTACAGGGTACAGAGGCATTACACATTAATCCGGGGGGAAAGGGATTGTAAGTAATGTGGTCTAACTGCCTCACTACCAGCCAGCGTATCCCGTTAGCGCAGGCGGGGTTACCATACCATTTTCACCCATAAAAAAAAAACTGCCCCACTGCTAGCAATATTAAGTCGATCTCCACACAGTTCCCCCTGGAACCATCGTTGTTAATTAATTGTTGAATTTGTCACGATGGGTCAACTGATCTGCTTTCATCCCCACTTATAATCTCTCCCTAGTACCCCACCAGCATATACCATTTCATAATCACCCATTTAAATAATAACATGTTAGTCTTCAAAAATAGCAACCCAAGAAGAATATCATGGATGACATGTTATATATATATTTTTTTTATATATACAACTTAGAATGGCAAACAAGCTGACGGCCCACCTGATGGAAAGTGGTAACCGTCGCCTATAGACATATCCAGTACCATGGACATAACAGAGTATATTGTTTCACCCATGATACCCCCCATGCGTTGCCATTCCTGAGGACTCAGATGTTATTCCTCTGTACCCTGTAAATTTACACCATATCCCATCCTTCAAACCGAAACACAGCCATGCAAACACAACTGCTTCACGGTTGAAACACGAATGTTATGTCCATGGTACTATTTATGTCTATAGCTGACCATTACACTTTTCAACAGATGAGCCGTCAGTTTGTTTGTATTCCAAATGGCATAAAAAATAAAAATAATCACTTACTAATTTTAGGTGCATGGAACTCTAAATTAATAGCTGCTTGTATAGATCCTGATCTTCCCTTCAGTTTACCAGGATCCAAACATTTCTGATGTCCACCTCCCCAATTAAATACATCACCCACACGACCAAAATCGAACGCTGGTGTATCAGGCTTCCAGAAGCTACCGAGACTTGTATAAAAAGTCTCAGCATCACTTTGTAATCCGTGATAAGCTTCTAGCCACGCCTGCATTCCTAGTTGCTCATGTTCTGTTACTAGGAAAATAATGTCTTTGGCCCAATATTTTTGTGCTGAAATTAAAAATAAAATAAATTAAATGATAAGACTCATTTTCAAACAATACTAATTTCCACATAGCACAATAAAAAGTAGATTGTTTGCTATAAAATTAAGTTAAAGTAACTATGTGAAAAAAATCTATCAAAACAGTGGAGTCAAAAAAGCATTAAAAAATATATTCCACTAATAACTATTTAAAAATGTTAAAAACAAAGTTTTACTTTTATGTCAATGAAAATAATAATTTTCAAAATATCTTACGTCTTGCAAACTGAGCAAACGCCAACATGAGGGCTATGCCTGCTGCTGTGCCTTTCTGATGTGAAGATATTGATCTGTACGGAGCCGTCACTACCAGAGCTTCCAGTGACGAGGTGCGAGGAGCCCTGAGAATTCCATACACATTCGTGCCTTTGTATATCTGGAAATAAAAAGAATATGTAGAAATTTTAATGTATGAATGAGATCACCTAATTCAAATTCTATTCATGATAAGCCAGTATACATACTTTGTGATTATGACAGTATACAAAACTGTCATCATATTAGACATTAACTGTCCACTGCTGAACATTGGCCTCCACCTATCAACTCATTGTTTTGCAATGTAATATTGTTATAATATTATATATAAAAAAGAAAGGAAATGGTAGGACATATGTTTTGTACTCATGTTTTTTTGATAGGTGAAAATGGAATGGTAACTCCGCCTGCGCTGACGGGATACGCCGGCGGAGCACCAGTGAAGGATGATTGGTGAAGATGAAAGCAGGCCAGTTAGCCCATCATGATGAATTCATCAGGAATTAATCATGATAGTTTCCAGGGGGAACCGCGAGGAGGTCGACCTGGTTGGGTATATTGCTAGCAATGGGATTCTCAGTCTCCATTACTAACAATCCCTTTCCCCCCTTTGTACTCATGTTCAGATTATTTATCTATAATAATTGAATTGCAAAAACTTTTCCCAGTCAGTGTTAAGAACTTGAAAAAAAATCTATTAAAGGGTTTGTATGTAAAATAACACTATATATGTACATAAATAATTGTTATTTTTAATTTAAATAATACCTGGCCTTGTCCCAAGGGATAGTTGAGTGTAAAATTGTGCGTGTACACCTCCAGATGGAGCTGTGACATCTTGGCGACCAGCCACGGCACGGGCATCTCGTCTGTATCATAATATTTGTCCTGGAATCAATTTGAAATATAACACACTTATCTCTTGTGTATCTAAAATTGTATTTATTAGGCATGGTTAATATTGGTATGGTTTCAATATCTATGTAATAGGTACCTCTAACTATTGAAGACAGAATAAACACCACAAAATATCACCCATTAAATGTCACCCATAACCAGTCAGATATATATATTCATTTTGATAGGGTTCTTAACCCTTAAAAGCCTGATTTTTTAAATCAAATTAAAAAAATATATAAGTGTACCCTTTACGGTGTTTACTAATGGGGAAAAATAGTAAAAAATCAAAACAATATTTTAATATATTTATTTTGAAAAAAACATTTGATAACATGTAAACACGTGCTTGTCAAGAATTTGCAGGGTATTGACGCAATCTTGTGTGTGCTAATAATTAAATATTTTTTAACCTTTTAAGTTGAAGTTAGTAAAATTACATAATCATAAAAGTCATTTTAACTTTAAGATAATATAGTGTGATATTTATTATGTGGTATTTAGTTGTGGTTTAAAATATTTTGGGAAGAATTTAACAAAAACTTTTATCTACCTCCGAAATATTTTGTGAAATTATAGTGGTGTATTAATAAAATAAAAGGATGGATGATGAAGAAGAAGAACAACAGTTTCTATCTCAAGATACTTACACTCAAGCAGACATACACAGAGTGGTTTATGGATCGGAGTTGGAATGGGATAGTAATGACATAAATTCAGAGATAACAGAAGAAAGGGTTAGTTCTAGAAATAAGAGAATAAGAAGGGAGTCCTATTTGGAAGATGATTCAGATGGTTTCATTACTGTTAGTAGGAGCAAGAAATTAAATTTGAGTAAGTCACCACCCAATATTAATTTGAACCTACCCTCTGTAAAGAAAAATGATATATACATGCATGAAGTATCAATTACATCCAAGGATATATTACCCAAACAGATAGGTTTAGCAAAAATACTCAAAACAGAACAAATTCAAGATATATTAAAAGTTACATATAAAAGCCCCTATAAAGTTTTGGTTAGGTTCAAATCGGAGATGGCTGCAAACACTCTTGTAAACTGTAAAAATATGGAAAAAAGGGCTTGGGCTTGTAGGAAAACCAGTGAGGTCACTTATTCTTATGGGTTAATTAGGGAAATAGATATGGAAATTGAAGAAAATGATATCAAAAATATATTAGAAAGTGAAACGGAGATACTAGCTGTAAAAAGACTGAACAAAAAAGACGAGGTTGGTAAATGGATTAAAAGTGAGACAGTTCGGGTATGTTTCAGAGGTTCTGTCTTGCCTCCATATGTACATGCATATGGCTGCCGCATTAAGGTGGACCCTTTCACTTTTCCAGTGACACAATGTTCTAAATGTTGGAAATATGGTCATATAAAGAACTACTGTCCATCTAAAATACAAATATGCCCTAAATGTGCCAAAGATCATGAAAACTGTGAAACAACAAACTACATATGTGTGAACTGTAAAGGTAACCATATGTCAATAGTGAAAACATTATGCCCAACATTTCATAGAGAACGAGAAATACGAGAAGTCATGACTGAAAACAATTGCACATATAAAGTCGCACTAAATAAAATTAATGAAGCCAAAGCAATGCACAGAAACACTGGGCTGTTGGCTCAACCTTACACAAATAACAGTAAGAATGCAAGTTCAGAGCCGGTATTCAGTAAAAAAAAAAGTTATGCTAACGTGGTAGCTGGGATGAAGGAAAATTACATTAATGAGGAAAGTAAAGAAATAAGCAGCGACCAAGAAACAATACAACCTATTATCAATGAGAGCAAGAAAAAGAAACTGTGTAAAAAGAAATCCAAGAAAATATGTGGACAGTTTGATAAGCTCCCAGACAATGATTCCAACAACACTAATAACTTAAATTACATGGATAATAGTAATGACTCTGAAGTAGAGGTTGAAAAGAAAATGAAGAAAAGGTTCCCTATAAAAAGAATTCTAGAACGTACAAAGGATATCATATTTTCAAATAATACATTCAAAAGTAAATTGGAGACCTTTTTTAAATATATATTACAAGAAATATTAACATTTTTAGAAAGTCATCCTATTCTTGATTTAACATTACGACTTCTAGGACTAAACCAAAATGACCAGACACAATAAAATAAATAATGTAAGAATTATACAGTGGAATGCAAATAGTTTAAAACCTAAATTGAAAGACTTGGAAGCATTATTAATTCAAGAGAAAATACACCTGGCTTCAATAACTGAAAGTTGGCTATCTGAAGAGGATATTGTCCGAATACCAAATTATAACATTACGAGATAGGATAGAGGTGACTCATATGGTGACATATGTATTCTGTCACATAATTCAATTAAAATAATCCCTAAAAACTATAACATTCCTAACTCTGAAATTGAGATTTTGATTCTTGAAATTCTTAACGTCCCAAACATAAGAAATATAATTTCTATATATTGTCCACCATCTGCAAATACTAATCAACAGGACTGGGACTATATCTTTAAGTTATTTAGCTCTGAAACCATTATTGTCGGAGACATGAATGCTCATCACTCATTGTGGTCATACAAAAATGATAGAAGAGGAGATATTATTTACAAGTCTATGTTTGAGAACGATTATATTTGTTTGAATGATGGTAACCCGACAAGAATTAAAATGGTCAGTGGCTTCTTACAACAATCAGCTCCTGATATCTGTTTTGCAACAACAGACATTGCAGTAAAACTGACATGGCATACAACAAACGAATCCTTGGGAAGTGACCATGTCATTGTTAAAATTGATAATGGATTTGAGAAATCCAGTAACTATTATAAAAAGCGCAACTTAAAAGAAGCTCGTTGGCAAGATTATAAAAATAAATTGGAGGAAGCTTTCACCAATTTTCCGCCCTTCAATAATATTCAATTACATTATGATGCATTTATACATGCCTTGGAGTCAGTTGCTGAGAAGACAATTCCATGGATAAAAATTAATCACAGCCCTATATCTAGCTTTAAACCCAAGCCCTATTGGAATTCGAATCTTTCCCGGGTAGTAGCAGAAAGAAGACTGGCATTAGCAAAATTAAGAAGAAACCCGACCCCTGATAATTATCTTCAATACAAAGAAAAAATATATAAAGCTAGCAAACTAATAAAAAAAGAAAGATGTAAAGGTTGGGCTAAATTTTGTTCAGAATTAGACATGCAGTCATCACCCGTAGATATGTGGAGGAAAATGAGATGGATGAAAGGAGGATATGGTGGAAATGCACCAGTGAATAATGCCCATGCTAGAAATCTTCTTTACTCCATAACACCAGATTATGTTCCGGAAGAACCTCCAAATATTCCTAACGCATCCACTGGATACGTGGAACAAGAGATTAGCATAGCTGAGTTGAACAATTTACTAAAACGTAAAGACACATCACCTGGAATGGATAATATATCATACTCCATGCTTTATAATCTACCGCTATCTGGAAAATTTGTGCTGCTTCATATATATAATCAGATATTACAGACCGGCATAGTCCCTCACCAATGGCGAGATATAAGTATAATACCAATCTTGAAGCCAGGCCGCAATCCGGACCATCCTTCGTCATTACGGCCTATATCCTTAATGGTCTGTCCTTGCAAAATATTTCACTTGATTCTAATGAAAAGGATGGAATGGTATGTAGAAAATAACTATCTTTTTCCACAGTCTACAGTGGGATTCAGAAGAGCACAATCTTGTTTAGACAACCTTACCAGACTAGTAAATGGTATTCAGGTTGGATTTACGAATAATAAGTCAACTGTTGCGTGTTTTATAGATATCGATAATGCTTATAATAATGTAAACATTCGTTCCATGATAATGATATTGAAAAGAATCGGGATTGGCAGCAAAATTTGTAAATATCTATGGAATTTCCTATCTAGTAGACGTTGTAAAGTCATAGCAAATGAAAGTAATGAAGGCCTCGTACGTTATACAGGAAAAGGTCTCGCGCAAGGAGATCCATTATCACCACTGCTTTTCAATATCATTACTATGGAAATGAGTAAAAATATTGACAAAGTAACTGTTAGCCAATATGCTGATGACTTTGTACTATATAAAACCAGTGAGAATAAGGAGATTCATAATACCGAAAACGATATCAAAGACAGTCTCGCACAAGCGACCAGTTACTTGGAAGGGATAGGTTTGTGGCTGTCTGAATCAAAAAGCAATGTATGTATTTTTAGTAGATCTCGAAAGACACCTAATATTACCATTGATATTAATGGAAAGCCTCTTCAGTTATTAAAAAAAGTTAAATATCTAGGTATGTGGATGGATTCATCTCTAAGATGGGGTACACACATAAATGAAATTTGTGAAAAAAAGCTACAAATTATTGAACATTCTAAAGGTGCTTGCAGGAAGCTCATGGGGGGTTCATCCAATACATCTGCGTAAACTTTACATTTCGCTCATTAGAAGCCGTATAGATTATGCTAGCTTTCTGTATGCAACTGGCGCCAAAACTCATCTTAATAAATTAAACATTGTACAGAATAAGGCTTTAAGAATATGTGGCAGCTTTATTAAAAGCACTCCCATTCATGTAATGGAGACCGAACTTGCTCTCCCTCCCCTGTTTGTGCGTAGGCATTGGCTGGGGTACAAATTTTGGTTGAGAGTGGCTTCTGTCTCCAATAACCAAACCATGCAATCGGTAGTGAACTTATCGTCAAATAACTGTAACTATTGGTATAGTAAAACAAAGCCTATCTTAATTGATGTACACAATAGCCTTAAAGAGGAGGATATCCACAGAAGTCCTTTACTTGATATGTATAGTTTAAATAGCTGGGTTACATCCATTGATGAAGTGAAGTCCTGTTTGTGTTTAAATGTTAAAGATGTCAACAATGCAAAACGTAATATTAATGGTTCTGTTTTGAAATATCTCACTATGTATATGTTAAAGACGGACTATGAGGAATTTCATAAAATATATACAGATGGATCAAAAGATTCTCGAGGTGTAGGGGCGGCACTATTTGATTCGAAGTTTGGAAAAACTATGTTTTGGAAACTTAATAAAAATATCTGTATAATGAGAGCTGAATTGATAGCAATTACTAAAGCATTGGCATACGCTGTCACCTTAAATATACAAAAAATTGTTATACTGACTGATTCAAAGAGTGCCCTCCACCACTTGGCTCGGTGTGTCTCGGGTACACGAGGTATGCCGATAGCCTATGAGGTCTTAAAGCTGGTATGTATATTACAACAAAGAAATGTAGCCGTAAAACTTCAATGGATACCATCACATATATAGTGCCAGGGAATGAAACAGTAGATCAGGCAGCCAAACAGGCTATTGAGGATGGAACAGAAATTGTTTGTAACCCTTATGCAAATGAATTCATTGGTAGAATTACGAAACACAGTGATTGTGTCACGAAATGGAGAAACCACTTTGAAAACTGTTCAGGTTCAAAGGGGATATGGTATAAAACTATACAGCAAATGCCTTCATTAATACCCTGGTTTCAAACAACAAGTCTTTCAAGACCGTATTTAGTGATAGCGTTCAGGATGCGATCTGGTCATGTTCCACTCAACAAATTTTATCATCTTATAGGAATGAAACAATCACCAAATTGTATGTATTGTGACAAAGTTGAAAGTAAAAGAATTTATTTGGTTTATGTTACCTCTTGGTTTCTTAACAACTCATCCAATTGTCAAGAAATTAGACTTATACAAACTATTTGCTATAATGTAGACAAAGTCATGGGATGTTAATTCTGAACAATAAGTAATAATTTTTTATTTATTTATTTATTTATTACATCCACTGGGTGAGCCTTACAGTCTTCCAATACGCTCACCCAGGAAAGCATGAGTACAATAACATATTAAAAAGGAATATTACACAATTATATGATATTTATCTACAAATTAATATCACAGTATTGTAATTTTAGTTCTCTTTATTATTAAAAATATAGTACATTCATTTATGTACAAATTAATGAAGCAAAACTTAAACATTTACTTAATTTGAAAAAAATATGCATCAGTCAACAAATGAACAACTCGTTTTTGGTACTACATATAAATTTTAATCTAAGTTCTAATATCAACTAACTTACCTCAAGTTCTTGCAGAAATTCATTGTAAAATTGCCTTGAAGATTGCTCAGCGTTGAATTCGTTAGTAACCAATCCGGGTAGCAGCGCGTTCTCGGAGAAGTAGGTCTCATTGTTGAACTCCTTGTTTCCTAACATGAGAAACCATACCAGGGCTCCAGCGTAACACAAGAGACACAGGGGTCCGTGTATTCTATTCAACAGGCGCACCCACTTCACCGAACCATACTCGGGGTCAGATAAGAGACCCATTGTGATAATTTACAACACTATAATTATATAAATAACTAAATTCTACTGTCAATAAGAATTATTCATTCATTATAATAAAATTATTAGTGTAATTTACTATGAAATTGAAAAATAAAAGAAAGACAGAAGCAGCTAACAGACTAAAACAAACCGCTGTTTGTCTTATATTGAATGTCAATGATCTGACAGTCTGACAATTTGGCATTGACAATTATAGTTTCTTTCAAGGTTGCCATTAAAAAAATATAAAAAAGTGCTATGGCACAAAAAAAAAATAAAAAAATATACGGGATGTAAGGGACAGGTTGATAAAAACTGAAACAGTGAATTCAGACCATTATTCCACACCCAATTTTTTTTTTATTACTACGATATTATTTTACATTTACCTGTAATACAAATAGGTATTCAATCTACTACTAACTCTGCATTTGAGAACTTAACAAAAAATATTGATATTTAACCTTTAATATTTACATTAGACTCTCAACACCTCATTCAGACGGGATTCTAACTCGCTCTTTTTAGTTACTCAGAACGAGTGCATTTTTTAACCACAATTTTTTTAAGTAACCTTAGTGTTTGTTACAACTTTCTAAAGCAGGTAGACTCGCCATGTGATCCCAGCATAAAATAGACCACCTATTCTTTCTCCGTGACTAAGGAAACATGTTTTTTTTTTAGTGGGTGAAAATGAAATGGTAACCCCGCCTGTGCTAACGGGATACGCTGGCGGAGCACCAGTGAAGGGTGATAGATAAGAATGAAAACAGACCAGTTAGCCCATTACGATGAATTCATCAGGAATTAACCATGATAGTTTCCAGTTGGAACCGCGAGGAGGTCGACCTGGTTGGGTATATTACTAGCAATGCTAACAATCCCTTTCTCCCCAGGCAACATGGTTTAGGTATAGGCAGCAGCATCCGTCTTTAAATATTACCAAATACATCTGCCAAGCATGGCAACTACTAGGAAAGCCCCTCAAAAGGGAGCCTATGTTCAATAGTGTACACTTAACGGCTATATATTATGATGTATGTATCAGGTAAAATCCCTAGTATATTATTTTTTTTTTTTAATATTAGATTTGTGGCTATTTACATATCGTTTGTTTCAATGAAACGTAATCAAAATATAAACAAACAACTAATTGATCCGTTCACAAGACAATATTCTATAATTCAATAATATAATACAAATAAAAAATCTATTATAGACATTTTTTTTTATATACAACTTAGAATGGCAAACAATCTGACGGCCCACCTGATGGAAAGTGGTAGCCGTCGCCTATAGACATGAACAGTACCATGAACATAACAGAGTATACTGTTTCACCCATGATACCCCTCATGCGTTGCCATTCCTGAGGACTCAGGTGTTATTCCTCTGCACCCAGTAAATTCACGCCATATCCCACCCTTCAAACCGAAACACAGCCATGCAAACACAACTGCTTCACGGTAGAAACACGAATATAAATAATTGAAGTTTGAAAATATAATTACCAAATTGTTTTAATATTCAATCTGCGAGCGTTTCTGATAATTTACACGAAAGTTGATTTTTGTGATAAAAAAAATTAAAGAATAAAAGAAGATTTAATTAAATATTTTGTTATGTTACTAATTTCATTTAGAGAATATTACTGGAATTAATTTAATACAATGTCTAATTATATTTTCATCAAATTCTATTGACACTAGGCTGTAATACCTTCACAGGACTGTCACTATGAGATTTTCTTTTATTTGCACTGGTGATAATAATTTTAAAGCATTAGATAATTACTTACTCATGTTAATACCTTTATCTTCTAATAGTAGGATAAAAAAATATCACTGCCCGCCTGTTTGTATCTTAATTTACTTCTTTTAAAACGCTCAACGGATTTTGATATGTGTACCGTGTCAATAAGATATTATTTCACGAAACGTATTTTGTGTGTATTTTGCATCCGTGCGAAGCCAGAGCGCGATGCTAGTCTTTATGTAAAACATTTAACTACTCAATCTTACTTTCATTTAACGCTTGTTCTTTGAACGAACAGCTTTAATGAGTGATTATTTTTTAAATATTTATAAAAATGGCTGTGGAGTACCAAGCGGCAGCGTCATTGATTGGTGAGTTGATGTATTTACTTACTATTATATTGCCGAGTGGTCACGGCATAGAATGAGCCATCCGTTCCTTTTCCGCGGGTGTCGTAAGAGGCAACTAAGGGAACTTAATGACATGGGCAGCAGTGTCCCCTTAAAACATTACCAAAGCCTAACTGCAGTTGCCAACCCGCCTGCCAAGCATGGCAACTACTGGCAAAACCCTTTTTATGGGGAAGGCCTATGTTTAGCAATAGTTAAACAGCTGATATTATGAAACATATTTACAATTTTTAATTTATTTTATTCAACAATTTATTTTATTCACCAGAGGCAGACTTTGTACAAAAGTAATTTGCTTGGGCACCTCTGTCCCATTCGTGTTTTTACCGAGAAGCAGTTGTTTGCATGGCTGTATATCGGTTTGAAGGATGCGATATGGCAGTGAATTTGCAGGATACAAAAGAATAACACCTGAGTCCTCAGGAATGGCATCGCGAGGGCATCATGGGCGAAACAGTATACTCTGTTATGTCCATGGTACTGCTCATGTCTATAGGCGACGGTTACCACTTTCCATCAGGTGGGTGGTCAGCTTATTTACCATTCTAAGTTGCATATTGTATATATATATATATATCTCTTCAATATAAATTGTTATATACAATATATATTCATAAATGTGTGAGTAATGTAAATGTAGTTGACTGAGAAGTAATGATATGCATGTGATATTAATATTTATACATAATTTATAATAATTATTATAATATCAATGTGACTTTTGTATCAATATAACATGTAAAAATGTTGCCAGCCAAACTGGCTGAATGTTACAATTGTCTTTTCATATATATATATATATATATATATATATATATATATATATATATATATATATATATATATATATATATATATATATATATATATATATATATATATATATATATATATATATATATATATATATATATATATATATATATAATATTATCTCAACCTTAGATTATAGGGGGGGAGGGATTGTTAATAATAGAGACTAAGGGCCCCATTGCTAGCAATATACCCAACCTGGTCGACCTCCACGTGGTCCCCCCTGGAAACCGTGGTGCTGAATTACAAGTGTATTCATCACAGTGGGCTAACTGACCTGTCTTTTCATCCTCATCTATGTATCATCCGTCACTGGAGTACCGGCGGCGTATGCCGATGGCGCAGACGCGGTTACCATTCCATTATCATCCATTAAAAAAATAACCTTAGATTATAAAGATAGAGTGTCTCCATACAAATGCTTCGAGAAAAGCGGGTCAACTTTTTCATACAATTTTGCGTGATAAATTGTTATGAGTGATTCGTTTACAATTTCTATGTTTATTTTTTCTCATATATTTTGCAATCTTTTTAACTAATACCATCGCAGAATTTTTTGTTGATCTTTTTAAGGTGTACAATACTGTAGTACATTATTTTGATTTATTTCGTGGGGTTCTGCCAGCGTTTGCAATGTAAGTGCAAAAAAGTGTGTTTATTTACGACATTACATTAGAAATCTCTAAATTTATCAGTGTTTCTCTACAATATTATGCATGTGTTATACATATAAACCTTCCTCTTGTATCACTCTATCTATTACAAAAAAACCGCTTCATTTTTGAAGCGGTATGCTTAAATCTTTAAATCTACATAACGGTTTTCCGTTATGTAGATTTAAAGATTTAAGCATACATATGGACGGACAGACAGCGACAGCGACAGCGACTTTGTTTTATATTATATTATGTAATTTGTTTATTTATTTACAAGAAACATGGTAAGCGTATAGATGTTACAATAAGTATAAGTCCCCATATTTCGCCATAATTAGCCATGCAAATATTTAAACTTAAAAAGAATAAATGTTAAATGAGTCATTAAAATTCGAAATGTTATATAAAAAATATGTAATGATGAAGAAGTAAAACATTAATAAAAATATTCATATACAACGAAGGTATTTTAAAATCTTTTCTTTACAGTATCATTATCGAACTTCTACATGGGGTATTCAATCGCATGGCCCTCATACGCGCTCCCTGTGTTGGAGTCGAACACAACTGGCCCTGTTCACATAGGACGAGCTCTCACGAGACACGAGGGCAATCTACTGGGCTCAATGAATATGGCGAGCGCATTAATCGCAGTACTAATTGGCGGTTACATATCAGAAGCGATTGGAAGGAAAAGAAGCGAAATCTTGAGCGCCCTCTGTTATGTGGTGAGTGAAAAATATTTGTGTAATCAATTACCTAGGTAACGCAATGATTTTACCATGTGTATATTGTTTAATTTTTTTTTTATTAAAAGGCAACAAATTTTTTCTATCGATACATGTCAAGGGATAGCAGTGAGTGATGATACGAAAGTCAATTGGCATATCGTAACGAATTCATCAGGAATTAAACGACTATGCTTTTCAGGGGGAATCATCATCAGTTATTATATATAGTTTGTGTAAAATGATAAAATGATCATTAACTGTGGAAAAAAATTCTCTCTCTTTATCTCTCTCTCTCTCTCTCTCTCTCTCTCTGTGTGTGTGTGTGTGTGTGTGTGTGTGTGTGTGTGTGTGTGTGTGTGTGTGTGTGTGTGTGTGTGTGAGAGAGAGAGAGTGCGCGTGTGTGTATGCGTGTGCGTGCGCAGACGGTTTTTACACAAAGTCCCCCTCTAATCGATATCGAGTCTTAAGAAGTTGTACTCCAGAATATATTTTTTAAAAGATTGTTTTTACATTTAGAAAACATCGGTTTTTCGGATAATTAAAATTTGAAAGCATTTTACCTTTGTATGAAAGGTTTACTGAAGTTGAACAGTTGCTGAAAGTCACCAGTTAAATGGACAATCGATAAATATGTTAATTATCGAGCATAGACGTCGTGTTCTAAGAAACCTAGTGGGTGTTTTGTTTTATACAACTTAAAATGGCAAACAAGCTGACGGCCCACCTGATGGAATGTGGTTACCGTCGCCTATAGACATGAGCAGTACCATGGACATAACAGAGTGTACTGTTTCACCCATGATACTCCCCATGCGTTGCCATTCCTGAGGACTCAGGTGTTATTTCTGTGCCTCTAGTGAGAAAGGGTTCAATTCAAAATGGTCACTTTTCAGGAGAGCCAAAAAACTATTTTAAATAAAGAAAAAAAATTCTGCTGCTTTTATTATTTGCTACTTGAACAAGTCAATGATTGCATATTATAGTTAATTTTTTCTCCTCTTTTATATGAAATTGTCGGTTTTTGTGTAAAACCTATAGTTTTAAAAATAATTCTATTATACCTAATCACACTTAATCTAACTGTTCTCTCTTTCTCTCTCTTTGATAAACATTAAAATGTTGTTATTAAATGTCATTAAATGATAGTAAAAATATGTAACAATTTTAAGTTGAATTAAAACTATTTTATTGAAGTATTGAAGAAAAACAATGTAATGTATTTTAATTATAAAAAATAATCGCTATTAAATGGTGTAAAAGGGTTCAAATCGAACTGATTCATTTTACAAAAATAATTTTTGTAAAATATTGTAGTTTTATTTCTAATTATGACTTTTTTACCACAAATATTTTGTTAATTATAGCCTTTTACATGTTTACTATCTCTATTGTTTTTAAAGATATCGTTACTGATTCTTATACCATTCGAAAGAGAAAAATTTGCTTATTTAAAGTAGCCTAAAAAAGAAAAAGGCTATAACTTGAGTTATACCCTTTCTCACTAGAGGCACAGATTTGTCTGTACCCTGTAAATTAGTGGGTGCATTAAACCTAGTGGGCGCTCATACTCTTGATAACTAGATTTAGTTAGTTCATTATTTCAACTGAAAGACATACACTGCTTGCTGGACGAGCAACTGGATAATGGACTAAACAATAGATAATGAAATGAGGATTATTTTAGTTATATTTTATTTATTTATATATAATATTTATTTATTTATTTATAGGATTACCAACATAAGATACAGCTAAACATTTTAGAACAATACACTGGTAGATTAAATCTAACTGTTCTTACATTTATAGGCGACCACAGCATGCCTTGTGTTTGATAAACATTAAAATAGAATTAAATTATTAAATGTCATTAAATAAGTAAAAATATTAACAATATGAATGATAACACAATATAAATAATGGAAATTGTAATGTAATTATTTTAAATTATAAATAAATATATTTTGATGTCTAGTAACATGGGTGCTCCGTAATTTACCTCTGGAGCCCCCGAGCACCCATGGAGTCAGCACTCCTCTTATTGAGAATTAACCTGAAAGTGTGGAGGAAGGGATCGATAGCAATGCGGACTACCAGTCTCATTGCTAGCAATATACCTTGTCAGGTCAACCTCCACGTGGTCCCCCCCAGAAATCATCGTGCTGAATTCCAGATGTATTCATCACGGTAGGCTAACTGGCCCGCCTTTTCATTCTCACCTATCATCCCTCACTGGTGCCCTGCCAACGTAATATACAGGGTGGCCCAAAAGTCCTTAGAAAAGTAAAATTTGAATTAAACGAAAACGGCGCGCGTGAGCGGTGCAGGGAAAGCGGGAGCAGTAACTTCGGTTTCTGGGAATTTAGTCGCGATGGAGCGTTTCAAAGGAGCGGACCGTGCGTTTTGTGTGCGCGAGTTTTATCAAAACAACAATTCGGCAACCGTTGCGAGGCATGAATTTCGAGAACACAAAGGTTTACACAACTTTGATGACACCCCAGCTCTCCAAACGATTAAGAATTGGGTTGCTAAGTTCGAGGAGACCGGTTTGACGTTAGATAAACCGCGGTTGGGTCGCCCAAGGACATCACGTACGTTATTTACAAAAAATAATTCCCGTTTTTCTAGCTATATTTACAAATAAAAATATTATTCATAGTGTAATTAGTTTTATTTTAATTAATTTTTTTCATTACTAAGGACTTATGGGCCACCCTGCATATCGTTAGTGCAGGCGGGGTTACCATTCCATTTTCACTCATTAAAAAATAGGTACCCTGCACTTATACTAAGTTGGTAATAATGGGCCATTTAAAAAAAATAGATACGGCTATCAACAATCTAATAACAGAGAAGATTTAATCGCGTAAGAATTAAAGTGTCTTAAAACCTAGTTCCATTATACATGATCCATAGATGTTTTAAGTCGTTTATTTTGTTATTACATTTTATTATTTAATGCTAGTATAGTATATAAGTAAAAAAGTAAATAACTAATAAAACACAATATATAATATATTAATATTATCTATGATAATACTTGAATACGATTAAAAAAGTGTCGATTCATATAAACAGATAATTATTACAAATATTTGAATTGTGCGTGAAACGAAACGGAACGGTAAAGGCATGAATGTATAGCAAACAAGCTGATGGCTCACCTAATGGAAAGTGGTAACTGTCGCCTATAGATATGAGTAGTACCATGGACATAACAGAGTATACAGTTTCGTCCATGATACCTGCCATGCGTTGCCATTCCTGAGGACTCAGTTGTTATTCCTCTGTACCCTGTAAATTCACTGCCATATCCCACCCTTCAAATCAAAACACAGCCATGCAAACACAACTGCTTCATGATAGAAACACGAATAGGACAGAGATGCCGAAACAAACGACTTTTGTACAAAGTCTCCCTCTGATATTCCAAATTTTGAAATTGGAATCAATTTCAAATTTGGAATCTAAGAACATTTATTTGGAATACAGAGTAAAAAACTGATGCACTGATGTATCTCAATGTATTCTCTTTACAGACAGCAGAAGCACTAATAGTGACGGCCAGTAGCCCAGCACAATTATTGGTAAGCAGACTCATAATGGGCTTAGGAGCTGGATTACATATGGTCGTGGTTTACGTATTCATCAACGAGTTCTGCGAGCCCTCCATCATTGGCAATATGTCTTCACTGACGATCTTTGCTTACACCATCGGCGAAGTCACCTCGTACCTCTGCGGTTGGATGTTGTCCTATGAAGTGATCAATTACGTGATCTTGATCTACTCAGTTGTTCTGGTCATCTTGCTGTGTTTCTTGAAGGAATCGCCCGTGTATCTTATAAGGAAAATGAAGGACAAGGTAATGCTCTTTTTCTACTTCTATTACTGGGTGAAATGGAAATTAAGGGGAAAAGGTTTTTTTTCCGTATTTCTCGAGAAAGAATGGAGTCAGCAAACTAGGCTCCTCTTCCATTGGTATTGACACTACTTAACGAGATCATGAATCAGTATCCGGATTTAGATGTATTTAAATTTGTCGAATTTCACAGAGCGGCAACAAATTATATAAAAAAAGTGAATGATAATTAAATTTTAATGCGTTTTATATATTGTGATCCCTAAGGGAACGAATTGGGAAACGAGTCGAGCTTCCTTATCTTATCTTATATTCGCATATGGGGTTACTAAGCCGTTGCATGTCGACCCATCAGGATTTTTCCCCCTGCCTTATACCATCATTTCATAGATCCTATGTACGTGTTATCTTAACGATATTCCGCGGTTGAAGATATTTGTACTTCCCTGCCTCTGGATAAAACGTTCCTAGTAGACTCATACGCTTATTTTCTGTCGAGATTCCTTAGTTGATAAATAAATTATTATAACATTATATTAGGTCATACCTCTACTTCTGTATTTACTAGTGTCCGACCGAACTTTCGGTTTCGGTTTCGGCCAGAAATTCTACTTTCGGTCTTAGTTTCGGTTTCAGCCAAAAATTAGCCGAAACTTTCGGCCGCGCCGAAACTTTGTGTGTGTGTTTGTGTTGTGTGTGTATTTAACTGAAAGTCGTTTTTTTAAGTTTACTTCCAAGAGTAAGTCATAATTTTAACATGTTTTTACATATAAATATATATGACATATTTAATGTTTATTATTACCCTTTAACTATCTGTGTGTTTGTGTAAATAATTGTGTAAAAAATACAGTAGATTTCAGTATAGAATAGAAATTTTAAATATGTTTCAGTAAGTTTCGGTTTCGGCCGAAACTGAGACCAAGGCCGAAAATTCGATTTCGGTTTTGGTTTTAACTGTAAAACCTGTTTCGGTCGGACACTAATACTTACATGACAGTTAGATGTGTCGTGTATAAGAACAAAAGGCTCAAATTTTTTTCCATTTTTCAATCCAAGTTTCTATGGAGAAAATGTTCAATAGATCAATTAAAAGATTACTATTTTAAAAGAATTTCACTGATTTCTAGTTCACTTAGTTTAAATTCGAGACGTTTTAGTGAAATTCTTAACTGGCAACCCCGTACGGTCAAACGCAATGTAGGACGACCCCTCACTAGATGGAGTGAGGATCTGAAATGCATTGCAGGGAATCAGTGGATGCAAGTGGCTCATGACCGTTCTTTATGGCAGTCCATGGGGGAGGCTTATGTCCAGCAGTGGACCAATAATAGCTGAAGTGATGTTAATGAATGAAGAGAAAGGTAAAATCAATATGACCTTATAATATTCACAGGAAGCATGGGATTCCTAAAATTTTACCGTAACAGGACAACAGAAGACGTTATAGAAGAATTTGCATATATGAAAAGAAATCGAGAGATACATAACAACAGCACACAAGGTAACTTTCAATGATTTGTACAAAATTCGCCATGTGGTCCGGCATATAATAGGCCACCCCTTCCTTTTCCGTGGGAATAGTAAGAGGCGATTAAGGGAACTTAATGGAGCACTGGGCAGCAAAGTTCCTCTTTTTTTTTACAACACACGGTGCAAACGAGCATGCGACTCACCTGATGGTAAGTGACTACCGCCGCCCATGATCATCCACAACACCAGCGGCATGGCAGGTGTGCTGCCGGCCTTTTAAAAAGGAATATACTCTTTTCTTGAAGGTTATGTCGTCGTATCGGTTCGGAAATACTGCTGCTGGAAGTTGATTCCAAAGAGTGGTCGTGCGCGGAAGAAAGTGAATTGAAAAACGCACGGTTCTTTAAACAAAATCAAAGCTTACTGCGGTTGCCAACCCGCCTAGCAAGCGTGGCAACTACTGGCGAATCCCCCAAAAGAAAAAGGAGGCCTATATTCAGCAGTGGACAGTTTTTTTTTATGCAACTTAGAATGGCAAACAAGCTGACGGCCCACCTGATGGAAAGTGGTAACCGTCGCCTATAGACATGAGCAATACCGTGGACATAACAGAGTATATAATAAATACATGATTGAATAAAATTCGATAATGCCCAAATTGAAGTCGCAGTTGTTTTTAAGACCACAATCTTACGTTTTGTTTGTTTTAGTCAAATACATACAAATTTGGAAAGAAATATTTTACTACTTAGTCATTTTATTTCTAGATCTATCCATACCGGAAAAGAAATCACAATCCAGGGAAACAAATGTGTTTCGAATTTTACGTAAGTACCTACAAATTCTATTTTATGACAGAATGAGAAACAAGCTGACGACGTTGTGATTACTAGAAAATTTATTATCACATCTCTTAAAGGTACATCAAAGGCGGCCAGGACAGCTTTAATTACAATCACCGCTCATATATTGTTAACAATTTTTATGGGCACCATACCAGTACAAGTGTACGCCGGGGAATTCTTCACTAAAGCGGCACCAAATTTGTCCAGTAATCTATGTTCTATCATTTTGGGACTGGTAATGTGTGCGGGCAGCGCCGTTGCCTCGGTCATTACCGACTTAGTGGATCGGCGGGTGAGTTGAAACTACCTTCATTAAATTATGTATTCCTGGTAGATAGTATAACATTTGTAACATTTTTTTTTATACTACTGAGGTGGCAAACAAGCATATGGCCCACCTGATGGTAAGCGGTTACCGTAGCCTATGAACGCCTGCAATACCAGAGGTATTACGTGCGCGTTGCCGACCCTGAAGAAACCTCTTTACCCCCCTTTTGAAGAACCCCATGCTGTAGTCTCTCGGGATAACCTCGGCAGGGAGCTCATTCCACAACCTGAGTGTTCGTGGGAGAAAACATCTCTGAAACCGCGCTGTACGCGACCATTTAGGCTTTTAACTAATAGAAAGTAAGCATGGATAATATCAGTACAGCTCGAATATCTATATATCGGTTTCCTCTGAACATTGATAACGACAAAAAAGTCATTACCCATTTCAATGCACCCATACCAATTGGATATCTATATTTCTTTCGATGGAATTCTTTATTTCGATATATTTGACATATATATTTGACAATTGATGTTTAATATATCCAATCTTGGACCGATACATGGATATTGTAACTATAATATATAGTTATTGCTATGTATTACTCACCCCTAGAAATAGTACATTATTGCAGCGGCCAGCGAATGAGGCATTGAACGAACAATAATAATTTTTCACGCGCCATAATGATCCTTTGTTTTTTTTTCAATAAACAGCTTTCTATTTGCAAGTCAGCTCGAATTTTAAATAAAACCTTTTATTAGTTACCTCCTTGGTAGCCATGTTTCAAAGTAAAAGGTCATTCCATTTTTAAATTACAGGACAGATATAAATTTACATAGTAATTTATCTGGCCGCAAAACACGACAGATATGGATTTTCATACAACTTTTGCCGGCCGCTGCCTGCATGTATCTGGCTAGTACGGCAATATTGATTTATCTCGAAGAAGATTGTCAAAATAATGCTCACATTTCCAAGCATGTTTGAGAAATAATTATTTTTTTAAAATATGATTGGTACCAACATACGTTATCAGGTCTACCTATACTATCGTGGACTGTCGTGGACTGTCGTGGTCAATTCTTGTTAATATCGCCACGATGGATCAACTAACCTGCTTTCATCATTACCTGTCACTGATACCCCGCCAGTTTATACCGACAGCGCTGGCAGGGTTACCGTTCTTTTATGTCATATACAAAAAAATCATATTTTAATTTCCAGATACTTATGGGCACATCTTGTGCAATATGCACCATATGTTTGTTCCTGCTGGGTACTTTACTGCAGTTGTCGTGGGCACCAGACTGGGTGGTAGCTGCCATCATACTGGTGTACTGTTCTGTGAATCAAGTGGGAGCGGCTAACATACCTTTTGTGCAAATAGCTGAATCATTTGTGCCGGAGGTGAGTTCTTTTCTCAGCAATTGTATTTTTGAAAATTCAATTTTGTTTTCATTTTTTTTTTTTATTTACGTAAAACTTTCAGTTTTAGGTAAGAAAAAAAATGTTTGGAATTATGTTTTGATATTAAATGCACGGCCGCCATATTACCATAGAGGAAGCTTAAAAGCGTCCATATAAATATATACATTATTCACTCATTGTGTCGTGACAGTAAGATCATACGAAATCATAAAGTTCCACAGAAAAATATAAAAACATAAAATCTAGCTTTCAAGCTGACTAGAATTCGACACTAAGGGCCAACTTGCTGACTTCATAATCGTCTATCATAATTTACTTAGTACCTTACTATTGACGAACAAATTACGTTCTGACGGTCGGTGATAGGTTTTTTAAAAAACGAATACTATTTAAGTTCACAATGTGTTTAATATAATCTAACACATAGTCTTTATTTAAAATTAGTAATTATATAATATTAGTTATATCTATGAATCGTGATTGATTCCTAAAATATACACTGTACGTTCGCGACTTATACTGGCTTCTCACTGCCCTGTAGTATTCCCTTTTATCAATTTTCTTTGTAAAGTGTGTCTTCATTCTTTCTGGGGATTTGTGTGTGGGAACAGCTATTGTGCAATATGTATTGGTATGTTGTAGTATGGTTTGGAAGAGGTTTGCACCCGTAACAAACATTCGATTTATTTATTAAATATTAATAAACTTAGATAGTGTAAACAGGAATAAAAGAAAATATTATTGATACTAATTATACATTAAAACAATATTAAAATAAAACAATAATTTAAAAATAATATACATACATATAATACTTATATTATCTACATTATATATACATACATATAACTAGTCTGGCCATAAATACTGTTACATAAAAACTTTTCTTGTTTTTTTCAACTTTTTAATTATTTTGTATTTGGAACACGTTTAATATTTTAAAAACTTCTTTCGATTTCGCGCCATTTTACATATTTTTTCGTATTCATTATCAAATTACAATATGAAAGGGGGTGTTTAAATAAAATAGGATTGCAGTGCACAAAGTGTGTATGGAGCCGTCGGTCGTATTCCAGACACTTGAAAAGCTTGGTATCAGCCGTATATTCGTCTATCGTTTTTTTTTATACAACTTAGAATGGCAAACAAGCTGACGGCCCACCTGATGGAAAGTAGTAACCGTCGCCTATAGACATGAGCAGTACCATGGACATAACAGAGTATACTGTTTCGTCCATGATACCCCCCCATGCGTTGCCATTCCTGAGGACTCATGTATTATTCCTCTGTACCCGGTAAATTAACGCCATATCCCACCCTTCAAACCGAAACACAGTCATGCAAACACAACTGCTTCACGGTTGAAACACGAATGGGACAGAGGTACCCAAGCAATCGACTTTTGTACAAAGTCTCCCTCAACAGATATAACAACACTTCCTCTGTCGGAGACCAGAAAATATCGGGGCGGCCCACAGTGGGAACTTTGACTCCTTTTCATCTCATAAATCTATAACTTTCGTATTAATAAAGATATGTACATTTTTTTTTCCTAATAATCTTAAATATATATGATTTTAAATTATGTATGTTTTGTGAGTAAAAATTTATTTCTAATAGTTATAAATAATATAGGAATACAAGAAATATAAAATTTGTAGACTTACATTTATGTCCTAAGAAATTTATACAGGAATAAGTAAAAGTATCTGCGTAAAAAACAAAAACTCTTATAAAGATAACTTAGAAGTCACTCAAGAGCTCCTTTACTTCATCAACAAGTTCTAAATATTTTTTATTGGAAGGTTTTCTTAAACTTGTTATGTATGGGTCAGAGGTATATAAAAGTGCGTGTAGAACATCTTCGTTAGTGGCTATCCTCGAACATTGTCTTGTATAATGAAGCCTGAACTGTTTATAGTCTTTGTTCCGTGACTCTTGAGCATCTTCTGAAAGTTGCCCAAGAGGCAAGACAGAAAAGTAACGTATCACACTTTCACAATGAATCAACACCTTGTGATTTTGGCGCATAGCAAGATTCTGTAACTGCACGAATCAACTTGTATGATGGAAACAATAAGCAATTCTTTGCTATCAAACAACTCATCATATTTTCATACTGTGCCTTGTTCAGATCCAATTCCACAAAAATGCTAAGATCTTCATCTTTTGAATATGCTGTTATATGTGTCGGTTCATTATGAAAATTACTGCGTATTTCACTCTTTTTTTCTGACGGCCATGCTCGTAAAATATCAACGATGAATGCTTCATCTACTTTACCACGTGACCTTAAACCCTGTACATATGAGTTCAGTATAAAATCAAGTCCACAGATATCAAGCAGTCCCTTGTTTTTCCGTTTCTTTGTACTCTCTGAACTGTCATCGTATCTCTTCCTCTTTTCTCTGTCGAAGTAGAAGGTTCAGGTTCGCATGTAGTTTTTTCTAGATTTACAGTGAAAATTACATTAAACCAATTGCTATTTTGATTTAAGAACTGTTCTTTCTTTCGACCACATTTCGTATAGCGTTGAAGAAACTGAGTTATGAAGGACTTCTAAATACTTGCGATAATTTTTGCTATATTCGCATCTGAAGATTTGGTAATATAATTTCGTACATAGTTTGAGATAGAATCAATATAATTTGTATCACTTTCAACAATAAGAGACTTAAGTCGCGTCCGGTACACGAGACTTCACTCATTGCGGAGAGATAAGTAATTAACAATTGTTTAGAAATGACAAATGCTTATAAAGAACTGTAATATTTCATATGTAAATGCACTATTTTATACTTAATAATGATCATAGACGTGTGCAAAATAACTTGATTTAAAAAATTCATCATTATGCGGTTATGCGGTAAAGAATAAGTCTGTATGGAAATGGGAACTAAATACTGTGTGAAATACTTGTTAAAAGTAACGCAAAAGATAAAATATAAAGTAATAATTGAGACAAAAGTATTTTTTTGAGTTTCCAGACAGATAATCTCAAATAAAGAAAAAAATCTTAATATACGTACTTAGAAAAAAACATTCTCACTATGATATTATACTAGATTTAAATATATTACGCAGTAAAACTGCAAAAAAAATCTTTTGCCCTCAAATTACATTATATTATCTAATAAACTAAACCAAAATCAGAACTTCGGCAAGCTTCGGCAACTGTCAAATCTCCAACTGAAAGTTTGAGAAAAGAAAATAATACATATAACGATATATGGATCTTTGGTTAAGTAATATTGTACTAAACTAAATATATTTTTATTTTATAGTAAAGTACACATTCTAAGCATTCTAAAATGGTATCACACTATATGACTTCTATTGTTTTGATACTATAAAATTATACCAAACGAAATTTAAGTTAAATAATTATTTTTGTATTTTTTTCATTCCTTGACTTTAGATGCTCTGTTCTATGAAGTATGAATAGTGACAGATTTGAATCATACTTATAATGATAGAGTAACTCTTTAGCTACAATTTGAGGTATTATACATGCATATCCACGGAGTTTTAGAAAAAGTATTTATGAGATGGCTTTCTTAGGCGAGTTCCCACTGTGCGGCCGCGTGCTTTTAGAACTAACTACAAAGGTTATAAAAATTCAGTTACAAAACTCAATATTTTCATTTCATAATAAAATACCAGGGCATCAGAAACACTAAGAAGCTTTTCTTAAAATTTCAGATGAAATCATTTGCGTCTACAATCGCCATGACTGCACTATGCATTGGGAACTTTAGCGTTTTGACATTATTTCGGCCAGTGGCTGAAGTTCTTGGTCTCAGCGGCACGTTCTTTGTGATTGGTATCGTCGGAGCTATCACCACTGTGACGTCATACCTCATCATGAAGGAAACGAGAAGAGTCAGCTTCGAACACGTACATGACATGTATGAACAAGGGTTCTTGCATCGTGGAAATAAACCTACGATATGAAATGTAAACTAGTATATCATTGACAACCTTTGTTGATTTAACACACTGCCTTACTATCGAGTTCTATTCCCATAAAATACAGCAACTTTGATTCCAGATTATCTCTATTTGTTCTATGCATTTTCTATCCTTTTTATTTCTGTTTCTACATATCAGTTTTTTAAACAATAAAAAGCAGTATAAGACGTGTCGTTTTAAATTGTAGATGTTTTTGTAGTTATGTTTGCTCCGCAATGAGTATGGGAACCATTAACACGGGAGCTCACCCTAAGACCCTATCGACCTCAAAAATGACTGTGGTCGAAAAAACATCAGCATTGTCTTTACTTAGGGAAACTGGCATAATTTTTAATTACAATTTATTAGTGTTTTAATAATTTGTTTTTACATGTTGAACGCCTGTTTCCTGATTGCCTTGTACACCTGCTTTATTTTCTTGCAAATCAACTACATTTATAATTTGTAAATTACAGATTTTTTACTTTTAATGTTTATTTCTTATTATGTTTTTTTTTTTTTATTTTACACAAAGTGACCTGTTCTGTTGTGTTATATAGTATTACTCTACACTCTTAAAATGTCACTAAAGCCTGTGATTGCCAACTCACCTACCAAGCGTGGCAACTACTGGCAAAACCCTTTTTATGGGGGAGGCCTATGTTTAGTAGTGGACAGTTAACTTTTGCCATGATGATCATGATATTTGTATGGTATCCTAGCTAATATTGTTAATTTGCAAATGGGTTTGTTTGTTTGTTCTTTCGTTCTTTACTTCGTTCGTTTGATTTTAAGATTAGATTATATAGAGTATTATGTCAAAAACCAGTCAACATTCAGTCAGCGAGATTGACGTTTGGCTGAGTGGATTTTATTTGATATGTACATATTTTTTTTAATCAAAACTTGAATTATTTTTTGTTACAAATAATTACATTTAAAATGTCTCAGACCAAGTAAATTTGTTATATTTGAATTTGGATCTTTTTTTTTTATATTATGTAAATGTACATATGTATATATTGGTTATTAATTAATATACATGTATTAATTAATACCGTGAAGCAGTTGTGTTTGCATGGCTGTGTTTCGGTTTGAAGAGTGAGATATGGCGTGAATTTACTGGGTACAGAGGAATAACACCTGAGTCCTTAGGAATGCCAACGCATGGGGGGTATCATGTGCGAAACAGTATACTCTGTTATGTCCATGGTACTGTTCATGTCTATAGGCGACGGTTACTACTTTCCATCAGATGGGCCGTCAGCTTATTTGCCATTCTAAATTGTATAAAAAAAAATTAAAATATAAGTCACGTTAAACGACATTGAAACGAAAACATATAGAGATTGGACACATTTTGTACCGTTTTTATTTTTCAACTTAACCTCACGTCATTGTATGACGTCACAGCTGAAAACTAGTATCCTATTAAGAGTACCAGGCAAACAAAGAATACGAGAAGGTTGACACCAGCGAAGCCTTGGAAGTTGATGTACATTCCGAGCATGTTCGAAATAGACGTGTAAGCAAACACGCCGAGATAGAAAAAAAAAGGAAAAATTAAACACTTATCAATAAAAATAGATTTTATTAATTATATTAACGAGTCTCTTTTTTCATTTTTAGATTCAATCATATCTCCTCCCGATAACATCAACTCGATTTCTTCTACCGTTTTCCCTTTAGTCTCTGGCACGAGTACCAGGCAAACAAAGAATCCCAGAAGGTTGACACCAGCGAAGCCATAGAAGGTGGCGTACATTCCGACAATGTTCGAAATAGGCGTGTAAGCAAACACGCCGAGAAAGGTAACCGACCAAGCGCTCATTGTCACGAGGCCTACCACTTTTGCGCGAATCTAGAAACCATAGTATTTAAATTAATTTATATCTCAATTAACAAAACATTGTACGTTCTCTGCTATTCGACATTTGACGAGTGCAAAATTTTATTTTATTTGATATCCTAAAAAACAGTACTATCTATAGACTATGAGTTTGAGGTCTTATCATGGAATTTGGTACATCAAAACACTCGCCAATAATCCAAAATTACTATAACAGATGTTTAAATAACAAATGTTAGGGTCAGCAACGCGCGTAATGCCTCTAGTATTGCAGGTGTCCATAGACTTCGGTAACCGCTTACCATTGGAGGGAAAGGGATTGTTAGTAATGGAGACTGAGAATCCCATTACTAGCTATACCCAACCAGGTCGATCTCCTCGCAGTTCCCCCTGGAAACTATCATGGTTGATTCCTGATGAATTTATCATGATGGGCTAACTGGCCTGTTTTCATTCTCATCTATCACCCTTCACTGGTGCTCCGCCAGTGTATCCCGTTAGCACAGGCGGGGTTACCATATCATTTTCACCCATCAAAAAAAAAAACCGCTTACCATTAGGTGAGCCGTATGCTTGTTTGTTACCTCAATGGTATAATAAAAAAATAAAACAAAATGCGGTTAAAACTTATTTAAAAACTTGTTCTACTAAATTAGTATTATTATGTATTATGAAACTATTTATGTCAAATTTATATTTCGCCAACCGTCTCATATATGACGGAGTTCAAGCAGGCAAACTTATAAAAGACAAAAATTTGTCGTGAAAAATATCAAAATACATCTACGACATTTCTCTAAACTCACAGCTAACCTGAAAATTAAACATTTCCGCCATAATGACACCGGGAACAGAGGTCACTCCTGTCGCGTACGCCCACATCGCTGTCACTATCGCAAGCACTGGCAACCACCCCGGAACGCTGCCGCCCTGGTGTTGCACCAGCATTATAGAAGCGAGGCATAAGAACGACGCTACTGTTATGGCGTACGTTATCACTAATAATGGCTGAAAATTAAAAAAAATGTTTCATCATCATCAAAGGAAGACTTTGTACAAAAGTCGATTGCTTGGGTACCTCTGTCCCATTCGTGTTTCAACCGTAAAGCAGTTGTGTTTGCATGGCTGTGTTTCGGTTTAAAGGGTGGGATATGGCGTGAATTTACTGGGTACAGAGGAATAACACCCGAGTCCTCAGTCCTATGATCGCGCTAATCAAATGGCGTAAAAGTATTTTATTTTCTTTCTCATTTTTTTTCACATTATCATATGCATTGTGCTTGTTTTAAACAGTTCTTACGACCATCACTACAGGAGCTTCCCCAAAAGGAGAGTCCAAATATAGATCAGAAATCTGTTTGAAGGGTGGGTATGACAATGAAATTAGAGGGTACGGATATTATATCTTGGTCTTGTGAAATAGAATAGAATAGAAGTAAAGTAGAGCAGTAGAGGGTAGGTTTTTTTTTAATGGAATGGTTACTCCGCCTGAATAGAAGTAGAGTAATAGAGAGTAGGGTTTTTTTAATGGATGATAATGGAATGGTTACCTCGCTTGCGCTATCGGTATACACCGGCGGGGCACCAGCGAGGCATGATAGGTGAAGATGAAGCAGGTCAGTTAACCCATCATGACAAATTCATTAATGATTCGATCACGATTGTTTCCAAGGGAAACCGCAAGGAGGTCGACCTGATAGGGTTGTTAATCTTCATTATTAACAATCCCCTTTTCCCCCTTAAAGGGTAGGGTTAGGATAGGACGAAGTAAAGAAGGAAAGAGTAAAATAGAATAGAAGATCTATAATTACAAAAGAGAAAAAAGGAATTACACCGCGTCAACCGCATGTGAATGTCTATAAGTGACGATTACCGTATTCCATGTAGTGAGCAGTTAGTTTTAAAAAAATAAGAAAAGGGAGTGGTGTCACAGACAAAATAATAATTAGTTTGAAATTAGCCATGTGGTCTCGGCATAGAATGAGCCACCTCTTCTTTTTCCATGGGTACCGTAAGAGGTGACTAAGGGAACTTAATGATCAAGGGATTAGCAGCAGCGACCCTCTTAAAACATCACCAGTAGTCCTGTCACCAAATGCGCTTGAAAAATTCGTCTGCCAAGTGTGGCAACTACTAGCAGAATCCCCCTTATAGGGGGGGGGCTTTGTTCAGCAGTGGACAGTTAAAGGCTGACATGATGAGTTTAAAATATAGTAAAATGTAAAACAAACCTTTCTTCCTAATCTGTCTACGGTGAGTATGGTTACAATAGAACCCAATATCATGAAGGCCGGTATACTCAGTGATTGCAGCTCTACACTGATAGTGACTCCGGACGAACCAAGGATGCTGGATATGTACGTAATAATGGCGAAGCACCCGTTACACGCTTGGATGCCACCCAAAAGGATGAGCAGGAATATGCCTTTGCGCCACGGTTTGTTTTTAACTGTAAATTAAAAGTTTTTAATAGACTGACAGTGCGAGACTTCATACAAAAGATGGGATAGAGGTATCCAAGCAGATGCTTGGATACCTCTATCCTATCTGTTTTTCTGTCGTGAAGCAGTTGTGTTATCCGGCTGTGTTCTAGTTTGAAGGATGGAATGTGGTAGTAACATTGCAAGATACGGAGGCATAATAAAAAGAAAGGAACTATTAGTAATAGGGTTGCCAGTAATGCTCCCTGTCAGGTCGAACTCCTTGCGGTTCTTCCTGGATATCACTATGATTAATTCTAAATGAGATTCAGCAGAGCAGTTGTGTTTGCATGACTTTATTTCAGTTTTAAGAAGAACATATAGCAACAAAATAGCAGGGTACAGAGGCATAATACCTTAGTCTCAGGAATGGCAACTCGTAACAGGGATCATGGGCGACACAATATACTCTGTTATGACCATGGTACTGCTTATGTTAGCACTTTCCATCAAGTGGACCATCGACTTATTTGTCGTTCTAAGTTGAATAAAAAATATACTCACAGATACATAAAAACGTTATGGGTGGTAATGACTTGAAGTACATATCCTCGTTTCTCATGTACGTGATCTCGTTGACAACTTCTTTGTCGGTCGGCTCCCGTCCTCGAAGGAAAGCAATAGTCGACGCAGCTGCCTGTAAAAGCGGTACGGTAAGCTAAATAGACAGGTGGGTTAAAAAGCCAAACAAATAATGTTAGAGGATATATTTGTTAGGATTTGAGGATTTGTTTAATAGGCCTCTTGCACTGAAGGCGAAATGTTAACGAACTAATGTACTAGTGTAGGCGAGTTATATAAAACAATTTCTATTACCATATGTTCTAATGGTGTTTTTAATCCCCTATTTTCTTGGTCTACTTGGATCGATAATGGAAAAGGAATTGTTAATAATGTGTTGTTAATGATGTGAGCTTAAATTGAGGGAGAAGTCGGGCTAAATCTCACCACATCGTATCAATAGTAAGTAAATTTGGGAGGACAAAATAAAAAAATTATTTAAAATGTCACACGTAAATCTCACATAAAACAGACGGGGAGTCACTTCGATCACATCGTTTAATGGACGTATATTTAGATTCTATTTTGTGAGACATGTGGTTCTACGCCATGATATGTACACCTTTACTGATCCTAAGTCTCTCCTTACAAAAGGTGTATTAATAAATTTTAAGATACAATAATATTTACAATATTTACTTTCATGCCTCTCGAGTAAAAGTTTATTGTAGCAAAAATCAACATTGTTCCCATTTATTGAGAAAACCCATACCTATAGATTCCTATAGGTAGGTACCTTAAGGATACGGGAATAATATGATTTTGACAATAAAAAATAAATGTTTACCTCATATTTCCCAATCTTTACTAGGAACGCAGGAGACTCGGGAGCTTTCATTAGAAACAATATTAAAACCAGCGGCAACCACACCACAATCCACAATACGGTATAGTATTCTAAATATGCTCCCATTGCGTACATTATAATATATCCAAGGTTTTGATTCAGTCCAACGAGAGATACCAGCAGACCTCTTATGTTGTCCTGGCTTAGCTCTTTTATATACATGGGTATAACGGTAAAACAGCCCCCAGCAGCGATGCCAGCACAAATTCTTGCCGTTAGAAGACCTGGCACGGTCGTTGTTAGTAGTTTTATTATCCAGCATAACTAAAAATATTGGTTATTAAATATTATAAAAAGTGGTGACTTACTTTTTTCCCCCAAATTTTATCTAAATTTCTGTAATGGAACGAACGTAGTCTATTGTCTCTCGTTAGTGTTAATCAAGTCGTAGCACCAGAAGTCATTCCGAGCCAAATCAATAGCCAAAACTATTAAAAAATTTCAAATCAAATTTTTGCAATGACTTATCAATTACTATAACATAGACAACACAAAAACTAGAAAAAAGGCTTTTTTTAACAACAGGGATAATTAGTTGATTGCAATATGTCATATCTGATCAACCTCCACGCGGTTCCTGCACTTCTATTATATTCGTCTGAAAACCATCTTAGGACATTCTAACTTGAATTCTCACCTATCATTCCTCACTGATTCCCTGCCAGCATATACCGACTGTGCACCTTTCCTATATTATCTATTAAAAAAAAAACTTAAAAATCTTACAGCTTGTGGCACAGCAATTGCTACAACTCCCACTTTTCTGCCATACTTGTCAGATAAGTAGGTGTAGAAAGGGACTCCGAGCACAGCCATCATCGGCACCACACTCGCGATCCACGACCAGTTCTCATCAGAGATCGGTTTGGCAACTACTGATGATGTCTCCGATTGCAACACTTTTGTCATGGGAGAAATCCAAGCGATTTGAAGCCCATAGTTCAATAGAGCTGTGTTTACTGCAATTAAATTCGAATATTCTGACACTTCCCTATGGTGGGGGGAAAGGGATTCTTAGTAATAGAGACTGAGAATCTCATTGCTAGCAATATACCCAACCAGGTCGACCACGAACGACCACGAACCACCCAGGGGTCCTCGCGGTTCCCCCTGGAAACTATCATGGTTAATTCCTGATGAATTCATCATGATGGGCTAACTGGCCTGTTTTCATTCTCATCTATCACCCTTCACTGGTGCTTCGCCAGTGTATCCCGTTAGCGCAGGCGGGGTTACCATACCATTTTCACCCATAAAAAAAAACTTCCCTATGGGTTGACTGGGAGAGAATGTTTTTAGCATTAAGTCCGCCATGTTAAAAAATATTGTCTTATGTGGAAGTATTATGTTTATCAGTTTAGGCATGTGGCTATGGCATATAATGGGCTACTCGTTCCTTTAATGGTCGAGGGATGGGCAGCAGCGTCCCTCTTAAAACAACACTAAAAGCCAAACTGCGGTTGCCAACCCGCCTGCCAAGCAATTACTGGCCAAACCCTCCTTGTGGGAGAGGCTATGTTCAACAAGGAATTATTAACGGCTGACACAACAAAATGTTATAACTCTGTACCCTGTAAATTCACTGCCATATCCTACACTTCAAACCGTTTTTCTAATGATTTTTTTTTTCTTTTTCTAGTCTGCTAATTGGCAATCTGTTCCTTATAGAACAATAATCCAATCTGCTGTTTGGATGTCAGGTTTAAATTTTGTCAATAAATGATGAGGCCAATCCATTAACCAGCTCTCAGTCTCTGCCTGTAAATCTTTCTACCAGTCCTTGGATTATTTACAATAGTACCAATTTACATACCTATTATTGCGACCAACCATTGCATATATGTATGTCCATCTTTATTTTTACTCGTTATACATGATTCACTTTTTTTATCACCCATTTTCTTTTGCATTAAACAATATAATACAATAGATTTAAATTAAATAGTTACTTATTTTACATCAAAGTCAGAATAAAAGAAACGTGATACTTAATTTCAACTAATTAAATAAACAATAAATCCAAAAATATAAGAACAATCTATTTTATTCGTTCAGAAAATAAACATTTATTTATATATTAAGATAATACTGTTGCTATTGTTATAGGGCTGTTACATATTCTAGAGAAAATTATCAAATTTTAATTTTTTTTTTATTTGATTTGATTTGATTTGATTTATTTATCAATCAATCAATTTATATAACAACATATTTTCTGCACGGAGGCAACAACTTTGTACATACACTGGTGGTCTGTGTATGCCGGCGTGGTGTCTTCAGATTTATTTACAACATTTATATAACAACATATTTTCACCAGAGGGAGACTTTGTACAAAAGTCGTTTGCTTGGACACCTCTGTCCTATTAGTGTTTCTACCGTGAAGCAGTTGTGTTTGCATGGCTGTGTTTCGGTTAGAAGGGTGGGATATGGCGTGAGTTTACAGGGTACAGAGGAATAACACCTGATTCCACAGGAAAGGCAACGCATGGGGGGTATCATGGGCGAAACAGTAGGTATACTCTGTTAATTTATTAAATAACACTACTACCTAATGACGTATACAATGTTTAGTTAAATGTTCAGACGAGGCACAAAGTTAGTATAGTATGTACGGTTTAAATTGGTTTAAATTTGTTTTTTGGCACAACCCTATTCCAAATAACATTCTTCGTCTCCACAAATGGTGCGGCATTATTTGCACCAATTATTTGGTAGCCACACAATCAACACACGCGGACATGTCTTCAGATAAAATACTATAGTGTAAATATTAGATAAATGCTATGACGTCAAAAGAAAAAGTATGGAAAAATCAATAGCGTTTAGCGTAATAGTTACGATTGTTTTCCGCGAAAAAACTCGACTTAAATTGTGGTAAAACCGGTTATTTCGATTTAAAAACTAAATGACTGAGCCGATTTTGATAAAATTAACATAAGACTAATCTGTAAGTAATATACTTTCAGATAAAAAAAGAATTTTCCAAATCGGTTCACAACTGACGGAGTTATGAGGTAACAAACGTAAATAAAAAAAAATTACAATCGAATGGACAACCTTCTTTTTTGAGAAAATAAATGATCATTTTGTTAATAATGAGAATTCGAGAAAAAGCTCAACTTTTTCATACAATTTTGCTAGCAATAAATTTTGTCTCATAATCTGCATCTTTTTAATGTGTAAACACTCCATCAAGATTATTTTCCCCTGGAAACCGTGTTATCGCAAAAATTATACATTTGTTTACATTTATTATTGAATTTGTCACGATTGACTAACTAATTTGCTTCATCCTCACCTGTCATCCCTCACTGCTTGCCGGCCGGCGTACCTATACCGTTAGCACTGCCGGGGTTATGGTATGGTATGGAAGGGTGGGATATGGCGTAAATTTACTGGGTGCAGAGGAATAACATCTGAGTCCTCAGGAATGGCAACGCATGGGAGGTATCATGGGCGAAACAGTATACTCTGTTATATCCATAGTACTGCTCATGTCTATAGGCGACGGTTACCACTCTCCATCAGGTGGGCCGTCAGCTTGTTTGCCATTCTAAGTTGTATAAAAAAAAAATTGTTTATTCACTTTTTATTGTACCACTTAAAGAATATAGCAAACAAATATTATTAAGTGTATTTATTTATTTATTTTAAAATGAAATTAAATTAAAATCACTATTGCGTCACCTACACTACACCTACCTACACTTCTATATGTTCTCCTTTAACTAAAGGTTGTCTGTAAGAGATTGTCATAGCGATAAGACCGCCTTTTGTACATTTATATGTATATTTTAATCTGTACTTCATGCTACTGTATTTTACTTGAATTGTTTATATTTATAAAGAGTTAAATAAATAAATAAATATTTATTTGTATGCTATTTACTGTATAGATAATCTGATAGTATTAATTTACTATTACCTTATTTCCTTTGGCCGTAACAGAATATCAGTGTTTTGCTCTTTTGAAGGCAAAGCAATAAACTGAGTTGTGACCATTTTGTGTTTTTTTTTTTATATAACAAACAAGCTGACGGCCCACCTAATGAAAAGTGGTAACCGTCGCCTATAGACATGAACATACCATGGACATAACAGAGTATACTGTTTCGCCCATTTTACCCCCCATGCGTTGCCATTCCTGAGGACTCAGGTGTTATTTCTCTGTGACCAGTAAATTTTTGATGTTGTTATGGCACACGCACAAAATGGAAAACTTGTGTGTTGGCTTTAATGTACTTTATTTTTATGCATATCTCTTATCTCGCTTTTTATGTATATCTGTGTATGTTATAATTTGTGTGCTTTAAGTAATGCAAATGAATTATATATCGACCTATAATATATGTTTGTTTAAATATACATCGTTATTAGAAAGAAAACTCTGCATGATCGACATGCACCTTGCACGTTTATCATGATAATTACATTTTTATTAGTTTGTAATTTTACCAGAGGGAGACTTTGTACAAAAGTCATTTTCTTGGGCACCTCTGTCCCATTCGTGTTTCAACCGAAAAGCAGTTGTGTTTACATGTTTTCGATTTGAAGGGTGGGATATGGCAGTGAATTTATATGGTACAGTAATAACACCTGAGTCCTCAGGAATGACAACGCATGGGGGGTATCATGTGCGAAACAGTATACTCTGTTATGTCCATGGTACTGCTCATGTCTATAGACGACGGGTACTTGTGTTACGGTTACGGTGACGATATTTATTGTATAAAAATATTATATGCATTCATTAAGGATATAGTCCATCTGTGTACTATTTTTTTATAGATCCATTCATTCATTTTTTAACAGACTTCAAAAAGATGGTTATACTTTTTTACGGTTGTTACCTCATAGCTCTGTCAGTTATAAACAGATTTGGAAAATTCTCTTTTTTATCTGAAAGGATATACTTACAGATTGGTCCTCATAGAAATTTTATCAAATTTAATTCAGTAGTTTAGTTTTAAGATTAAAAGAACTGGTTTTGTCCCAATGGAAGTAATTTTTTTTGTGACACACAATTTTAAATTATATTTAGCGTGTTTTTATTTACTTTGAAAATATTTGAAACAGTACGAGTAATATTCATATTATATCTTCTCAAAATATGGCCATTATAATGTATTTAAAAATTTTTTTAAATTATTTCATCTATAGAAAACTACATTCTCAGCGAATAACATGGGCCTTTCTGTTATTTTCAAACATTTTAAAATTAATTAAAAACCCATGCGAAGCCGGGCTGAATCGGTAGTTGATAAAGAAATTACTTGCTATCAGGAAGGCTGTATAAAAATACCATTGAATATATTACAGCGCCATCTATAATCCGAAACTAAGCAAAGCTTCTATTATTAGTTAAATAATTAATATTATGCTTGTTGACTAGTTGCATGGTATAAAAAAAACATAAACAATCAAAAATAAAAAAATAAATAAAAAGAATCAAATTTTAAACAACTTCAGTAGGCGTAACAGTTTGACATGCCATGGTAACCCTTTCCATCAGATGGGCCATATGCTTACTTGATATAAAATATAATAAGCAAATATGGGTGAATAAATAAGTATTCAAACCTAAGAACAAGGAATTACATAGAAGGAATGATTAAATAAAAACTGTAAATCATATGGTTCCCTCCTTTCTTCTTATGCAAATAAGAAGAAAGGAGGGAGGGATTATAATTAGGAAAAAGAGGACAAAAGATACACCATCAGTTGCTATTTTTGTCAATTCATAGCAGGCTAGTGTATAGAAAATGTTATTCGGCCTTATAACTCTACAAAATTCAGATACAATCTGCTTGCATACTTTCTACATAAACTGTGTTGAATATATAATCTAGTAATGTAAAATTTGTCATTGATAAATAATTTAATTGACATATCAAACATTTTCTATACACTAGCCTACTATGAACTGACAAAAATATAAACTGATGGTGGTTCTTTTGTCCTCTTTTTACTAATTATATTTGCATAAGAAGAAAGGAAGCAACCATATGACTTATAGTTTTTATTTTATCATTCCTTCTATGTAATTCCTTGTTCTTAAATTCAAACTTATTAAAACAAAACTTACATTTTTAAATTTTTATATTTAATAATATTATTTTTTTTTTATAAAATTTATCGTGCCAAAATCAACGTGATCTCGTCAACAGTTTTCCCTTTCGTCTCGGGCAGAAGTACCAGGGCAATAACGACGCCAAGGAGGTTGGTTCCGGCGAAGCAATAAAACATAGTGTACGTTCCGAGCGCATTTGAGATCGGTGTGAAAGCAAACAACTGTACGAAGGAAATAAACCACGCGTATGTCACTAGACAGCCCAATACTTTTGCTCGTATCTGAAAAGAAAAAAAATACAAATAAGAAGTCAAGAGTCAGCTAATAATACATTACTAACTGGTCGCCTACATTTATATCTAAAATGTACAGTATCGTAGACAACGGAATACAATGTTATGTCCATGGTAAATTGGTAATTCTCATGGATTGTTAAATCTATTATTAATGAGGAAAATGGTGTTCAGCCTCGGTGCTATTACTTGGCTATCATTACCCCATCTTTCAAACGGATCATGCCAAAACCGAAGTATATAAAATAAAAAAAAAATACAATTTATTTGAATAAAGAATATATTTTTTTTTTTTTTTTAATCTGAAGTATAAAATAAAATCAGTATAAAATCACAGCTGCTTGAGATAGAAACTGAACATAGCTTCCCCCATAGAGTGTCATAAGGAACTGTCCTGAGCCACCTGCATCCACTGACCCCCTACAATGCATTTGAGGTCGTCACTCCATCTAGTGGGAGATTGTTCTACACGGCGCTTGCCCGTATGGTGTCGCTGTATGGACAAATGATTTGTGATACCCATACAAACGGCCTTTATCCCCTCTTCATCTTGTTATGTTTAATAGAGGTTTTTTATACAACTTAGAATGGCAAACAAGCTGACGACCCACCTGATGGAAAGTGGTAACCGTCGCCTATAGACATGAGCAGTACCATGGACATAACAGAGTATACTGTTTCACCCGTGATATTTCGATGCGTTGCCATTCCTGAGCACTTAGGTGGTATTCCTCTGTACTCAGTAAATTCACTGCCATATCCCACCCTTTAAACCAAAACACAGCCATGCAATTACAACTGCTTCACGGTAGAAACACAAATGGGTTAGAGGTACCCAAGCAAAAGACTTTTGTACAAAGTCTCCTTTATTTTTCACTTTATTTGTAATATAAAATAATACTAACTTGAAAATTGAACATTTCAGCCATAACGACGTAGGGAATGGGCGCGACGCCTGCAGCGTACGCCCACACAGCGGCCACTATCGCGAACACAGGCAACCACCCTGGAACGCTGCCGCCCTGGTGCTGCACCAGCATTATCGACGCGAGACACAGGAGCGATACAACTGTTATTCCGAAAGCTGATGACAGCATTACCTAAAACATGAATGTAATGTAATAATAGACTGCAAGAGATTCAAAACATCTATCAAGTCAGAATTTCTAGTTTATTTAACCAGTCTTTGTTGTAAATTTAAGAACACATATTTATTTGCATGTGTGTGTTATATATATATATATATATATATATATATATATATATATATATATATATATATATATATATATATATATATATATATATATATATATATATATATATATATACTAGCTGACACGGTAAACGTTGTTTTACCATATACATTATTTCTAGAACTATACGTGAAAATATATAGTACTACAATTATTATATTCGATTGTCATTTTGCAACCCTATTACGGCATATAAAAATTATATAGGGTTGATCGTAAAAGCGTGCAAATTTGTATGTATTTTTCAATGCTAAATAATCTAATATATAAAATTCTCGTGTCACGGTGTTATGTTTATGTAAAAATATGTTTTATATTTTTTTGACAAAATTTTTAATTGTGTTTTAAATATGATTTAGCATTGAAAAATACATACAACTTTAAATTTTCATCATTTTACGATCAACCCCTGTATTTTAATCGCGACTTTTATATTTCGCAATAAGTGGTAAAACAACGTTTACGGGGTCAGCTAGTAATAAAATAAAAATAAAAAAATTGTCAAAAAATTAAAAAATAAAAATTTACAGGTGGGTCACCCTTATCATTGAGGGGTATAAAAAATAGATGTTGGCCGATTCTCAGACCTACCCAATATACACACAAAATTTCAAAAAAATCCGTAAAGCCGTTTCGGAGGAGTTAAGTAACAAACACTGCGACACGAGAATTTTATATATTAGATATACTTATGTATAAATTTCAAATTCATAGACAGTTCTTTTTGTCTGAAAATTGTCACAATATTGTACACCGCTCTACCCGCTGACGTTGATGCTCCTTTCCACTTTGGATTTGCTGGAAGAGAATACTCAGCTCAACTGCTCAACCAACCTTCCTTCCCATTCTCTCCACACACACTATGGAAATAGCTGAGCCGACAATCATCACTGCTGGTATGCTGAGCGTCTGAACATCAGGGCTGATGGTGACTCCCGAGGTGACCAAGATGGTGGACGCGTATGTCACGATGGCGAAGGATCCGTTGAACGCTTGACAAGTAATGACCGTCATGATCATCAGCAGCCCCTTGCGCCATGGCTTGTTCTTTACTGAAACATTACGTACATTTTCAATCGACTTCAAAAAAGGTGGTACTTTTTAATTCGATTGCATTTTTTTGTTTATCACCGTGAATGACTCGGTTATTTATAAACCGATTTGAAATTCGTGTTTCTGCCGTGAAGCAGTTGTGTTTGCATGGCTGTGTTTCGGTTTGAAGGTTCTTTGGCAGTGTTTGCCACGCTGGGTAGGCGGATTTATAACCGCAGCCAAGTTTTGGCGATGTTTTAAAAGGTACGCTATTGCCCATCCCTCGAACATTAAATTCCTTTTACCACACCCACGGGGATGGATGGGGTGTCCCGTTCTATGCCGGGACGCATACGGCTAAAGTACGAACTCTCTTAAATTCTATGGACCATCTTGGTGTATATATTTATGTGTATATTATTGTAGCTAGCCAACAACACTAACAATTACTCACAAATGCTGATAAATGAGATATGAGGCAACGTTTTGAAGTATGTGTCCTCAGTCTTCATGCTGTCAATTTCGTGGACCACTTCTTTATCATCCGGCTTCCACCCTCGAAGCAAGGCAACGGTCGACGCAGCCGCCTGAGGATTGACATGATAACCAACATTACATTATAGGTTTTTTTTTAATGGGTGATAATGGTATGGTAACCCCGTCTGTGCTCTAGGTGTACACTGGCGGAGCACCAGTGATAGATGACTGATTAGAATGAAAGTAGGCCAGTTAGCCCATCCTGATGAAGTCAACTAGAATTAGCTACGATGGTTTCCAGGGGGAACATCGTGGAGGTCTACCAGACAGGATATATTGCTAGTAATAGGGCAATTTGACCCCATTAATAACACTCCCTTTCCCCCCTATATTATGGGTTTATATTACGTACATTATCAGTTTTTTTACATAGAAAAGAATCTATACTTAAAACTTTAGTACGTAGAGGATTAATTCGGATTTTTTAAAATTCTCCGTTGAAGTCTGAGAAAGAAACTTATAAAGAAAACAAAATTAAAAAAAAAAAATAAAAACCCAATTTTATTTTCCTGCACAAACTGCCCGACTCAAATAGCCTTCGAAAGAGCGACATAGATAGCAATATCTTCGCTACCGATTGATAATTCTTTTTCATCAACTACATATCAGCCGTTTGCTGTCCACTGCTGGACATGGGCCTCCCTTAAAAGTAAGGTTTTGGCCAGAAGTAGCCACGCTGGCCAGCTGAACAACTATAGGCTTCGATGATATTTTTTTTTACAACACGGGGCAAACGAGCTTGCGGCTCACCTGATGATAAGTGACTACCGCCGCCCATGACCACCCAGAACACCAGCAGCATTGCAGGTGTACTGCCGGCTTTTTAAAAAGGAATACACTATTTTCTTGAAGGTTATGTTGTTGTATCGGTTCGGAAATACTGCTGCTGGAAGTTGATTCCAGATGGTGTTTTAAGAGAAACGTTGCTGCTCATCCAACTACCTTTAGTCGCCTCTTACGACACCCACGGAAAAGGAAGGGGTGGTCCATTCTACGCCAGGACTACATGGCAATTCTTTTTGCAATGAATTCAATTTTACAAATACGATATAGCAAATGATGGAAAAAAATTGTATTTTACGACAGAAAAAAAAATTGTACAAATATTAAGTACTAGCTGCTATCCCGCGACTTTACCTGCGTGAATCAATACATAAAATAACCCCTGTGCTAAGTTATGATGTAACCTAACTGTATACCAAATTTCATTCAAATCCGTTTAGCAGTTTTTGTGTGAAAGAGTAACAAACATGTATCCATCCATCATTATAAACTACCAAGATCAAATTGAAGTCACTTACCTCATATTTCCCCAATTTCACCAGAAAAGCAGGAGACTCTGGAATCTTTATAAGCAACGCTATCAGCACTAAAGGCAACCACACCGCGATCCATAACACCGTGTAGTAATCCAAAAATGCGCCCATAGCATACATGAATAGAAACCCCAAATTCTGATTCAGCCCCATTAGAGATACCAGCAGGCCTCTTATGTTGTCCTGGCTGAGTTCTTTCACGTACATGGGAGTGATGCAGAAACAGCCCCCAGCCGCTACACCAGCACAGATTCTGGCTATGAGGAGACCAGGTACGCTTGTTGTTACCATTTTTATTATCCAACATATCTGAAAATGTCATCATTATAAAAACCAAGTTTAATTATTCATTCATACATTCATATCGGACGTTAACTGTCCATTGCTGAAGATCTCCCCCATAATTTGTCATAAGGAAATTGTTCCTTCCCGATCCGACTATATACTAGGTATTTCTTGCTGGTATTTGCTATTGAAGAGTTTTTCCAGTAATTGCCACGTTTAGCAAGCAGGATGGAAACCGCAATTAGGCTACGGCGATCTTTTTAGAGGGACTAATTTTAATTTTTCCCCTAGCCGGTACTATTTACAATAAAACAGGCTCAGCCCCTTGGGCCCAAACTTTTGACACATAGGCGGCAGCCTACGAAGTAGCCGCTTGGGTAAAGAGCGTCTGCTTGAAACCACTAGATGACCCTCCGTCCGTTCATCATTCTATACATGGCCATTACTAGCAATATCCCGCAATAGGATGTTCAGCAGTGGACAGTTAACAGCTGATGTGATTAATGATAATGATCATTCTGCGGGGAAAGGGATTGTTAGTAATGGAGTCTGAGAATCCCATTGCTAGCAATATACCCAACCAGGTCGACCTTCTCGCGGTTCCCCCTGGAAACTATCGTGGTTAATTCCTGATGAATACATCATGATGGGCTAACTGGCCTGTTTTCATTATCATCTATCACCCTTCACTGGTGCTCCGCCAGCGTATCCCATTAGCGCAGGCGGAGTTACCGTTACCATACCGTTTTCACCCATAAAAAAAAGATCATTCTATTCTATATCATGTAAAAAAAAATAAAAAGACCATGATTAACTTACAGCTTGCGGCACAGCTATTGCCAGTACTCCTATTCTCCTCCCATACTTGTCCGCCAAATATGTATACAGAGGTACTCCGAAGACCGCCATTATGGGCATTATACTTGCAATCCACGTTAAACTGGCATCGGATATTGGTTGCTGAACCACTAACGATGTTTTCGACTGTAACACTCTTGTCATGGGCGAGATCCAGCCGGCTTGCATTCCGTACGTGAGCAATGTTGTATTGACTGCAACGAATTTATGTTACCCTAATACTATTCTGTATGAATTTTACAAAATATGTTCTCACGACTAATCTATCATCATCATCATCATCATATTAGCCTTCAACTGTTCACTGTTGAACATAAGTTTCTTCCTTGGGGAGTTTTGCCAGTAGTTGCCATGTTTGGCAGGCGGATTAGCAACTGCAATCAGACTTTAGAGATGTTTCAGAGGAATGCTGCTGCCCATCCCTCGACTTCCCTTAGTCGGCTTTTACGACACCCACGGGATAAGACGGGGTGGCTTATTCTATGCCGGGACCACGCAGCTAATTATATTCAACATTATGCTTTTAAATATAAATAATAATTGTTGCTACTGCAATTTTATTTTATTTCAGTAAGTACGCATTACAGAGAATTAACAATGTTATATTAATTTATACTGTTTAATAATGTTTTATTCAAGCTAACTATATCCAAAAATATACAACATGATCAAATCAAGTATGTAAGCGCAATATAATTTATGCAACAAAAATAATTTTACTTACTTACACATTTATACCACTATTTCTTTTATCTTGGTTTGGTCATTTGGAGAGGATGGATGAAAGAAGAATTACGAAAGAGATTTATCGAGCAAGAATGGATGGAGATGTCAGTAGGGGCCGCCCTAGACGGCCGTATGTCGACCAAATAGGTGACGTGCTGAAGAAGGGCCAAATTAAAAGTACCCGTAACCGGCGAGCGATTAATGAATGAAAAGATTAATGAATGTGGAAGAAGCGAAAGAGTTTGTTTGATTCGAAGCATTTGGCGTTCCATTGTTTCTGCCTACCCTAATGGGAGACAGGCGTGACAGATATGTATGTATTTGTGTATGTACGTATATGTATGTATGTATGTATATATATTTATGGATGTATATGTAGTAACAATATTTATTTATATTTTAATAATAAATGCACCGGCTTAATTTTCTGCTTGCCTCATAACTGACTGATAGAGAACGCAATTAGGTATTAGTCTAAATAAATAAATATTTTACCTAATATTGCTATTATCCATTGCATTGTTGTTTTCCCCTGTTTAGGCGGTAAATCACTATTGTTTAACATTTTTGAAATTATTAATTTAAAATAATATTAATTAATACAATAATAACTTAATATCACAGGTAGCAGCACATTTTGTCACGCATACGAAATAATATGATAACGGATATCAAGCATTTATAAAGGCATACTAGTGTATATCAATAACAAAGTTCAGGGATGTACCATTTATAACTATTTTTTTGTGGGGATGAAAATGGTACGGTAAACCCGCCTGCGCTAACGGGATACGCTGGCGGAGCACCACGGAAGGGTGATAGATGAGAATGAAAACAGGCCAGTTAGCCCATCATGATGAATTTATCAGGAATTAACCATGATAGTTTCCAGGGGGAACCGCGAGGAGGTCAACCTGGTTGGGTATATTGCTAGCAATGGGATTTTTAGTCTCCGTTACTAACAATCCCTTTCTCCCCCATTTATAAACATTGATTTTTTTTTTTTAAATAGTGCTAACCCTGCATTTGGGATTCTTAAATTGTTTATCAGTAGTTATCACGTTTAGCAGGCGGACTGGCAACCACAGTTAGGCTTTAGAGATGTTTTAACAGAGACGCTGCTGCCCACCCCTCGACGGTTTAGTTCCCTTAGTCGCCTCTTACGACACTTACGGGAAAGGAAGTGGTTTATTCTATACCGGGATCAGACAGCTAGGTTTAACCTTAATTAACAGAAATGGTAACGCATCAGAGGTCATAGTATATTCTGTGACGCCATGGTGTTTTGTTAATATGTATAGAATATGGTCTCCAATTCACATAAGGTGTACTGTCAGTTTGTTTACCATTTCACGTTGTATCAAAAGCTTCAAGTCAAAAACTCTTCTCGAAAGGCAACGCATGGGGGGGGGGTATCATGGGCGAAACAGTACACTCTGTTATGTCCATGATACTGCTCATGTCTATAGGCGACGGTTACCACTTTCCATCAGGTGGGCCGTCAGCTTGTTTACCATTCTAAGTTGCATAAAAAAAAATTATAAAGTGTCAATATTTTTATTAAAATATTAGCTATATCCCGCAGCGTCATTCGCGTGAATAAGTATTTAATTTAAAATAATAAATATAATTTAAAATAATAAATATAATTTAAAATAATAAATATAATTTAAAATAAGAATATTTTATTAAACTCTCAATCTATCCTTGTATTAAATTCCATTTAAATCCATTCAGTAGGTTTTGTTTTCAACACGAGATTTTATCAAGAGCGTTACTGCATGAGGTTCTTCAAAACAGGGGTAAAATGGTTACTTCAGGGTCGGCAACGCGCGCGTAACACCCCTAGTATTGCAGGCGTTCATAGGCTACGGTAACAGCTTACCCTCAGATGGACCATATCATGTGGTTCGTTTTCACGCTCTATGGTATAAAAAAAAACATCTATACATCATCATCATCATATCAGCCATAAACTGTCCACTGGTAAACATAAGCCTCCCCCTTAGTCCCCTAAGGGGGAGGCTCATGCTTTTGCCAGTAGTTGCCACGCTTGACGAGCGGGTTGGCAGCTGCAATTAAGCTTTAGAGATGTTTTAAGAGGGACACTGCTGGCTATCCCTTGCCCTCCCTTAGTCGATTCTTGCAACACCCACGGGAAAGGAAGAGGTGGCCTGTTCTGTATACATTATCCCACAAATATCGGCATTTACAATATGTGGTAGTAAGATTTAGCACAACCCTACAATTTAAATAAAGAACGCTTTCATAGAGTTTCCACATCTACCGCAAATAGACAGTTCGCTATTTGCATTAAAACCAGTTATTACCTGATATGTTGTGTGGTTGTTTGAACTATATATCTCCATAACATGTTTACAATAATTGCTATTACATAAATTCCAGTAAATATAAGATCTATTTTAATTGTTATACATAGTTTACTTATAATAATAAATTCCTATTTTTCTATACTATTCAAGGCTTGATATAACTAGTCTGGCCATAAATACTGTTACATAAATACTTTTCTTTTTTTTTTTCAACTTTTTAATCATTTTATATTTGGAACACGTTTAATATTTTAAAAACTTCTTTCGATTTCGCGCCATTTTACATATTTTTTCGTGTTAATTATCAAATTACAATATGGAAGGGGGTGTTAAAATAAAATAGGATTGCAGTGATCGGCTTACACAAAGTGTGTATGGAGCCGTCGGTCGTGTTCCAGACACTTCAAAAGCTTGGTATCAGCCGTATGTTCGTATATCGTACTATCAACAGATACTACAACATTTCCTCTATCGAAGACCAGAAAAGATCGGGGCGGCCGCGTGCAGTTAAAACTACAAGGGCTGTATTATTATTTTCCAAAATATATGTGTTTACTCAATATTTTCATTTCATAAAAAAATACCAGGGCATCAGAAACACTAAGAAGCTCTTTTTAAAATTTCAGATGAAGTCGTTTGCGTCTACAGTCGCCATGACTGCACTATGCATTGGAAACTTCAGCGTTTTGACATTATTTCGGCCAGTGGTTGAAGTTTTTGCGCTTGTTTGCCACCTCAGTGGTATAAATAAAATAAAAACACTTAATGGTCGAGGGATTGCCAGCAGAGTCCTTCTTAAAGCATCACCAAAGACTAATTGAGTTTGGTATTGAGTAACTAAGGAAGACGAGGGATGGGCAGCAGCGTCCCTCTTAAAATATCTCTAAAACTTAACTGCGGTTGCCAATCCGCCTGTCAAGTGTGACAACTACGGGTAAAATCCCCCAAAGAGGGAAACTTATGTTCAGCAGTGGACAGTTAAAGTCTGATATGATGATGTTGAGAATTATATCATTAGTTTCTCTTTTTACTGTATATTAATAATTATAAATGTTAATTAAAAGGTGCAAAAAATAATATAAGTGGTAATAAGTGTGTTTTTTTTTTATGGGTGAAAATGGTAGGGTGTCGCAAAATATTGTTACTTACTGAGGGGGTCGCGCGATGAAAAAGTTTGAGTAACACTGATGTGGGTGATGCAATTGTGAAAGTATTATGCATTAATACCTTAATGAGGGCAATAAAAAATAAAATGTTGTGTGTGACAATTAAAATAAATAACACATGTGTCTACCATATATACCTATGTATACAATGTTGATATTTTCGAACTGTACGCGTATCTCAACAATATTGACCGAGCATTAGTAAAGTTTATTATGAGTAGTTATACTTATAAATATATCCGTTTAAATGTAATAAAATAACGCCGCCGTTCTGGTTCGTATCTGGCTCAAAGGATATCTCTGGCAATCCAACGCGGAAATGCCGCAAGTGTCCTTTGCGGCATTTCCGCGTTGGGGACCTTTGGATCGGGTACGGATCATGAATGGGACTGATTGTTGAATTGTTTTTTTTTTTTTGTAAAATAAAAAAATTATATCCTGAAGTAATTTATTTCTTCACGGCTACGATATCAACCTATATTATATATATATATATATATATATATATATATATATATATATATATATATATATATATATATATATATATATATATATATATATATATATATATATATATATATATATATATATATATATATATATATATATATATATATATATAGCATAGGTGCCTTGGTTGGGAATCCTATAGCCAGTGTACTGTTGAACACGATTGGAAGAAAGTATTGTGGTATCCTGACAGCCAGTATAGGAGTGGTAAGTATTGGTATTTAATGATTATTTTATATATATATATATAGTAGTAAGTAGAATATATGGCATCCTTCCTTTCCCATGAAAAAAATAAAATAACAAACATTCAAACATCTCTTTACAAACTTTCATGTTTATATTATTTCTATAGTACAAGATATGTGTACAAGAGGGACTTAATAATAATATCATTTATTTCGGCCACCGAAGTTTATCAGATATTTACATATATAAATTACATAATCATCATCATCATATCAGGTGTTCTCTATCTACTGCTGTATATAGGACTATGTACATAAGGATATGAGGTGGTGAGTGATATGAGGTGAGGTGGGAGGAGATTTAGTTATCCAGTATATTATAGTTAGCCAGTAGTTATCACGCTTGGCAGGCCAGGTAACAACAGCAGCTTGGCTTTTAGAGACTTTGTACAAAAGTCAATTGCTTGTGAACCTCTGTCCCATTCGTGTTTCTACCGTGAAGCAGTTGTGTTTGCATGGCTATGTTTCGGTTTGAAGGGTGGGATATGGCGTGAATTTACTGGGTACAGAGGAATAACACCTGAGTCCTCAGGAATGGCAACGCATGGGGGGTAACATGGGCGAAACAGTATACTCTGTTATATCCATGGTATTGCTCATGTCTATAGGCGACAGTTACCACTTTCGATTAGGTGGGCCGTCAGCTTGCTTGCCATTCTAAGTTGTATAAAAAAAAAATTGAGACAAACTGCTAACCATGCTTCTTCAATTAAGTTCGCTTAATTGCCTCTTACGACACCCACAGATAAAATATGCTTATTAGACCTTCGTTTATTATTGTCCACAGATAAAATAATACCGTTTTTGGATAAGTGAAGCGCGCGTGTTTTTGAGCACCCAAATGTCTGAATTTTAGATCATCCGCCTTACAGCCTTGACTTAAGCCCTAACGATTTTTTTGCGTTCCCCAAAATTAAACAGTCTTCATGGTCAACGTTTCAGCTCAATCGAAGAAGCTGTTGACACAAACAAATCGGCCATTTTGACTACCCCCACTTTGGAATGGAATAAATGTTTTAAAAACTATTTTGAACGCATGCAAAAGTATATTAAATATCGCGGTGAATTCTTTGAAAAATTCTTTGAATAAATGGTTACAATCTATTAGATTGTCTATATTTATTTTAAACGACACAACTTTAAAGGCAGTCCTCACATAAATCAAACTCCAGAATGATTAGCAGACTTTGTTTTATTATAAACTTTATACTCCATGCCGAGGTTTACCCAAGAGACTACAGGATTCTTCAAAAGGGAGGTAAAGAGGTTTCTTCAGCGTCGGCAACGCACGCGTAATACCTCTAGTATTGTAGGCGTTCATAGGCTACGGTAACCGCTTACCATCAGGTGGGCCGTATGCTTGTTTGCCACCTCAGTGGTATAAAAAAAAACTACTTATTCGTATTAAACTAATGCTTTGGTATTCAAATACTGTCCCTTCTTTTGATATTAGGTACTTCTTTATATTTCCAATATATTACTAATTTTGACACCAAAAAAATATAAATCTACTTTTAAGCTAGTACTCAAAGGTATTATGAAGATCTTTAGGTTTACATTACATTATTTTATTTCAAAATTCCGTCGGCGATCAAGTTCCATATATCTGTGCCTCTAGTGAGAAAGGGTTCAATTCAAAATGGTCACTTTTCAGGAGAGCCAAAAAACTATTTTAAATAAAGAAAAAAAATTCTGCTGCTTTTATTATTTGCTAATTGAACAAGTCAATGATTGCATTTATAGTAATTTTTTCTCCTCTTTCTTATGAAATTGTCGGTTTTTGTGTAAAACCTATAGTTTTAAAAATAATTCTATTATACCTAATCACACTTAACAAAAATATTAAAATTATGATGTGAAAATAGTTTTAAGTTGAATTAAAACTATTTTATTGAAGTATTGAAGAAAAACAATGATGTGTATTTTACGCTATAAAAAAATAATCGCTATTAAATGGTGTAAAAGGGTTCAAATCGAACTGATTCATTTTACAAAAATAATTTTTGTAAAATATTGTAGTTTTATTTCTAATTATGACTTTTTTACCACAAATATTTTGTTAATTGTAGCCTTTTACATGTTTACTATCTCTATTGTTTTTAAAGATATCGTTACGATTCTTATACCATTCGAAAGAGAAAAATTTGCTTTTTTAAAGTAGCCTAAAAAAGAAAAAGGCTATAACTTGAGTTATACCCTTTCTCACTAGAGGCACAGATATTTTGCATATTATTTTTCTATTGTCTATCTCGCTCTAACATATAGGTTATTGCATTTCTCTTCCTTTAACAATGCAAATTTATATACTTCATCCTTCCCAAAGGGAAAGGCAAAGGACTCTGCCCATAGAGCTCATGTCTATCGTAATGTTTCATTCAAATTATTTATTTTTTCAAAAATCAAATAAGGTAAAAAAAAAGCATACAAAGAATTGTAAAAAATCGAATTTTAACCTAAAAATATCCTTTGTTTCATCGCTGCAAAATCAACGTAATTTCTTCAACTGTTTTCCCTTTTGTCTCGGGCATGAGTACCAGAGTAACAAAAATACCAAGGAGGTTGATTCCGGCGAAGCAATAGAACGTGCCGTACGTTCCTAATACATTTGAGATCGGCGTGAAAGCAATCAATTGTACAAATGATATAAACCACCCGTATGTCACTATGCAGCCCAACATCTTTGCACGTATCTGAAAGTTTAAAAATAAATTAGTAGTTAGATTAAAATTAATAATTATACTTTAAATAAGGGTACTTTATTATTATTCTCTCTCTCTCTGTCTGTCTCTCTCTCTCTCTCTGTGTGTGTGTGTATATAATCTATTAACATACTAAATTTCATTCCAATCCCTTCAATAGTTTCCATTTTTAATATGACGTTTTCTCACGAGATTACAGCAAAAGGTTCCTCAAAAAAGAGATAAACAGGTTCCTTCAGGGTGCAGCAACGCGCCTCTGGTATTGCAGGCGTTCATGCTACGGTAACTGCTTACCATCAAGTAACCGTATACTTGTTTGCCACTTCAGTGGTAAATGATATACCAAATTTCTAATACAAGCAGGGCTGGATTATTTATTAGGCAATGTAGGCATCTGCCTAAAGGTTCGCTATCGGCTAAGGACCCCGCACCCCAATAAATACCTTTTTCGAGAAAATGTTTTTAGATGAAAATTATATGTCAAAATTTGTATCTAATAAGCCCATTGCATCATGATATTTCATTATATTTTCTTTCGTTTCAAGTATTATACGTAAAATAATATTATAGCAGTTTTTTGTAAGAAAGATGTGCATTACGAGTATCAAGTCAGTTGCCAACCTGCCTGCCAAGCGTGGCAAATACTGACAGAACCTCACAAGTAGACAGTTAACGGCTAGTATGACGACGACGTCTTATATTTATTTTATACATTTACCAATAAGTGATTACTACACCAGGATCGCAGGCCTGTCTTATATTATGTCTTATAACTGTATGTCTTATATTATTAAAGAGTTTATTAATAATTTAAAATTATATAAACACGTCTGCCAAATTAAAATGTATAAATTCCTAAGTTTTTTTTTTTTAATAGGACAGTAAATGTAATTACGACAAAGGCCAGATACTAACTTGAAAATTGAACATTTCAGACATAATGACGTTTGGAATTGGCGCGACGCCTGCAGCGTACGCCCACACAGCGGCCACTATGGCGATCACGCACAACCACCCCGGGACGCTGCCGCCCTGGTGCTGTACCAGCATTATAGAAGCGAGGCACAGGAACGACGCTACTGTTATGCCAAAAGTTGTCACCAATAACACCTGAAACGTAAAATAATCTTGATAATAAAATGTTCCTATCCTTACTAATATTATAAATTAGAAAGAGAATTTATCCAGCATCTTTTTAAGTCAGTGTTCTACTCTAGAAGTAGGATTCCTGTAATTCTTCGCAGATTATAAATTTTGAAAGAGTTTATTCAGCATACTTTTAAGCCAGTATTTTACTCTTATATTAATTATAAAAAAGTACTATAGAGATATAGCAGAGTCGTGGGTTGTGAATTGAAAGACCCCGATTGTCAAAACAAGTTTAATACGAGCAACAAGTAATACACAGTTGTTAGCAATGGCGGGAGCGCGCTCTAGGTCTAAGTACATATGCGAACGTAATGGCGGCCGGCGTAAGACTACTGTAGAGGGCGCCAGTGCCTATTACTTATAACGAGCGGGTGGATGCCCGCGAGTGGCCCGGATTGGTCGTTCTATTATGTTGGTAGTAGTGACGGTAGGTTGTACCATTATAGTAAAGTATCTAAATAATTACTATACCCTAAAAATAGGATACCTGTAATCCTTGCCAATATTATAAATATGAAAGTGAGTTTGGTTGTTACCTACATCGCTTTTAGGTCTTATAAATATCTTGGGTAATTTGCAAGTTGAGAAAATCGAAACTTGCATTCTTGCAAACTTGTATTCTTCAATATTGCTTCATATAAAATAGTACAAAGTTTAAAATTAAGTCAAAACAATCATTAATTTATCAAGCAAACTGAACTACGTATTTAACAGTTACTGAAACTCTATCAGCTGTTAAGTGTCCACTGCTGAACGTAGCCCTCCCACATATACTGCCATAAGGAACAATCTCGAACCACATGTATTCACTTCCTAACTGACTGACTGATTTAAGATCGTCGCTTCATCTAGTAGTGGGTCATTCTACATTGCGTTTTCTTGTACAGAGTCGCCACTCAAGAACCTTTCTTCCCCATCGTTTGTCGGTTCTTAGAACTATGTGACCAGCCCATTGCCACTTCTTCTCACTTATTCTTCTATTACTTATACTGCGCTAAAACTATATTATTTCACTTGTCCCAAATTAAACTGCTAATTTCTGGTACCTATTTCTCAATTACGAATGCATCAACTAATGTTGTAAGTACTATGGCAGTGAATTTACTGGGTACAGAGGAATAACACCTAAGACCTCAGAAATGGCAACGCATAGGGGGTATCATAGGCGAAACAGTATACTCTGTTATGTTCATGGTACTGCTCATGTCTATAGGCGATGGTTAGCATTTTCCATCAGGTGGGCCGTCAGCTTGTTTGCCATTCTAAGTTGTATAAAAAAAAAAACTAACTCACCTTCCTTCCTACTCTTTCAACACACGCTATAGAAAATACTGAGCCGATAATCATCACGGCTGGTATGCTAAGTGTCTGTATGTCTGGACTGATAGTGACTCCAGACGAAACCAAGATACTCGACGCATAAGTTATAATGGCAAAACAGCCGTTGCCCGCTTGAAACGTGAAGACCAGCAAGAGAAGCAAGAGGCCTTTGCGCCATGGTTTATTTTTTACTGAAAAAGAATAAAAAACAATTTACAAACACTGGATAATAAATGTTAGAAGTCATACACGAAGAGAAAATAAATCTATATTATTATTGTGCCTCCGATCAAACCGTTTATAATTACTCCTCTCCATCCAAAGGTTGCCTGGAAGAGATCGCTTTTAGCGATAAGGTCGCCCATTGTTTTCTCATTGTGATTATTTCTTGTTATTGTTTATATTTTTAATAAGTTTACTATTTTAATCTTCTGGAGGAAATAATAAAGAGTATCTATCTATCTTTTACAGTCTTGGTTTAAGTATATCGTTTTTAATCAATAATAAAACCTGAGTATGAAAGAAATAGCAATGAATACTCACGAATGCTTATTAAAGAGATATCAGGCAATGACTTGAAGTATATATTTTCGTTCTTCATACAGTCAATTTCATAGACAACTTCTTTATCCTCTGGGTTTAGTCCTCGAAAGAAGGCGATAGTAGATGCAGCCGCCTACGGGTAGACACGGCAGATACGGTAATAGACAGGCTCTAGAGGATTTTCAAAACACTTATGTTTATTATTTACATTATGACATTTACTGTATGTATTTAATAATATATGTATTAATAATGTATGTATTTAATAATGTATGTATTTAATAATGTATGTATTTAATAATGTATGTATTAACCAATGGTAGCGTATAGCATGAAAATTTTTTAAATTATTCACAAGTATTCCATGAATTTAAAAATATATTTCATACATACATACATACATATCTGTCACGCCTGTCTCCCATTAGGGTAGGCAGAAACAATGGAACGCCAAATGCTTCGATTCAAATATATTTCAATCGACATTAATTAACTTATATTAACTAACTAAAGATATTGTTACCTCATATTTTTCTGATTTTATCAGGAAAGCAGGTGACTCCGGAATCTTTATAAGCAACGCTATCAGCACTAAAGGTAACCACACCACGATCCATAATAGCGTGTAGTAATCCAGAAACGCTCCCATTGCGTACATTAAGAAAAATCCCAAATTCTGACTCAGCCCCATTAGAGATACCAGCAGGCCTCTTATGTTGTCCTGGCTGAGTTCTTTCACGTACATGGGAGTGATGCAGAAACAGCCCCCAGCCGCTACACCAGCACAGATTCTGGCTATGAGGAGACCAGGTACGCTTGTCGTTACTATTTTTATAATCCAGCATAACTGCAAAAATTATAGAATAGTTAATGCATTTTTTTATTATGAGTTTCCTACTTCTACTTTCATTTATATGGCTGCTACCAATTGAGGTAGATGATCTTGCCAAATAACAATGACTTTCTTACATTTATGACGATTCACAAATAACATAGATTTTTTAACTTGTTTAATAAAAACTACGTGGAATCCATTCTCTCGAGCCTACTTTATAGTCATCTCTTTTTCTTATGATACTTAGAATGGCAAAATTCCCAAAGAGTGTTGACGTCAAGCAGGCGGCCGGTCGTAAAACTATAAGCTAAATCCTTTTGTAATATGGATAAAACCATATTATGCCGACCACAAATAATAATTGGGATAAGGGTAGGAAGATGATGACTTAGAATGGCAAACAATTTGACAGTTTGTCTAGTAAAAAGTGTTAAGCATTACCTATAAACATGATCAGTACCATGAACATTACAGAATATAATATTATACCGCTTATGCATTGCCATTCCTGACAATTAAAAGTGGTCATTAAAAGTTAATGGTAAAATTTTCGAAATAAAAAGCAAAATATGTAGATACAAAATGACATTTATGGCATGACGTCACATAGCGATTATCGATACTTTGACGTTTGAATCGAAAGATCAGATTAATTCAATTATTGGATAAAAAAAATCGGAAAAGCGATCTTTTAGCAAATGTTATCTACATTGCCTACCATTTTACTTTCGACATCGTTAGTGATTATACAAATCTTAAAGCTTGGTAGCGATTGCAACTTTGCTAGGCTCTCTGAAGATTACAATGCTATATTTTCGTATCATGTAATTTTACTGCTTTATTTCCCTTTAACCGAAACACAACTATGCAAGCATAACTACCTCAATGCAGAAACACGAGTGAGATAGAGGTAGCAATGCAATCGATTTTTTGTACAAAATCTCCCTTGTCTAAATTACAAACTTTTCGTTCACCTCTAGGCCTACTATCATCATATCAGCGGTTAACTGTCCACTGCTGAACATAATCCCCCCCAGAAGGGGAGTTTTGCCATGCTTGGCAGGTGGGTTAGCAACCGCAGTTAAGCTTTTAGTGATGTTTTAAGAGGGTCACAACTGTCCATCTTTACATGTTCCCTTAGTTTTAACTTTCGGCACCCACGGGACAGGAAGAGATAGCCCATTCTATGCTGGGACTTTCTCGGTTAGATCTGATCATATCAGGTATCAAATTTTTTCTTTATCATTATTTTTTCAATAACCAATTCTTCCTTTTTTCTTCTGTCATAATTTAACGTGTTCTGTTTGAATTAACACAGACTTTTCCATCTCTTCAATTTAATATCAAATTGTTCAATATGATGCCCTCAGCCTTTTTTTATCTTTGTACAGCTCGCCATAGACAGGGAGTTCACCCTCATACCCTACAGCCTAAATGGTCCCGTACAACGCAGTTTCAGAGATGTTCTCTTCCACGAACACTCAGGTTATGGAATGAACTCCCTACTGAGGTTTTCCCAAGAAACTACAGAATGGGGTTTTTCAAAAGGGGGATCAAGAGGTATATTCAGGGTTGGGTTGACGCGTAATACTTCTGGTTTGCAGGCGTTCATAAGCTACAGTACAATCAGATGGGTCGTATGCTTGTTTGCTATCTCAATGATATAAAAAAAAAACATCTCAGCCACTATCTGTCCACTGCTGAACGGTCTAACTAAGGAACAGTTCTGAGCCACTTGCATCCACTGACTCCCTGCAATGCATTTGAGGTCGTCACTCCCTCTAGTAGTCGTTGTATACTACGCCTACAGTTTAACAACTTATACAACTAAGCAACCATAAAAGGAAATACTTACTGCTTGGGTCACAGCAATTGCCAGAATGCCCATTTTCCTCCCATACTTGTCTGCTAAATATGAGCATATCGGTACTCCAAAAACTGCCATTAGAGGCATCGTGCTGGCGATCAATGTCCAACTCGCATCAGATATCGGTTGGTCCACCACTAACGACGTTTCCGATTGTAACACTTTCGTCGTTGGCGAGATCCAGGCGGCTTGTATACCATATGTGAGTGTTGTTGTATTGACTGCAATTAAATTTATTTATTTCTTATTGCATTCCATAATATAATTTGTAGATAACATTTCAATTATGGACCGTGTTGGGCACAGCGAGTACGAGAGAGGAGGACAACACTTTTTTCACTTTAGAAATAGTCTAAATTAAGTTAATTCTAATAAGTATAATTTATATAAATATATATAACGCTCTTGAAACATATGTAAAAGTCTAACTGCGGTTGCCAACCCACCTGCCAAACGTGGCAACTACTGGCAAAACTCCCCTTACGGAAGACTAATGTTCAACAGTTAAGGGCTGAAATAAATATAATGCTCGGTATGATATAAGCTATCCTTCCTCTCTTATAGGTGTCGTAAGAGACGAATAACACCTTTATTCGTCTCTTACGACACCTATGGGAGGCTTAATGGTCTAAGAATAGGCATCAGCGAAGATAAGGATATCAGCCGCTAACTGACCATTGCTGAACGTAAGCCTCCGCTATAAGGGGGTTTTGCCAGTAGTTTCCACGCTTGGCAGGCAGGTTGGCAACAGCAGTTAGACTTTTAGATATATTTATGATATTTTTAGTATTAGCCTGCCAAAGATATTAGAAGCGGCTCAGAAATATCTGGAATCGGGTTAAATACTTTTATTATAATTTTGTATGTTAACACACTAGGTTTATAACATTGATTTGGCTTTTGCTGTCATAATGTTATAATTATTTTTAATGAATAAATAAATAAATAAATAAATGTTTTGAGTGGGTTTTAAAAAATCTGCTTATAACACGATTTTCTAAAACATAATATATTACCTAGTATCGCTATTATCCATTGCATATGCGTTGTCCCTTGTTTACGCGGCATCTCACTGTCAACTGTCATTTTATTTTAAATTTATACTAATGTAATATAATAAATATTTTCTATAATTTATATATAAAAATAAAATATTAAAAAAAATAAATCACTGTAACTAGTAACAATCCATTTTATCACCTATTAAAAATTATACTATACTGAATATAACGCGCTTTTATATAGGCATATAATAATAATAAAAGAGTTCAGGGATGTGCCTAATTATAGTAAATTTTGTGGTTTACAATATTTTGTTTATGTTTTTGAAAATTTATTAGTGAATTTATCCAATGTTTGGTTCAGTTATAAACATTTATTAGTGGCTTTATTTAAAATTTTATTCAAATCACTGTCTGTAAAAACAATATTAAAAATAATGATAAAAAAAAATTATAAAAACAAATACAATTTAGTGATGTTAATTAAAAATGCAATAGGTTTATATATAATAGGATAAAATCAAACATTGCACAAAAAAATCTTTTGTTTTAAATTCGTGAAAGCTTATAATTATTAAAGAGATGTGTAATAGAGACATTGGAATTGTTTTATTCACGTACATAAAGAATAAGTTATCAAAATTTATAAAAAATTATAATATAAAAATGTAAACCATAAAATCGAGTTACTTTTTTTTCTATATTCACTTGTGAATCGTCGTCTTAAACTTCATTTCTGATTCACACATCTAAATAGATGTGTGAATCAGAAATGATTACCTAAATAGGTAAACTATTTAAAAAAAGATTAAACGCTTAAGTAATTAAATAAAACAACATACGATATTTCATTGAATTTTATTTCGAAACAAAAGGGATTCTGATGAGGACTCAATCTCTCGCTAGCTTCAAAACCTCCTTTAAGTCCTACTGACTCTTCCTTTAAGTATTATTTTCCCATATTCTCTCTTCATCTTCCACTTTAATTCTCTTCTGTTGTAAGTATACTATTAAGTATGTGTATGTTTACGTATATATTTATGTATATGTGTATATATGTATTATGTATATATATATATTAGTATTAGTATAGTGCGCCACCCACCTTTTGTCTTTTTTCTCAATGTTCACCACCCAAAGATTGTCTAGAAGAGATTGCTTAACGATACGGGCGCCTTTTGTATCACTTCTCATTAAAATTAACTGTATTTATAACTTTATAAATAGTTCAAGTTTTTTTTTATACAACTTAGAATGGCAAACAAGCTGACGGCCCACCTGATGCAAAGTGGTAACCGTCACCTATAGATATGAGCAGTACCATGGACATAACAGAGTATACTGTTTCGTCCATGATACCCTCCATGCGTTGCCATTCCTGAGGACTCAGGTGTTATTCCTCTGTACCCAGTAAATTCACGCCATATCCCACCCTTCAAACCGAAACACAACCATGCAAACACAACTGCTTTACGGTTGAAACACGAATGGGACGGAGGTACCCAAGCAAACGACTTTTGTACAAAGTCTCCTTTTGGTCAAGTGCAAAATAAATAAATAAATAAATTTATAACTATAGAAATTATTATATTTGATACAATAAATGTAAAATACTGTATTATTTAGCATCATTTGTTTTAATCAACGATACGTCAACAGAGATCGTTTGAAATGGAATTGACCAATATTACCACAACATACAATATAAAAACTAATCAATATAAAATAATAAAGTTGTTAGATGCAACCCTAATAACAATACACAATTTAAATAGACAACAGGTACTTTCTAAAAATAGACTGTCCATGCTCTCCACAAACAGACAAACATTTGTTTGCTTTTACGTAATGTAACCAGATAGTGCGGTTGTTTGAAATAGGCAAACGTCTTGTCGACAATATATTTACAATAAATTACTACAACGTAAATTATAAATTATTTATATATCACAGTAAACATATTATTTATAAATCTTAGTTTGCAAACAATACGTTTTTCGCATACGAAATCGGAAATTAACTTAAGATTGTCTGATTTGAGCTTTATACAATTTCAAGCGGTGTTCCGGCATGAAATACTGTCTCAATCTATTGAGCACTCCTAACTTTTTGGAAGCCATCTTAGCCTTTTCCTCCAGATGACCGCAAAATTGGACGTTGCAAGATATATCAACACTTATTTAATTTAATTTAATTATATAATTCTTTATTATAGATTACAAAAATCCATTTTTGTTACTAACAATTGACTTAAACTATGTTAGTAGAAAAAAAAAATACAAAAATCATTTTATGGCCCCTATAATAATTTTGACACACAATGAGAGGATCGGGCTATCGTATTTATTACATAATGCCCACAGAATGCTGTTACTGCTGCCACGCAGTCGGTATAAAAAACATGCGATCCGTTTGCATCTGATGACATAGAAGTCATCCGTCCATGCGCTGCAAACTTTATGGATGCACTATAAAAACGTTATTATCAAGGGAAATGTTATTTTAGTTTAAAAATTAAACTACTAAACTAATATTGATAAAATTTCTGTATCACTAATCTGTAAGTACATATATATTATATTATACATTTCAAACAAAAAGAATTTTCCAATCGATTTACAACTGACGTAGTTATGAAATGACAAACTTTAAAATATACAATCGAATTGAGAACCTGTTTCTTTTTTAAGTCTATTGAAAACGGGTATTTCTCAGGGCTCTATTCTTGGTCCATTTTTTTATTTGACTAAATCATTATTAAAATAGGGTAATTTACTTAACATTGTTGTTGGTTTTTACCTCGTGATTTGATACTAAATAAAAAACGCAATACAAATACATGTTGTACGATATTAATATTTATTATTCATGTAAATATGTAAAGACAATTTGCGTAATACTGTGCAAATAAATAATTTCTCATTGCTATCGCATCGGTTTGTGTATAATTGTGATAATATTATTGTGAAACGTGAACAATTAAATACTATGTAAATGACATCCTGTCAACCTGACAGTTATTTACAGTATTTCTCAGTAGCTGTTGCTTTGGTAAGCAATTACGATCAGTTGAAGACATGTTCAAGAGGTTCTGTACCTAACAGGGTTACCAGGGGGGAAAAGAATGTTAGCAATGAAGTTTGACATCCCCATTGCTAGCAATATGCCCTATTAGGTCAAACTCCACGTGGTTCCCCCTGGAAACCATCGTGAACAATTCTTGTTGAATTCGTCACGATGGGACGACCTGCTTCATCCTCACTTACCATCTTTCACTGGTGCATCGTCGGTGTGTACCGACAGCGTGGGTAGGTTTACCATTCCATTGTCAACCATTAAAAAAAACAGGGTTACCAAGGGGGAAAGGAATTGTTAGTATTGGGGCTATATCCTATCAGGTCGACTTTCACACGGTTTCCCCTGGAAACTATCTTTATTAATTCTTTATGAATTCGCCACTATGGGCCAACTGACCTGCTTTCATTCTCGTCTATCATCTCCCACTGCTGCTCCAACAGTGTATACTAATAGTATAGGCTGATTAACCATTCCATTATCATGCATTAAAAGACAAAACGGGGTCACTAGGAGGGATAAGGCATTGTTGATAATGGGAACTGTTGATATTGATTGAATAAGGTTCATTTTCCATTGCAGAGGATTTTATAACAAAATACACGTCTTTACTGATTGAATATTATTATTATTATTTTTTTATACAACTTAGAATGGCAAACAAGCTGACGGCCCACCTGATGAAAAGTGGTAACCGTCGCCTATAGACATGAGCAGTACCATAGACATAACAGAGTATACTGTTTCGCCCATGATACCCCCATGCGCTGCCATTCCTGAGGACTCAGGTGTTATTCCTCTGTACCCAGTAAATTCGCGCCATATCCCACCCTTCAAACCGACAGCTATGCAAACACAACTGCTTGACGGTTGAAACACGAATGGGACAGAGGTACCCAAGCAATCGACTTTTGTACAAAGTCTTTCCTTTTGTTATAATAAGGCTCCATCGGGGTTCCGATGATTTTGCCAATGTCAAGGTTGTAAAAAACACTGCAATTTTATCGCATCTAGCATTGTATTGGCAACTCAACCTAGACCTGAATCAATATTTAGTTTAGATACACAATGCTTGCTTTAGATACAATGCTAGCATTGTTCAGATACACTATCTAATCGATCCAATGTTGTGATTATGATTCAAAATACATTTAGTTACTAATTACAATTCAGTCTAGGCTTAGACTTTATCTTAAAGGTTTCTTTGCAGAGTCTTTAATATATTATCACAATTATAACCTAAGAACAATAAAAATTAAATAAATACTAACATTTTAGTAATTAGGTATTAAGTTACCAAATATTAGACCTAAATATAGTAATGTATATAGTAGTGTAGGATCCGCCCCACTAGATGGAGTGACGACCTGAAATGCATTTTTTTTTCAATGGGTGAAAATGGTATGGTAACCCCGCCTGCGCTAACAAGATACGCTGGCGGAGCACCAGTGAAGGGTGATAGATGAGAATGAAAACAGGCCAGTTAGCCCATCATTCATCAGAAATTAACCATGATAGTTTCCAGGGAGAACCGTGAGGAGGTCAACCTGGTTGGATATATTGCTAGTATCCGTTACTGACAATCCCTTTCCCCCCAATATACCCTGTCAGGTCGACCATCGATACCATCATCCTGAACTCCAGGAGTATTCATCACGATGCGCTAACTAACATTTTTTTTATACCACTGAGGTGGCAAACAAGTATACGGCCCACCTGATGGTAACCGGTTACCGTAGCCTATGAACGCCTGCAATACCAGAGGTATTACGCGCGCGTTGCCGACCCTGAAGAAACCTATTTACCCCCCATTTGAAGAACCCCATGCTGTAGTCTCTTGGGAAAACCTCGGCAGGGAGCTCATTCCATAACCTGAGTGTTCGTGGGAGAAAACATCTCTGAAACCGCGTTGTACGCGACCATTTAGGCTGTACGGTATGAGGGTGAACTCCCTGTCGATGGCGAGCCGTACGATGATAGTAACCTGCCTTTTCATTCTCACCTATCATCCCTCACTGTTACCTCGCAAGTGAATACCGTTAACGCGAACAAATACAAATGTCTTTATTGTGGATCATGGGTCAAATTAAGGTATTATATCAGTTAAATAGTATCTCCATGTCGTGCTACATAAGCGTACAATATATGGAACAGTTAACAGTATACAAAACATAACATTTATAATTATACAGTGAAACAAAATATATTTATATGAGACATTATTTTTTACAAATGATGACTATTTATCTTTATCATTGATATATTCGTCCAGGCTATAATAACATTTATTTATTAACATGTCATGAAGGTTCTTTTTAAAAACATTTACCTCAGTCAATCCTCGTATATGTTTTGGTAATTTATTATAAATTATTACAGCTTTACAAAATATACTGTCTTTCATCAGTTTTGTTTTAGATAGTACTACACATAATTGGTCTTTCGTCGTCAATTGAACGGAGTAACCATTCCATTATCATCCATTAAAAGAAAAACTACAAGTACTCTAGAAAAATCTACCTAATCTAATGAACTTATAGCACGATAAAAATTTAGAGCGATATGTTTAATAATCTTTCATCAGCTTTCTAAATTAAGCATGTTTGTATTAGAAATTACAGCATTGTTCTCATTTAACAATAGTATGAGCTTAATAGCTAGATTTTGCTTAGGAGAGCGCTGTGTGGAACTCGGTTATTGGGCAATCATAAATGATTGTAGGTAATGGTTAGACGGAAACGAAAATGGTAGTGTGTAACAGATTCTTGGTGTTTTGGATATCATTACTCAATATCAGTAGGTTTAAAGTTAACAGCGGTAAGAGTTTGCATTGTTTTAATCCTATTAATTTTTTTTTTTATACCACTGAGGTGGCAAACAAGCATACGGCCCACTTGATTGTAAATGGTTACCGTAGCCTATGAACACCTGCTATACCAAAGATATTACGCGCGCGTTGCCGACCCTAAAGAAACCTCATTACCCCGCTTTTGAAGAACCCCATACTGTAGTGTCTTGGGAAAACCTTGGGAAAAAAAATTAATAAAGACCAACGCGATTATCAAACCTGGGGAACCCTCAAAGGGAAAGCCTATGTCCAGCAGTGGACGGATAATGACTGAGGTAATAATAATAATAATTCACTCAGGTAAAACCGCGGGAAATAGTTAGAACTTTATATTACCACTTAAGGTACTTACGTTTTAGCGCGTATCTATAAATTGCTGGTTGTAAGTTTTCTCTAATGTCTTCCATCATGTGTAATATAGTCAGTCCATTTAGAAGTTCATTTTTAAGGTATTGCACCTCAAAAGGATAAATAGACCCTTTTTTTGCCGATATATTTGTCCGTCTGTTGAGACCCTTTTTTTTCTCAGAAACGCGTGGAGATATCAAGCAGTAATTAATCTATACTTATAATAAATCTGTAGAGAGGTCAATTCTGTACATGAAATATATTTAAATATTTATTTAAAATAACTATCAGGCGGTGATTAGTGATCGATACTGATGCCAAAAATGCAATCAGTAAAATTTTTGTCTGTCTGCCTGTATGTTCGTTATAGAAACAAAAACTACTCGACGGATTTTAACGAAACTTGGTACAATTATTCTTCATACCCCTGGGCAGGTTATAGTATACTTTTCATTACGCAACGATCAATAGGAGCAGAGCAGTGAAGGAAAATGTTAAAAATGTCCACCCGTACGACGTCGGGGCGGGCCGCTAGTATCAAATAAGTCTGCAATCCCTTGAAGCTGTAAAAAAAATCAAACTTCTAAATCAACACAATCTAAAGATACGGCCATTTATAACGTATATTTCGTCAACTGTAAGGGAGTGGGGGAAAGGGATTGTTAGTAATGGCGTTTAACAGCCCCATTGCCAGCAATATACACTATCAGGTTGATCTCCACGTGGTTCCCCCTGGAGACGATCGTAATTAATTCTTGAGGAATTTGTCACGACAGGCTAACTGAACTGCTTTCATCTTCACCTCTGGTGAGCCGCCAGCATATACCGATAGCGTAGACGGGGTTACTATTCCATTTATCATTCATAAAACAAACTGTAAGGAAGTCAAAACCTATAGAGTACGTCTTGTTGATCTAGAATTCTGAAATTTGCAAAAAAGTAAATGTCTTAAAGTACAAATAAACTTTTTTGTATAAAAAATTTATTGAACCCTCGGTGTACAAGTGCAACTCGCACTTGGCCGTGTTTATTTAAACATGAATTGAGGGATAAAGGGAAATCATAAAAAATAAATAAAAACACAATAAATAAATTCCATGTAAATGTTATTTGATCTAAGTTCTAAATTATTAGGATCTATTCTTATTTGTTTTTAAAACTAAATATATGCATTTATTGTACACAGCATTTACGACTTCAAAGGCGGATCTAGAATGCGAGTTCCCACCCAAAACGGAGGACGATTTAACACACGTGCGGAGGAAGAGATTGACCACGGAAACTGGACTTGTGTGCTTGGAGGACTATCCGTACACTGTCTCCATCAGGTAACACTACTCTGGTACTCTTTAAAGCAGCTACTTTAGCTGCTTATTTATTTTTATGATACTTAAATGGCGAACAGACTGCCCACCTGATGGAAAGTGGCAACCGTCTATAGACATAGACATTTTTTTGATGGGTGAAAATGGTATGGTAACCTCGCCTGCGCTAATGGGATACGCTGGCGGAGCACCAGTGAAGGGTGAAAGATGAGAATGAAAACAGGCCAGTTAGTTCATCATGATGAATTTATCAGGAATTAAGCATGATAGTTTCCAGGGAGAACCGCGACGAGGTCGACCTGGTTTTGTATATTGCTAGCAATGGGATTCTCAGTCTCTATTACTAACAATCCCTTCCCCCTCCCCCCTTCCATAGACAGTATACAGCACCATAATTAGCCTCACTATGATGTTCATAATTTCACTGTCATATCTTCAAACCGAAAAACAACCATGCAAACACGGGGGAAGGGATTGTTAGTGATGAAGACTGAAAATCCCATTGCTAACAATATACTCAACCAGGTCGACCTCCTCGCGATTCCCCCTGGATACTATCATGGTTAATTCCTGATGAATTCATCATGATGGGCTAACTGGCCTGTTTTCATTCTCATCTCTCACCCTTCGCTGGTGACTGGTCACGGTCACCAGCGTATCCCGTTAGCGCAGGCGGGGTTACCATGCGTGTGCGATCCATTGACCCGAGGCCGATTCGATGCTACCGCTGCTTGCTCACGGGTCACGTGGGCCAGCGGTGCACCGCGAGGGTTGACTGCAGCGGAATGTGTTTCCGATGTGGTCAGCCAGGCCATAAGTCTGGATCGTGCACTGCGCTGTCGCCTAGTTGTAGGTATTGTGCAGCGGCCAGTCGCAGGGCTGACCATCGAGTGGGCGCCACCAAACAGTGTCGCCCTCCGATGGCCGGTAATGCGATGCAGGCCGCAGGGGGGGGAGAGTCGATGGACACTTAGTTTTGTCTGGGTGTACATGGACTCCAAAACTGATCCTCGGGGCGGCGGATGCTTAGGGGCATCTAAAGCTCACCAGGTGGGAAGAGGATCGTGTGGACGGTGTGCAGCATATACCCTGCACACTCGAGCAGAGCTACCCTTTGGTGGGTCTCTGGCAATGTCGTGGTAGATTGCGAAGGGGATCCCTCGCCATTGTCGTTAAAGAGACTAGGAGGTATATTGTCAGGTTGTTTAGCCGGTAGGAGTCCAGCAGTACCCACACGGGCCCTAACCTGTGTGGATCTGCATGATGCATTTTTCCTGACGTTAAAAAAAAATGCGTGTTTACCATTCCCTTTTCACCCATCAAAAAAAAAACCATGCAAACACAACTGGTTCTCGGCAAAAATAATTTAACATTGTTTGCCAACTGCTTTAACCATGCTGTGTGTACACCTGTCTGGGTCTTAATCTAGTTCATACTATTATCTTTATATAAATGTTTATAATGTTATTGATTGTAACCTGTTGTATATACCATTTAATAAATAAAAAAAAAAAAAAAGAAATACGGGTCGAACAATTGGACCGCAATAAAAATGAGAAGAAATTGCTTAGAAGGTGGGTTTGAAACATCACGATGCTTAACAGTAAACCAGCATTTAAAGGAGACATTGGTTTTTATACCACAAATGTGGCAAACAAGCATAGAACCAATCTAATGATAAATGATCACTGTAGCCTATCGACGCCTTTTTTTTTTGTCGAGGGGAAATGTTTCATCCAGACCCACATACCTCGAGGGAGATATGTGGGTACTGCCGGACTCTTACCGGCTAAAACCCCCCGGTGTTCCTCGTCCACCTATTGCCGTAACCGCGGGGAACCCCCTTGAAGTCATCCGAGACTCCGACGGCGAGCCTATGGACGCCTGCGACACCAGAAGTGTAACATGCGTGTTGCCGACTCTAAAAAAAACCTTAATAAGCTCTTTTTGAAGAATTTTTGTAGAGAAAACCAGGGCAGAGAGCTTAATTCCATGGCCTGAGCACTCGCGGGTGGAAACCTCTCTAAAACCGCACTGTACACAGCCATTTAAGTTCTAGCGTATGAGAATGAATTTTATCAAAGGCAAGCAGTGCAATGATAAAAAGTGGCTGTGGTTATCATTTCGAATAATTTCTCAAAACACAATCCTAACGGATTATGTACAAGCGGTCGAATACACTAGATCAGAGGTGGCCGACTTGACTAGACCCAAGATCTACTATTTACTGACGAAACCCTATGCGATCTACTAATATATTTACTTCTTAAAATCGCCAATAAAAAGAAACAACATAGTTCAGTACACAATTTTGTAGTATTATTTATTTTTTAAGAGGAATAACTTAAAACTGAAAATTATTCTCAATAACTACTTATTTATATTAGTATGAGTATTGAGTCTGACCATCTCCCGGTAGATTAGCAAAATTTTGCCTTGCTACGATCGACTGGACTAATAGTCCGTTGTTGGACTAATAGACCGGTTGTCCACCCCTGCAAAAGATGCTTATTAAATGTTATCCAAATCTATAGAAACGAAGCATATCGTAGGTTTAAAATACTTTTTATCCTTCAATGGCAAAGGCACGAATCACAGCTTATTACAATGTTGGTCAGATTACACGGGAAGCACTGGTGCGGTGGAGCTCTGGTCGGCAAACAGTGGGTGCTCACAGCTGCACAATGTTTTGACTAGTAAGTAACGATATTAATTATCTTTAATTAATTTTAATAACTACCTCTTTTCATCTTCTAGATTATTTTTTATTTTATTTTTTTTTATACGACTTAGAATGGCAAACAAGCTGACGGCCCATCTGTTCGAAAATGGTAACCGTCGCCTATAGACATGAGCAGTACCATGGACATAACAGTACACACACATACTTTTTCGCCCATGATACCCCCCCATGCGTTGCCATTCCTGAGGATTCAAGTGTTATTCCCCTGTACCCTGTAAATTCACGCCATATCCCACCCTTCAAACCGAAACACAGCCATGCAAACACAACTGCTTCACGGTAGAATCACGAATGGGACAGAGGTACACAAGCAATCGACTTTTGTACGAAGTCTCCCGTGTGTGTCCCGGTATAGAATAGGCCACCTCTTCCTTTCTGGATTTCGTGGGTGTACAAAGAGGCGACTAAGTGAATTTAATAGTAAAGGGATGCGGCAGCAGCGTCCCTCTTTAAACATCTCTAAAAGTATAACTGCGGTTGCCAACCAGCCTGCCAAGCGTGATAACTACTGGCAAAACTCCCCTTATGGAGAAGGCTTATGTTCAGTTTCTACTGTGAAGCAGTTGTGTTTGCATGGTTGTGTTTCAGTTTGAAGGGTGCGATATGGCAGTGAATTTACAGGGTACAGAGGAATAACACCCGAGTCCTCAGGAATGGCAACGCATGGGTGGTATCATGGGCGAAACAGTATACTCTGTTATGTCCATGGTACTGCTCATGTCTATAGGCGACGGCTATCACTTTCCATCAGGTGAGCCGTCAGCTTGTTTGCCATTCTAAGTTGTATAAAAAAAAGCAGTGAACAGTTAACGGCTGAAATATTGATGAATACTAAAATTTTAAGATTCCTAAGCACAGATATTGGGGGAAAGGAATTGTTATTAATGGGGATAAGCAACCCTATTACTAGCAAAATAACCTATCAAGTCGATTTCCTCGCGGTTGCCCCTAGAAACCATTGTGATTATTTCATTGTTGAATTTGTCACGTTGGGCTAACTAAACCACTTCATCCACATCTATCATCCCCCAATGGCGTCCTAGCAGTGTATACCGATAACGCAGATGGGGTTACCATTTCATTATCATCCATTAAAAAAAAATCACAGATATTGCATTTCAAACTGGTTCAAATATTTGCCTAGTACGATTAGTTGTATTTTTTTAATAGGTGATAATGGAATGATAACCCCACCCGCGCTATCGGTATACACCGGCGGGGCACCAGTGAAGGATGATAGGTGAGGATGAAGCAGGTCAGTTGGCCCATCGTGACGAATTCAATAACAATTGTTCACGATGATTTCCAGAGGGAACCATGTGGAGATCGACCTAATAGGGTATATTGCTAACAATAGGGGTGTCAATGTCCATTCCTAACAATCCCTTTCCCCCCGATTAGTTGTATTTTCAATGGATATAATTTATTTTAATCAGCGTCACAAAAGAAGAAGTGTCAGTACGTATGGGCTCTGTATTTAGAGACTTCGGTGGTCAAATACTGTCGGTGACGGATATCAAGAGGCACCCGGAATATAGAATGGACCAGTACTACCCGGAACACAATCTGGCTATAATTCAGGTTAGAAATTGTAATATTACGTGTAAGTTAAGTTTTACCAGAGGGAGACTTCGTACAAAAGTCGATTGCTTGGCTACCTCTGTCCCATTCGTGTTACAACCGTGAAGCAGCTGTGTTTGCATGGCTGTGTTTCAGTTTGAAGGGTGGGATATGGCGTGAATTTACTGGGAACAGAGGAATAACACCGGAGTCCAGTAACTCCTAGCGAGGTACCACTCAATGCCGATCATAGGTGCTCTTAACTTGAACCGGGTGGTTTGTGCCCATCCTAAAATTGTTTCGTGTCCATCTCAAGAGGTAAATGGAACTGTGCAAATACATGATCATAGCCGTATTAAAAGTAAGCTGAATGGGCTGTGCCCATTCAGAATTGTTTTGGTGTGAAAGGAAGGGTTGACCATACGGTAACTCGGAATATATCCTTAACTGACTGAGAGCAATGCAGACATTTCACTATACAATTATAATGTGATAATTCTTCAAAAGGGGGGTAAAGAGGTTTCTCCAGGGTCGGCAACACGCGCGTAATTCCTCTGATATTGCAGGATTCATAGGCTACGGTAACCGCTTACCATCAGGTGGGCCGTATGCTTGTTTGCCACCTCAGTGGTATAAAAAAAATTGTTGTTTTTCTTTTTGTTTTTGGTAATGAAGGAACTTATTTTTATTTTTAGTTAAATTTAGCAATAACCCCGAATAGTCGGATGCAGCCGGTAGCGCTGGCACTTGCCGACGCAGACCTTCCAGCCATGTTTGGGGAGACAATCGTCACAGGATATGGATCCGTGGTAATATCGATACTTGATTGAAATTATTTATTTATTTATAATTTATTGTACACAAAAGTATGTAACTTTTAACAATGTGTTATAATTTATATTAAATGAATATATACACCAGGCTAGCTTAACTCTGCAAGAGTTCTCTTCCAGCAAACCCTAAGTGGAAAGGAGCATTAATTATCAATAAAATAAATTAATTTCTATTTTTATCGAGCCAAAGTAATAGATGACATAAATTTATTTAATACTTAATGCCAATATGGCTGATATAAGAAGATAAAAGTTCTTAAAAATTTTAAAAATATATTTATTGAATACTTAATGCCAATATGGCTAATAAACCTTAAGAAGATCTTAAAAGAAGAAGTTCTTAAAAAATTTAAAAATATAAAGAACCTTTACAAGTTACTTTAGTTTTCTGTTTTTTTATTTAATTTTTGGAACTAGATGTTTTGTTGAACTAAATTATTAAGGTTCCTTCACGGTCGACACGGTCGCACGTGACATCCCTAGTATCACAGGTGTCCATAAGTGACGGTAATTCTGTTTACAATCATACGGACTGCTTGTTTGTCATCATAGCAGTATAAAAAAAAAACTAGGTGTTGTTTTTATTTATTTTGAAAGTACGTTTTTCCCTAGAGACTACAGTATGGGGTTCTTCAAAAAGGATGTATTAAGGTTTCTTCAGGGTGGGCAACGCGCGCGTGACAACCCTCGGGTTGCAGGCTTTCATAGGCTACAATGACCGTTTTTTTTATACCACTGGGGTGGCAAACAAGCATACGGCCCACCTGATGGTAAGTGGTTACCGTAGCCTATGAACACCTGCAAAACCAGAGGTATTACGCGTGCGTTGCCGATCCTAAAAAAACCTCTTTACCCCCCTTTTGATGAATGCTGTAGTCTCTTGGGAAAACCTCGGCAGGGAGCTTATTCTGCAACCTGAGTGTTCGTGGGAGGAAACATCTCTGAAACCGCGCTGTACGCGACCATTGAGGCTGTAGGACATGAGGATGAACTCCCTGTCGATGGCGAGCCGTACGATGGTAGAAAGTGGCTGTGGGCATCGTATTGAATTCAATAATTCCTCTGAGCACAATCCATTGTACAGGCGGTAGAACACGCAGAGTGAGGCAAAATCTCTCCTAAGACTTAAGGGTTCGATACCGTTTTTGAGATACCGTTTACTTTCGTATGAGTCGCATGCTTGTTTGCTATCTTCGTATTATAAAAAAATAGTAATATTTTTACTAATAATATTCAGATGTCTTATTTAAAATTAAGTATTTAGTCCCAAACTAAGCGGAGTTTATAACATAGGTACTAAATGACCAAAAAAAAACTTACTTTATTATAAACAAATACACATTATGTATGTAAACATACAGCCATTACCAATAAAAAATGTATAGGCCTGTGTGACAAATGTTTGTATGATGGAGGAATGAACGAAAATTGCGAATGTATTAAACCGCTGGTTCGCTAAGATCGCCATCTATTACTAGTACCGCATTCGAGTATTCTGACACTTCCCTATGGTTGACTGGGAGAGAATGCTTTTAGCATTAAGTCCTCCATGTACACATATTTGTACTAATGAATAAATAAATAAATAAAAAAAAATTACCACTTGAGGTCATAACTTAACTTACGTTTCAGCTCGTATCTATAAATTGCTGGTTGTAAGCTTTCTCTAATGTCTTCCATCATGTGTAATATAGTCAGTCGATTTAGAAGTTCATTTTTAAGGTATTGCACCTCAAAAGGATAAATAGACCCTTTTTTTGCCAATATATTTGTCCGTCTGTTGAGACCCTTTTTTTCCTCACCTCACCTTTTTTGACAAACCAATAATGTACCTTAAGTTATGCCACTAAAGTCGTCAAAAGGCAAACACAAATTAGATTGAGGTCTAGAAGCTAGATAACTAATAAAATCATTTGTTGTTTTATTACATCCATCCATTTTTTGTTTCTTTATTTGTATTATACGTTGTTTTATTTGTATTATACGTTGTTTTATTTGCATTATATGTTGTTTTATTCGTATTATATGTTGTATTACTTGTATTACATCTCATTTTATTTGTATTATATCTTGTTTTATTTGCACTATATGTTGTTTCAGTTGTTGTATCTGTATTATTTGTTGTTTTATTACATTATTCCAGATATCCGGACAAATACGGGAAGGCGAAAATCAGGAGCTGAGACGCATGATTGTGAGGGAAGTTCCTCGGGCCGAATGCCGGCTGATATACGGCAATGATTATCACTTGCAACATGACCACATGTGCCTGCAGAGTATCGTTAAAGGAGTCGCTCTGTGCGCTGTGAGGAATAGGTTTTTTTTACTATAAACAAAGATATCAAAGAATTTAGTACTAGATGAGCGTATATGTAAGGCCACCCCTTCTTTTTTCGTGGGTGTCATAAGAGGCAATTAAAAGAATTTAATGACCAAGAGATGGACAGCAGTGTTTCTCTTAAAACATTGTTAATAGCCAAACTGCGGTTGTCAACCCACCTGCCAAGCATGGCAACTACAGGAAAAATAATTGGTAAACTATCATAAGGTTCGGTCCCGTTCTTTATGACAATCTATAATGGAGGACTATGTTCAGGAGGGATAATAGGGGAGTTTGAAATCAGTCTGGTTACAATAGCAAATTCAAGAGAAATTAACCAGATGGTTTCTTAAGGAAACCATGTGGCGGTCGACGTCAGGTACGTCAGATCCCATTAGTAAATATACCTCACCCTCTCTAAGGATTAGTGTCTTCCCTTCGTATCCTATCACTGCTATAGGTACCATAGTAAGCCCCTTTAAACAACCATGTATGCACAGTGACTTGTTGACAGAAACAACTTTATTTTTTTTTATTTTATTTAAGTACTTGTAATTTTAATTGCTCTTTCTATTAATGTACCAGGGTGACACGGGTGACCCAGCAGTTCATTTTAGTGGCCTAAATCGCGCCGGCACGTTATATGGAATAGCACTTTTCTCTGGAACTGAGGAATGCGCGTACAAATCCAAGCCAGGAATATTTGCAAAGGTACGCTCTAAACTTAAAATCAGAGAGAATCCTACAGTCATCACAGTATTATACTGTGAGATCCTAGGACTCTTTATGATTTATTAGGGTGTTATGCATGCCAGTATCCGATAATTTAATTGTGGTATTTCACGTTTCAAGTAAAATACAGCCACACAAATTGAACAGGCTAGACTTTTGTATAAAATTTGTACATTCATTTGCTGTCAATATAAAATTAACGTTATTTTTCAGGTGTCCTATAGTAGATTATGGATAAATAAGATTCTGGAAGAAGTAATAGAGCGCACTGAAAGTGCTGACAGCGGAGAAAACGACATATCCCATGATGTAGATTAAACTATTGTTTGAATTAAGTACACAAATAACTAATAATACAATTGTTTTATTTTCCTAAAAGAAATTATGAAATATATATACTTTAAGAATAATATATACTTACAACGAAACGTATCAATAGAACGAAATAAAGTTCTTGTCAATGTCATACTTGTCATAATTGACATTTTTTTACGAAACCAAAAGAGGTTATGTTTGGATAAGGTAAAAATTCTTGTTTCATATATTTTTCCGTATATTTTCAAATGAAGCACTAATTACATAATAAACAAATCTAAACATTTTTGCGTTCTACTGCCACCAAAAGTGTATATACGTGTTACAGTGATGACATAAATGTCTATTTTGGTCGCCGAGTTATCTAGGGCGAATTGTGATCAAAGGTTAAGGTTTTATTATGAATTAACAGCGAGTGCGGTGTAGGCTGACCCACCTGCGTCTCTCGGTGCTTGATATGGACGAATTAAAGCACAGGGCTGGGGAGAAATTCGAAGCTTTGCACGTAAGTAACTACGTATTGGTTATGCTCTCCTAGTAATTTCCGCGCAAGTTATTTTTATGTACTAAACCAGTTTACCGCCAAACAACAGTTTTTTATGTAATTTATTTATTTTGTATGTTTATCAAATTGTATACATTTGTTTTTGTTATGGTATTCCTATGTCACTGACACCATTACTTTAAAGTGACCCTGAGCTTACATAATCTTTAATTATAGTTGAAACATGAGTTTATTTGCATTCATATTGATAAAGAATTAAATTCATACAGATTAAATTTTGAAGTAATTTGATTGATAGTATATATATATAATTTGACAAGTATATATAATTTGACAATAAGACAATTAAACATTATGTCCCACAAAAAACTATTTCAATCATAACCAATTATTTTGATTTAAAAACTAAATACTGAATTAATTTTGATAAAATTTCTATAAAACTATCTTAAAAGTATATCCTTTCAGATAAAAAAAGAATTTTTCAAATTGGTTTTGAACTGACCGAGTGATGGGCTAACAAAATAAAAAAAAAAATATGATGAATTGAAAACCTGATATTGCAGGCTTTCATAGGCTATGGTAACTGCTTACTATCAGGTGGGCCATATGCTTGTTTGCCACTTCAGTGATATAAAAAAATGTTTTTTTAAGGTATTTGATAAAGACATATAATTCAAAGTAGAAACTGAATATAATTATTTAGTGGCAAATAGGTAATTATCTACTAGTAATTACCTATTATATGTATACAAAAGCAGCAAATAAAAGTAATATCAGGTCATACTGCATGGAAACCTTTTGAAATAAATATGTTAAAAGAGGTTCACAATTAGTGATATTATGAAAATAAACTGCTATCAAATTCAGAACAATTTTATTTATCGAAGTCATGTGGGTGAAAATGATATGGTAACCCCGCGTGCGCTAACGGGATATGCTGGCGGAGCACCAGTGAAAGGTGATAGATGAGAATGAAATAATAGTCTGCATTACTTACAATTCTCCCCCCCCCCCCCCCCCCATCATGATTAGTAAACTTATTTCAGTCACATCGACAAAGTCATGGATATGAGCTAGTATATATATTATAATGTTTAATTGTTCAATTCTTTAGTTAACTCTCAACTACATTATAACTGGTTTAAACCTATGAGACGTATTCCATTGTTTTTGCCTACCTTAATGGGAGACAGGTGTGACAGATATGTATGTATGTAGTAATTGTAATATGTTATTTACTAATTATATTATGGAATGCAATAAGAAATAAATAAATACCTATGAGTTTGTCTGCATATGGATATGTTTATTGACCGAGATTAAAAGTAGCTTAATTTCTCGTCCCCATATGTATATATGTATACCAAATTTCATAATGTTTAGCCCATTAAAACGCTAAGAGGTAACAAACAAAGTTATTTTCACATTTCTAATATAAGCAAAATGTTTTAACACAATAATATATTTTCATTATCAGATTTAAAATTTATTAATTAAACAATGATCAATGTTTAAGTGGTTTTCAAGATTTAGTCTTTCCTTAATAAATAATTAAGTTACATTAATAATGAAAACATATAAGTTGATATATTAAATTAAATATTAATTAAGAATAACGAATAAAATTTTACGTAATTATAAGGCAAAATTTCATGACAGATTAATGACAACAAGTAATCATATTGTAAAGACTGTATTTCTCACAGCATACCTGACAACAAGAGATTTTATAACGAAATAATTTAAATTGGTATTTTATAATTGATGTATATTTTAAAAATAATAATAACAATTTATTTAATTAATAATATAAAAATGAAAACTATGGGTATATACCTGAAAATAAACAGATTTATTATTATTATTATAACAACACGACTTATCAATATTGGTGAGACATCACTAACATGGGTGACAGTAGTCACTTACCATCAAGTCAGCCACATGCTTATTTGCCCCCTGTGTTATAAAAAAATCACACAAAAAAAAAACACAGCCATTGTACTAATACTTTTCTTAAGAACTCTGTATCCTATAATTTAAGACTTTATCGTCATAGTCGTAAAATACTAACAGATCTATATATGTAATATTTGTCAGATCCGTCAGTATTCTACAACTATGACAAATAAAGTGTTACAAACAGACAGGCAAATTAGGGAACATCCTTTATTTTGAAGTCACTTTAAAAGTATGATATGTACCTTATTGTTATTCAAATTGTAGGAAGCAGCTAAAATAGCAGCAGGCGATAGCAAGTCCAGAGTGCAGGATGTCTTTAATCACACCGCCGAGACCATTAGAAAGGTAAAACAATTATCTTAAAAAAAAATAAAAAAATGAAATATGGTCCTTGTAATTATTTATATTTATAATAAATTTACTACTGTAATCTTGAATGTGAAAGACTCTATTTTCTGCGCTTAGCCTCTCATTTGGGCCGTTGTGCGTATGAGTCGTGGCTAGTACAGCCAACCTAGCTCCGCCCAGAAGCGCAGAAGCTTCCTGGGTTCATCACAGGTCTCACGGAGCGACCTCACCGTTCCGAGGATTTCTAAACGTTGATGAGCCACAGTCCACATTCCAGGATTACGTGAGCAGCCGAGTAACTATTGTAATCTTTTGGAGAAAACAATAAGGAGTATCTATCTATGGTCCCGGCATAGAATGCGTCACCCCATCTTTTCCCGTGGGTGTCGTAAGAGGCGACTAAGGGAGGGAGAGGAATGGGCAGCAGCGTCCCTCTTAAAACATCACTAAAAGCTTAACTATGGTTGTCAACCCGCCTGCCAAGCATGGCAACTACTGGCAAAACTCCCTTTATGGGGAAGGCTTATGTCCAGCAATGAAATAATGAAATTGTAACTAAACTACATCTGCACTTGTTCTCCTTCTCCCTGTTTTTTCCCCATATCTATTTGTGAGTAGCCTAATATGTTTTTCTTTATTCATTCATCTGTTTGCAGTCATTTCACTAGTCACTCCCTATTTGGCCGTGTCATCTTTCACACAGTCCATACATCTGTTTTTGGGTCTTCCTCTGCACTTATAACTATCCATATTCATTAATGAACTCACTGTATTTTTGTTATTTCCGACTTCATCCAGAAGTCTCCTTTAGAGTGCATTTAGCACTTCGCTTCACAGAGTCGCCTCGCAATGAGCATAAGCTTTAAAAATAATATTAATTGAAAACTATAACATTTCTATTCCTTTTAGATCCGCGAGGCGTTCAGCGAGCTGTGGCACAACGAGCTGATAACGGAGGGCCGCGCGCGCGTGGTCGCCTGGTCGCGCGACGCGCTGCAGCGGCTGCGGGACGGCGCGCCGCCGCTGTCGCCGCTCGTGCTCTACGACGAGCTGGTCGCGCTCTTCAAGGACAGAAGTGAGCCTCCTCTCTGTGTTGCGATCCTAGTGTATAAGGGGGAGAGAATTGTTAGTAATGGGGTCTAATGAACCACCCTATCAGGTCCACCTCCACGGCGTTCCCCTAGGAAACCATCGTAATTAATTTTAGTGGAACTCGTCACGATTGGCTAACTAGCCTGATTTCATCGTCACCTATCATCAATCACTGGTGCCCCGCCAGCGTATACCGATAGCGCAGGCGGGTTACCATTTCATTATCAGCCATTAAAAAACCTAGTATATAAGGGGAAGAAAATTGTTAGTAATGGAACCAAGGCCTCATTCTCCAAACCGAAACACAGCTGTGCAAACTCAACTGCTTCACGACAGAAACACGTATGGGGTACTCATGCAGACTTTTGTACAAAGTCGCCCTCTGGTGCAAAAACTGACCAACAAATAATCGGATATAATAAAATATGGTCGGAATGTGTCTGAAGATGGAAGCATGAACGCATATGTAAGTCGCGAGCGAACAGCGTGCATGGTCGTGCGGCGGCCGTGGGCGGCACGAGTGGTGAGCATGGTGAGCGATGAGTGACGCGTGCGCGGGCGCCGCAGTGTGGCGGCGCAGCGTGGCCATCTTCCTGGCGGGCGCGGTGCTGGGCGGCGGCGCGGGGCTGTGCGCGGGACTACGGGCGGCGCGGCCGGCGGCGGGCCCGCAGGCGCGCGCGCTGCACTCGCAGCCCGACCGCAGCGTGCTGCTCGTCGAGGACGCGCCCGCGCGATGTACGTACTCTACTGACTACCTCCACGCGACCGCTGCCACCCTAGAACCTCGCGCCTTATTAACTTCTTAATCACTCTCTTCTAACCTCCACATCATCATCATCATATCAGCTGTTAATTCTCTACTACTAAACATAGTTTTTTTTATACCACTGAGATGGCAAACAAGCATACGGCCCACCTGATGGTAAGCGGTTACCGTAGCCTATAAACGCCTGCAATACCAGAGGTATTACGCGCGCGTTGCCGACCCTGAAGAAACCTCTTCACTCCCCTTTTGAAGAACCCCATGCTGTAGTCTCTTAGAAAAACCTCGGCAGGGAGCTCATTCCATAACCTGAGTGTTTGTGGGAGAAAACTATGGGGATATATTACCCAGATAGTACTTACACTGTGGTCTGTCTGTCCTATCCGACTGTAATGGCAAACAAGCTGACGGCCCACCTGATGGAAAATGGTAACCGTCGCCTATAGACTTGAGCAGTACCATGGACATAACAGAGCATACTGTTTTTCCCTTGATACCCCCCATGCGTTACCATTCCTGAGGACTCAGGTATTATTCCTCTGAACCCAATAAATTAACGCCATATCCCACCCTTCAAACCGAAACACAGCCATCCAAACAACTGCTTCACGGTAGAAACACGAATAGGATAAAGGTACTCAAGCAATCGACTTTTGTACAGTCTTTCTCTGGTAAATAAATACTGAATGGATTTGAATGAACTTTGGTATACACGTACGTTATGTACACCATACCCCCTATAAGGTAAATGCTATATTGATGCGGGCAAATCTACAAGCTAGTGAATGAGAAATTTATGTGTTGGCGATAGTAATATTGGCAGGTGTAGTAATGTAATATCGCAGGCGCGGGCGCCGGCGAGGTGCTGGTACGCGTGCAGGCGTTCAGCGTGTGCAGCGTGGACCGCGCCGTGCTGCGCGGCCGCGGCGCGGCACTGCGGGCGCTGCTGTCGCGGCCCGCCGTCACCGTCGGCCGCGGCTTCGCGGGTAACGACACCTCCTAACGAGTACAAACTACTCCTTGTAGCTTTATGCGCTCCTGGTACATACAAGCGTAGATGTGTATAAAAAAACGTTGTCCGTGTCCATCCGTCTAGCGCTCACCCCAAAATTGTTTAAATTTGAACCACTCCCGACCAAATTCAACAATGCCCACCCCTAGATGTGAGGAGGATCTTTTGCCCACCCCAAAACTGTCTCGCGCCCACCTCTGAATTTTGTGGCGTCTTCTCCAAGATGTAAGGGTATAGATAGATATGACCTTAGAGCTACATTTTCTTACTTATAGGGGGTAGGAGGAGGAAGGGGTAAGTTTTTTATGATATTTTTTATTGCGTCATCCAAATTACTTCAAGCTGCAGAACTATTGGTCATAATTAAAGTAACATTTTTTTTTTCTCAAACATCTTAAAGGATTGATCTTAAATGGATTTTTGTAACTATTTTACCTCAGCTTGAATTGTTGAACAAAATCAATGTTAACGCGAGCGCAACCATAGGTGAACGCTAGTGTTATTATGGCCAGGTGTGGTGTTGGACGTGGGTCCGGGCGTGACGTCGCTGGAGCTGGGCGACGAGGTGTGGGGCTGCGTCAGCGAGTGGTCCGGCGGCGCCGCCACTGAGCTGCTCACTATACGCAGGTGAGTTCAGTGGAACTGGGAGCAATTTTGTTTTTTAAGTAAGAAATATATGTCCAGTAATTTTTTTTATAATTAGATAGATATATAATTTTCTCAAACATGCTTAGAAATTTGAGCATTATTTTGACAATCTTCTTCGAGATAAATCAAAATTGCCGTACTGGCCAGACACACGCGGGCAGCGGCCGGCAAAAATTGTATGAAAATCCATATCTGTCGTGTTTTGCGGCCAGATAAATTACTATGTAAACTCATATGTGTCCTGTAATTTAAAAATGGAATGACCTTTTACTTCGAAACATGGCTACCAAGGAGGTAACTAATACAAGGTTTTATTTAAATTTCGAACTGGTTTGCAAATAGAAAGCTGTTTATTGAAAAAAAAAACAAAGGAACAATATGGCGCGTGAAAAATTATTATTGTTCGTTATTCGTTATTGAATTTAAAAAGAAAAATTGTGTTTTTGATTTCCGCGCATTATTTGAGAAAAGTACTATACAAGCCTTGGCCACAACTAGGCATTGATGGACTCACGTATGTGTGCTTCAGCTCTAGTGCCTCAGATTAGTGAGTTCTGAATTGATGTACCGAGACATAAAACGCATATAACTGTATAACAAGTGTTAGAATTATATAGATTAGTATGGCAATACTGTACACAATATATTGAAAAATGTCTTGCTTGTATAATGTCTTGTGTCTTTTGCTACAATAAAAGTATTAAGAGTACATTACTGCAGCGGCCAGCAACTGAGGCATTGATGGACGAACGTGCAAATGTGGGCCGAGGCGTAGCCGAGGCACACATACGTTAGTCCATCAATACCTAGTTGTGGCCAAGGCTGGTATAGTACTTTTCTCAAACAATGCGCGGAAATTAGAAACACAATTTTTCTTTTTAAATTCAATGACGAATAACGAACAATAATAATTTTTCACGCGCCATAATGTTCCCATGTTTTTTTTTTAATAAACCCGTTTTCTATTTGCAAGCCAGTTCGAAATTCAAATAAAACCTTGTATTAGTTACCTCCTCGGTAGCCATGTTTCGAAGTAAAAGGTGATTCCATTTTTAAATTACAGGACAGATATGAGTTTACATAGTAATTTATCTGGCCGCAAAACACGACAGATATGGATGTTCATACAACTTTTGCCGGCCGCTGCCCGCATGTATCTCTGGCCAGTACGGCAATATTTGATTTATCTCTAAGAAGATTGTCAAAATAATGCTCACGTTTCCAAGCATGTTTGAGAAAAACATAACACTGTTTACGATTGTAACAAACTGTGTGTGTGGGCGTGTGCGTGGGCGCGTGTCAGCACGCGCGCGGGGCGGCGCGCGCGGGGCGTGGGCGCGGCGCAGGGCGCGGCGCTGGTGTGGGGCGGCACGCGCGCGCTGCGGGCGCTGCGCCGCCTGCGCTGCACGCCGCACCACTGCACGGGCAAGCGGTACGCGCGACACCCTCACACGCTTATGAACTACTAGTACTCTCTCCGAACAAACGACAAAAAAAATTGATAGAATGACAAACAAGCTGACGGCCCGCCTGATGGAAGGTGGTAACCGTCGCCTATTCGCCTATAGACATGAGCAGTACCGTGGACATAACACAGTGTACTGTTTCGCCCATGATACCCCCCATGCGTTGCCATTCCTGAGGACTCGGGTGTTATTCATCTGTACCCTGTAAATTCACGCCATATCCCACCCTTCAAACCGAAACACAGACATGCAAACACAACTGCTTTACGGTTGAAACACGAATGGGACAGAGTTACCCAAGCAATCGACTTTTGTACAGTCTTTCTCTAGTAAAAATGTAATGTAATGTAAAAAACATAACAAATTTGTTTCACAATTGCTAATGATATCGTGTGATATAATAATACATAAAAATAAAATACAAAATGATGGTAAGTGGTAACCGTCGCCTAAACTTGAATAACACCATAGATATAGAACTAATATCCTGTACCCAGTTAATTCATTGTCATATTTCATTCTTTAATTTCAAATATAGCTTATCTACTGTCTTTTATTTTATCTACTTGACTTTCTCTATCTGTTGCTGAATATAGACTTATCACTATTAGGGGAATTTGCCAGTAATCGCCACGCTTGACAGGTGATTTGGTAACTGCAGTTAGGCTTTGGTGATGTTTTAAGAGGAATGCTGTTGCCAATTCCTGGACCCTTAAGTTACGGAAGGTTACGTACGTAGGTTACGGTTATGCCGGAATCATATGGCAACACAATTTTGTACAATACCTTTGACAATTAATTAAAAATCTTTTTTTGAACTCTAACAAACATGCTTTGAAAAATACTATTGAAATTACTGCATATTTTATTGTTTAGAAGTTTGACATACAAATTACAATACTTTGTACAAAAGTCGATTGCTTGGGTACCTCTGTCCCATTCGTGTTTCAACCGTGAAGCAGCTGTGTTTGCATGGCTGTGTTTCGGTTTGAATGGTGGGATATGGCGTGAATTTACTGGGTACAGAGGAATAACACTAGAGTCCTCAGGAATTGCAACGCATGGGGGGTATCATGGGCGAAACAGTACACTCTGTTATGTCCATGGTACTGCCCATGTCTATAGGCGACGGTTACCACTTTCCATCAGATGGGCCGTCAGCTTGTTTGCCATTCTAACTTGTATAAAAAATAAAATTAAACAATTTTGAATTCAATTGATTTCTATACAATTGTATATATGTATATTATATTTTTACAAATTTATTTGTACAAGTATTTTTTTTTTATGAATGAAAATGGAATGGTAACCCAGCCCGCGCTATCGGTATACACCGACGAAACACCAGTGAAAGATGATAGGTGAGAATGAATGCAGGTCAGTTGGCCCATTATAATAAGTTTGACAAGAATTAACCATGATGATTTTCAGAGGGATCCGAGTGGAGGTCGACCTGAGAGAATATATATTGTTATTATTGTTAGCAATGGGGCTACTAGACCTCATTACTAACAAACCCTTTCCCCCCTGTATGTACCAGTTATGAATAGTACAAGCTGTGCTAAGTTTGTAGCTGGACGACGCTGTGTGATATGGTGTTGTGATGGTGATATCCCGCTTGTGGCAGCGTGGCGGTGTGCGGCGCTGCAAGTGGCGAGGGCTGCGCTTTAGTGCAGCTGCTGGCGGCGTGGGGCGCGCGCCCCGCCGCCGCCGGCCCCGCCGCCCACGCCCTGCTCGGCCTCGGTACGGCCCTGTATACATTACTGTCCGTTTTGAATTCAAATGTTCCTTATGCAGATTCTAATTTCAAATTTAAACTGTTCTTATTTTAAAATCATTTCACGAGCTCTTTTTTTTTTTGTTTTAATTCCTCCGTAACAAACTTTAATTAAATATTACTGTATTTTATTTGTAATTTTTTTTTAATTATAAAATTTTATAGTTTATTTCTTTGACGTTTCACTAATAACATTATAATAATTTGACGTTATGTTATATTGATATTTTTAAATACGACTTCTATTTTCTTTATATATAAAGTACTGTTTACAGAAGCGCCATCTCTTGTCTAAAATATTTGCTCACTGCAATTCGTGAAATATGTTAACTCTATTTGTAGTCCAAATACCTACAAATACATATATTTTTCTTTAACATAGCTGCCTACAAGCCAATGCTACAACTCCCTTCCCCTAATATAGTGTTATGTTGTGGTATGGTGGTCAGGCGCGGCGGAAGTCCTGGAGCTGGACGGGTGCAGCGGAGGAGGCGGCGGCGGCGCGTGGTGGCGGCGGCTGGCGCGGGCGGCGGCGCGCACGGGCCCCTGGGACGCGGCCGTGGCGTGCCCCGGCGCCGACGGCGCTGACGCGGGGCCTGACGCCGCCGTCAGCGCCGACCCCAGCGCTATACTCAAGTAACTTCCCTATTGGTATTTCTTATCTATTCTGTTACCGTGTGTAGTTTATGTTTGCAAACTATCACACAGCGGGGGGAAGGGATTGTTAGTAATGGAAAGATTAGTCCCCATTACTATCAATATACCCTATCAGGTCGACCTCCACACGGTTCCCTCTAGAAACATAGGGTATATTCAGGTCAGGTCGACCTCCACACGGTTCCCCCTGGAAACAATCGTGACTAATTTATCGTTGAATTCGTCACGATAGGCTAACTGGCCTGCCTTTTCATTCTCACCTATCATCTCTCACTGGTGCCCCGCCGGTGTATACCGATAGCGCGGACGGGCTTACCATTCCATTATCACCCATTAAAAAAAGAAGCTATCACACAGCAAATCTTTTTAAAAGATTAATTCCAAAAAAATGCTTATTTTTTTATAAAATTCTATTGAAATAAAATATGAATAACTCTTTACACTAGAGCTTATTTGTCTTTTATTAAGTAATAAATTTCTTTTTTGTTTTTAATCGAATAATATGCGTGTACGTTACCAGGGCGACAGCGCCGCGCGATGCTATCGTGGACCTGCGACCGCAGCCGCTGCTGTCGGACCGGCTGCCGGCGCCGTTCTCGCTTCTGTTCGCGATCTCCTTCCACACCTACAGGCTGCTCAGGGTACACTCCTGCATTGTTATGTCGCCCTGGTCAATAAATGTTATCTAGAAAAGTTAAAACAAATTAATTAACTCAAAACTAACAGTTAAATTATACTCAAAATAAACAGTTAAAATGTATGAAGTTATAATAATTTTGACAGTTAACAGTTACATTAACTAGTTCATTTAACCGATAACTGACTAATATATTGAAAAGTTAAAATTAATGGGGCTGCCATTCGTGTTTCAACCGTGAAGCAGTTGTGTTTGCATGGCTGTGTTTCGGTTTGAAGGGTGGGATATGGCGTGAATTTACTGGGTACAGAGGAATAACACCTTAGTCCTCAGGAATGGCAACGCATAGGGGGTATCATCGGCGAAACAGTGCACTCTGTTATATCCATGGTACTGCTCATGTCTATAGGCGGCGGTTACCACTTTCCATTAGGTGGGCCGTCAGATTGTTTGCCATTCTAAGTTGCATAAAAAAAAATAAGAACGTACAAGTGAATAATTTATTGAATAAAATACAATTTTACTACGGCAACACTGATAACAAAATTAAAAAATTATTTTTCCGCGGTATTTTATGGTAGGTATTAATTTATAAATGTATTTACAATATCAAATTATCCATGGTGTCACATCAAAACATAGTTGACATAGATAAAGTAAGAACTCGTATTTTTATGCTATATTACCGCGACCTTACCACAGTTTGTTTAACATAAATGATCACGAAATATATAGATAGATAGATACTCTTTATTGTTTCCTCCAAAAGATTACAATAGTAAACTTATTATAAATATAAACAATTACAAGAAATAATCACAGTGAGAAAACAATGGGCGACCTTATCGCTAAGAGCGATCTCTTGATTATCGTTTTAGATTGATTTTCTTTATTTATTTAACACTTTATTGCACCAACATAACATGATTTGTTAAACAATTTTCAATACGTGTAGTGTAGTACAAAAGGCGGTCTTGTTACTAAGCAATCTCTTCCAGACAACCTTTGGGTAGAAGGAATTAAATTTAAAATAACTTAATGGTAGTTCCCGTATTTTTTTTTACAACACAGCGGGCAAACGAGCATGCGACTCACCTGATGGTAAGTGACTACCGCCGCCCATGGTCACTCACAACACCTACGGCATTGCAGGTGTGCTGCCGGCCTTTTAAAAAGGAATATACTTTCTTCTTGAAGGTTATGTTGTCGTATCGGTTCGGAAATACTGCTGCTGGAAGTTGATTCCAAAGAGTGGTAGTGCGTGGAAGAAAGTGCCTTGAAAAACGCACGGTGGAAGTTACATAGTAACATTTTGGAATGTTACTATATATCTTTATTGTCATAAAATATAATTTTTTTTTTTTTGGTAAAGTGCGGAATTGGAGTTCGGCAAAAATTTTTTTTTTATTTTTATCAATTTTTTTTTTATTAATGAATCATTTCATCATCAAATGATTATAAATTGATAATTTGTATATAATTGATTTACATTTAGTATAATATCATAATGTTATTTGGCCGCAGTGGATGGTCGGTCTGGGCACGCACACGGACTGGCTCGAGGACCCGCTGCAGCTGCGCGAGGGACTCGACGAGCTCGCACAGCTGGTCGACAGTGGCGCCCTCTCGCCGCTCGTCGATAAGGTACTGTTGGCCTGACTGAAAGGATTATTAGCAATGGGGTCAAAAATTTACCTCATCAGATTGACCTTTACACAGTTCCACCTGGAAAACATCGTGGTTATTTCTTGGTGAATTCACGATGGCCAGCTGACTTGCTTTCATCCACACCTATCTCTCAATGGTGCCCTACTAGTCCTACCAGTGTATATCTGTAGTGCCATCTGCATTTTTTTTATACAACTTAGACTGGTAAACAAGCTGACGGCCCACCTGATGGAAAGTGGTAACCGTCGCCTATAGACATGAGCAGTACCATGGACATAACAGAGTATACTGTTTCGTCCATGATACCCCCCATGCGTTGCCATTCCTGAGGACTCAGGTGTTATTCCTCTGTACCCAGTAAATTCACTGCCATATCGCACCCTTCAAACCGAAACACAGCCATGCAAACACAACTGCTGTTTCATTTTCACCCATAAATAAATATTCTATTATGTAAACTGCGAAAGTTCATAAAGATATGTAGATGGATGTTTGTTACTCATTTACACAATAACTACCGAACGAATTGGAATTAAATTTGATACACCAATAGAAAGAAGAAGAAGAAGAAGAAGAAGAAGAAGAAAGAAAACATTTATTGACAACAACAAAAAATTACATACATTATGAATTAAAAAAAAAAAAAACTTTACATTTATTATTGCCAACATGGTCACCACTCAGCATGTGCTGCAGCAATTTAATTGCTACAGCGCTGATATTCTGTGGTGCCCATACGTGACATTACGAACGACGACAGCAAACATAGGTTATATCATAACCGAAAACACATGATACTTTATAGTGATTCACACGGCCGAAACCGCGGGATACAGCCAATATTATAAATGTGTAAGCGAGATTGTTTGTAACCCTCTCTTCGTTAAATATGATGGGAATTTATTTACTAGTGTAATTTTGATGTACCATATTTTAACAAATATTTTTTTTTTTTTACACTATGTACAAACCGTCGCTCGTCACCAGGTGTTCCTGCCGGTGGAGTACGAAACAGCGCTGGCGCACGCGTGCAGCGACGCAGCCATCGGCACCAGCGTCGTCCGCTTTCCCTAGTAGCTACCACCACCACCACTAATACCACCACCATCACAAATAGTTCCTGCATTTGTATCGTCTATACCTGTTTCTATGTCTATTTGGAACACTTTACTACTGTAACCGTTTTATATACATAGATTTATATCGTCTAGATAGAGTGTCGATAACGTTTCGCCAACACAAACGCACGATAATTAAAAAGTGTACCTTACACGCGCATCTCGCCAGAAGGACGATTCTGGGCGTCACTTCTCTAAATTTACCTCTTAGCCTAATAATGTGATATTTTCACTAAATTACTTAATTTTTTTTAATGGATGATAATGGAATGATGACCCCGCCTGTGCTATCGGTATACACCGGCGGGGCACCAGTGAGGGATGATTGGTGAGGATGAATAGTCAGTTAGTCCATCGTGACGAATTCAACGATAAATTAGTTACGATGGTTTCCAGGGGGAACCGCGTGGAGGTCGACCTGGTAGGGTATGTTGATAGCAATGAGGACTAAGCTTCCGATTACCAACAATCCCTTCCCCCCAAATTACTGTATTATGGACCGTCATAAACTAAATTTATAACAATTTTTACTTAAACCTATTTGAAATTTATTTATATTTGTTCTTACAATAAAGATTACGTTAAATGTTTCGTTAAATATTTTTTTTTATCTCAAAGGGTCTTATACTTTCAGATTGGTCCAATAAAAAATTGTACAAAATTGCTTTAGTATATTCAGTTTTCAAATCAAATTTTTAATTTAAAATATTTGATTGTGCCACGATCGAAGACGGTTTTTATTTTTAAATTATGGTTTAAATTGTGATTTTTAATTACGGTTTTTATGAAGTTTTATTAGTAGAATTACTTGTAACACTCAATATATATTTTATAATAATAATAATAATAATATTTATTTAATTAGACTACATAAGGCCCATCTTGTTAGTTACAAATTGACTTAACCTATGTTAGTAAATGAGCGGTCACAACGCTCTTACATTGATAACCTGTCCCACCCAATATTTTAGGATGGAACAATCCATTTTATAAGCAATTGTCTTCAGGACACTGTTTGAGCTAACACGCACCCTAGCCAACAGCGAAACAATTCGTTTGCGCCGTATTGCGTAAAAATCTAAATAAATTTTATATATACAATGAAGAATATACAATGGCCAAACTGGTGGTCGAACTTCTTATGAAACTCGACACTCGATCTAGATTTAGACACTGTATATGGCGTAAACACTGGAAAATAACTTAATAATTATTTTAATACCATATTACGACTTGCTGTAACAACTTTACGTTACGAAGCGTCTATTGCGCAAAACTCCATTTGTCTCTATTGTCTACAGATTGGTTCTAGCCTATGGGCGGGAATTGTATATACATATATGTTTTATATAGAAAGGATAGATACGCCAAACAATTCAGTGGGTAATTGGCACGAATCTGGTATTTTTAATACCTTACCATCCACCTTTGGGCAATTAAAAAGCCATTTTATTAATGTCTAATTATTGTAAATTAAAAGTACCCGTAACCGGCGAGCGTGTATGTAAAGATTGATGAGTGTGGAAGAAGCGAAAGAGGTTTGTTTGAATCGAAGCATTTGGCGTTCCATTGTTTCTGCCTACCCTAATGGGAGACAGGCGTGACAGATATGTATGTATGTATGTAAATTCCCTATTCTAATCCTATATCTGACAATCATTATCATATCAGCCCTGTCCACTGCTGAACATAAGCCTTCCCCTTGGGAGGTTTTGCCAGTAGTTGCCACGCTTGGCAAGCGGATTGGCAACCGCAGTTAGTCTTTGGAGATGTTTTAAGAGAGACGCTGCTGCCCATCCCTCGCCTTCCCTTAGTTGTCTCTTACGACACCCGTGGGAAAGGAAGGTGTGGCCTATTCTATGCCAGGATCATATGACCCGTATCTGACAATAAAATACAGTAATTGTTCTTTGAAATGTTATTATAAATCCTTACATATCATAGAGTAGAAATAGTCTTTATTCAAATATGTTTGTTTAGAAGCTCTTTTAAATTTTCATTTTTTTTAAGACTCTACTGCTGGGTTCAACATGTTGTTATCTGGTGTGAAGTGCTATAAAATAACCAGAGGGAGTCTTTGTACAAAAGTCGATTGCTTGGGTACCTCTGTCTCATTCGTGTTTCAACTGTAAAGCAGTTGTGTTTGCATGACTGTGTTTCGGTTTTGAAGAGTGGGATATGGCATGAATTTACTGGGTACAGAGGAATAACACCTGAGTCCTCAGGAATGGCAACGCATGGGAGGTATCATGGGCGAAACAGTATACTCTGTTATGTCCATAATACTGCTCATGTCTATAGGCGACGGTTACCACTTTCCATCAGGTGGGCCGTCAGCTTGTTTGTCATTCTAAGTTGTATAGAAAAAAAATTACCGATCAGTTGTATTGGCTGAAACTTTATGAAGGTATTAGGTATGTAACTATCATTTAAGTATTATAAAACAATATAAGACCGGATCCATGGAGAGTTCCAACGGGGATGATATACGGGAACTACATAGAAGCGTGCAACGCCGCGGGAAATGACTAGTTCGAAATATAAATCGTGCAGTCACAAGACCGATCTAATCGGAAGTGCAAGAGTTAACTCTATCCCCATTTTTCCTTTTTGTTGGGAAAGTTGTTAAGTTTCATGAATAATAAATACCGCTGGGTTTTGGCTTGTCATATCCTTTCTTTTACATCCCTCGATATAAGTATCGGACAAATACTATTTATTATAAATTTTTCTTTTTATATTTCATGTAAATAGTAAACATTTTTAATACCTATTTATCGAAATACATAACAGGGCATAAAATAGATAGATAAAATCAAAAGGTCCAATAAAACTTAATAAATAATATTATGGCAAATTGTAATTATTTATGTCGGTTTTACATTATATTTTAAAACGTGCTACTCGCGACACGGTGTACCGCGCTCATGAAAAAGGGCTCCTATTTAGTTTGAAACCAGTCGGATATCTTTGAACTTAAAAATGTGAATAAAACAGACATGAATAATTACAGTATGACTCACGATAGTTATTAAAGCAAATTGTTACTTTTTATCTATTTTATTTTTCAAATTTTTAAAAAATTCTTTTAAAATAGATATAATAATGCTAAGATTGTTTTTGAAAATGTGCCGAATTTAGAAAAAACATATTGTAATCGTGATGATATAAAGAGAGAAAATATATATAAAAAAAATTAGTGTCACAAAACAAGACTGTTCTATCCCACGTCCTAAACGAAATCTGTACATAAGTAAACAAATTAATATATTGTACATAATTGTATAAAAAATTTAACTAATACAGGTGCTATACGACATTGTAAGTACGTTTATATATGATTATTATATATATATATATATATATATATATATATATATATATATATATATATATATATATATATATATATATATATATATATATATATGTATATATAATATTCTGTGAAAACGAACGAACGCCACCGATTCGACGTGATCGAGTATCGTTTCCAAAGATCTCTGTGTACTTACAGATTTATAGGAGTGTTTTTATGTTCCTCTTATGGCCTCCGTAGACGGTCAACCACGCATCACTTGTCGTTTGACTGAAACGGACGGACGGACTGGTCCATGTTACAATTATGGCAGGATATTCTACGCCTTGTTCCAAATATGGAACAATAAATTTTACGTAAAGACGTTGATATAAGATTTAATTTTAAACGTCGTTGAATTTAGTTTATTATATTAAAAAAGTGTGTAATTAATATAATTCAGAAAATGTTTATGGATTGGCGTCCACACTTTAGTTATTTTTATAGCTGATAATAGCAAACAAGCATACGACTCGCCTGATGGAAGCGGGAAACTATTATACTGTTATTATTATACATATACGTATTGTCAACCTACTAATTATTGGTTTTAAGCAAAGCAAATACAAATATTTGCTAGTCTAAGACTTGAACACTGTAAGTACCTAAGAAATTGTAAAGTAGATAGGAGATATATGTTAAAATAAATATATATATATATTGTTTTACAATTGTTTCTTTATAATTTACAACGCCCAAAAATTGAACCTTGTCTAGTAAGAAAACTATTTTTTTTATACCACTGAGGTGGCAAACAAGCATACGGCCCACCTGATGGTAAGTGGTTACCGTAGCCTATGAACACTTGCAATACCAGAGGCATTACGCGCGCGTTGCCGTCCCTGAGAAACCTCTTTACCCCCCTTTTGAAGAACTCCATGCTGTAGTCTCTTGGGAAAATTTTGATTATCACAATGTACCTAATCGAAGATAAATTAATCGCATATGCAATTAGAAATCTATTGAACCCAAAAATACATGTTTCAATTTTACATTTGTTCCCAAAACTTCACACTAGGATTCCCTGTGTCGTGAAGTCTTGGGCCCTCTTCTACTTACAAAGCTTATTAACTAATATACAAACTTTAGATACATAAACAATTTAGATTTATACACATTTTTACACACATATCCTGTCACACACACACACTCGACAGCGCGCACAGCTCGCCCGGCGTGCAGCGGGTCAGTACGCACGCACACGCACCGCTACACACGCATGCACGCACGCACGCACGCACGCACGCACGCACGCACACATATAAAGATTTTTGTTTATGCTTCTTTTGTTTTGGGTAAGTATAGTAAGATTATTTTTTATTTTAATTATATAAGATTTTCTTGCAGGATTGCGGGCTCTGGAGAAATATAGAATTTATTTGATTAAAGCCGGTATCGATGTCGTTCAAAATATATGGATTAGCCATATTTAGTTTTAGTGTTTTTCAATGGTCTTTTAAATGGGAATCTTCTATCACGCAAATGGTCTTTCAAAGTTACATTGTTTTGATTGTAATTCAGTGACACATATAATAATATATGTGTACTTATGAATACATAGTCATTACACAAACACGTGACTTATAAGCGTGCAACAAAACATGATGTGTAAAATTTTCAATATACAAATGTGAATGTGAGAAAGACTCTGTTTTTCGTGCTTAGCCTCTCATTTGGGCCGTTGCGCGTATGAGTCGTGGCTAGTACAGCCAACCTAGCTCCGCCCAGAAGCGCAGAAGCTACCTGGGTTCTTCACAGGCCTCACGGAGCGACCTCACCGTTCCGAGGATTTCTAAACGTTGATGGGCCACAGCCTCACATTCCAGGATTACGTGAGCAGCCGTTTCTTCGGCGTCGAATTTTATTTTTTTCAATATACAATTGATTTAACAAAATTTTATAACTTTCATTACGTGTGCGAAAGAGCATTTTACAAACAAAAAATGTTTTTTAATAACAAGAAAATATAACAACAACACAACCGACAATACAAGCAAAATCATTAAATATACGTATATGCATATTGATAGTCATTTATACCTAAGTACATCCAGTTGAGCTTCGTCCCTAACAAGAATCTGCGGTGAAGCCTCGCTCTTGCGAAGATAAACTCTTCCATTTACTATCCAGCAGTAAGGAAAAATGCCTACTTTAACCAAGTCTCTTGGCAAAAAGTGAAGCCGTCTAGTTTTACTTGTTAAGTATTCAGATATATAAATAGGCGCTTTAGAGATACCATGATCCACAAGTGTGCAATTTTACCAGAGGGAGACTTTGTACAAAAGTCGATTGCTTGGGTACCTCCGTCCCATTCGTGTTTCAACCGTGAAGCAGTTGTGTTTGCATGGCTGTGTTTCGGTTTGAAGGGTGGGATATGGCGTGAATTTACTGGGTACAGAGGAATAAAATCTGAGTCCTCAGGAATGGCAACGCATGGGGGGTATCATGGGCGAAACAGTATACTCTGTTATGCCCATGGTACTGCTCATATCTATAGGCGACGGTTACCACTTTCCATCAGGTGAGCCGTCAGAAAGTCTTCTCTTCTAAGAAATCAATATTTTTGCTATAGTTTAATACAATCGTTTTCGAGAGTTGTAACTTTAGTATTTAAGGACCTCATAAGACTGCCATATAAATTCCATAGATTTCTGAATTTCTTTATGAGTTTTTTGAAGTTCTATGTTTTGTGCCTTAATTTCCTTTAAATCTTCTGTCAGTTTATTCAAGGTTTTATCTTGATCTGCTTTCCAACAAGATAGTAGTTCTTTAATTTCTTCTTCAAAGCTGCAAAATTCCGATTATGTGGGCGAGTCCTCAATACGTGGTCTTTTGTTCCTGTTATTGACAGTCTCTGTATTAGTCTTGGTGGCAATGTCAGAATCTACCTGTTGCATCTTCTTAATATAAAAAAAAAACATAATGCAACGCACATCGCGCTGCATTGTTTTTTTTTTTTATTTTTTTATTTCTTATTGCATTCCATAATATAATTAGTACATAACATTTCAATTACGGACCCTGTTAGGCACAGCAAGTAGGAGAGTGGAGGCCAACACTTTTTTTCACTTTAGAAATAGTCTAAGGATCTGTTACAATATTATCCAGTCATTGAAATTGTATCACGATAGGTACTTATTTTCTTATTATTATTATTTATATGTTGTTATGTTAGCTATATTACTACTATCAAAGCAACGTGGAACAAATAGTAGGCGTGATGACAATACTCGAACCAAAATTACGATCGTGGTTTCGGTGAATTTGACGCAAATAGTATGGCTTTAAATTAAGTACTTTGCACTCTACTAATGCGCGTACGCACTACGCGCAGCGGACGTAACCGAGCCTATACTGTTGTCTCTTTCGCTCTTTCACATTTAATTACACTGTAGTTATCTCTTGACATTCGGTCACTCCAAAGCAGAAACCTGTTGCATAGATGTTTAGCAATAACAATGAAATATTGTGTCTTTCTTACTCCCATTCAGCAAATGTATTGCGTGGTTCCGATAACTCTTCGATGTCATATTCTCCTAGTCACTGCGACGAATTATTGAGGCAATATTTATTGAATTATATATATATATATATATATATAGTAGACGTGTGTGTATATATATATCTATATACACACACGTCTACTCAGCACGAGATCCAGAAGGGAAGTGCAATGAATCGCTTAAGAATATTCTATTATGCTGAATCCTAAGTTATTAATAGTTGCCACGCTTGGCAGGTGGTTTGGCAAGCATAATTTGGCCTTGATTTTTTTTTTTATACCACTGAGATGGCAAACAAGGTGGGCCGTATCCACCTGATGGTAAGTGGTTACCGTAGCCTATGAACACCTGCAATACCAGAGGTATTACGCGCGCGTTGCCGACTCTGAAGAAACCTCTTTACCCCCCTTTTGAAGAACCCCATGCTGTAGTCTCTTGGGAAAACCTCGGCAGGGAGCTCATTCCACAACCTGAGTGTTGGTGGGAGAAAACTTGATGTTTGAAGACGGTTGTTATTGCTTTCCTTTGACAACTAACTCCTCTTAGTCGCGTCTTACGACACAGGAAAAGAAGCGGTGGCCTATTCTATGCCGGGACCACACGGCTCAACTTTTTAATTTGTTAAGTTTTTTTTATTTTTTAAATGAATGGCAGAATAATTCAACTTTTCCACAATTCGGTATGAATCCCCTTCAAGAAATGGTCGACCACAGCATGTTAGTAATACGGTCTATCAGTCCCATTGCCAATATACCCTAGCAGGTTGACCTCCACGTGGTCCCCCCCTGGAAACTAACGTGCTGAATTCCAGGTGTATTCATCGCGATGGGCGAACTGACCTGCCCTTTCATTCGCACTTATCATCCCTCACTGGTGTTCTGCCAGCGTATACCGTTAGCGCAGGCGGGGTTGCCATTCCATTATCATTCATTAAAAAAAAACCTTGGGGCTTTTCATTTTAAAGTAGGGCATTGCCCCTCAATGCCCCCCCCCCCCCAACTACGATCATGATCCTCTTAATATTAATGTATATAACAAAATGACATAATTATCTTCTGTTAGTTAGAAATAAAAAACAACATTTGTCCGAACCACATTTATTTATTGTAAACACAACCTAGCGCCCTCTACCGCGCACACGTTAAGTACATATTAAATAACCAGTGTTTATAACTATACGTATTTAAATAGATCAGCAATTATGTATATACATCAGTAGCTTCGAATAATACTTGCAATACCTCGATAATGTTTTTACAAAAAAAATTGTTAGGCGATATTTTGAGTCTGTAAAAAAACTTGAAATAAAAATTTTAATCGAATACAAGGAGTTTTTTTTATACAACTTAGAATAGCAAACAGGCTGACGGCCCACCTGGTGTCGGTTAAGGTAGGTATTTTTTGTACGTTAGTTGGCTAACAACTCCGTCAGTTATAGACCGATTTGGATTTTTTTTTCTATCTGAAAGTACATACTTTCAGATTGGTCCCATAGAAATTTTAGCAAAATAGTAGTTTAGATTTAAAATAAAAATACCAGTTTTTTTTATAATTCAAAATATTTCGAGGTTATGTCACGATTGGTGACCTTAATTATTGGATCTCATTCTAGCACTTAGATAGTGGACAGTATAAATCGCCATACTGTCATCTGCCACTGTCAGCTGTCACTCGCGTCATCTACAACGCACAGAATATAAAAACTACGAACTGTCAAAGATACGTCCATTATCAAATTATTACTTAGAACGGATAGTATTTATTGCCAAGCGAATATGAATTTTATTTACAACGACACAGGATAACAAATCGCACGAAACATCAACATGATTATCATTTAATAGTTGCTTTAATCACTTAACTGTTAGCGTCCATATCGAAATGTATTAAAAAAAAAAACAAATAAACAATTTTTATTATTGAAAAGTGATAGCGAAGTGAATTTATAACCATAGAATACATTGCATATATATTTAGCACTAAAAATTATGCATCTACTTTGAATTATGCTTATAAAGTTTCGAATTTTTTTTACAACCTAAGTAAAAATTTTCAGTTATAGCTTAATAAGAATCTTATTAAATATTTAACATTTTAAAATTAATTAATACTCCTTTTCCACTCTGGGTTTGCTGGATAAGAACTCTTATAGAGGTAAGCTCGCCTGTTGTACATCTTCGATCAAAATAGATTAAAACAATGTAATTTGTGTATGCAATAAATATAAATTAATTCATTAACTTTAGTTTACTATTACAGCACTTTGACATATTTAGAAATATTTTAAACAATGTTAGACGCTTCCAATTTTACAACACTTAGATATGAATGCTTTAAGTATTTATCAACGTCACATTTGCATCGTATACTACAATAAAAATATTAAAAAAAAAAGTTTTTTCTCATCAATTGAAGTGAATAATTTCACACTTTGGTCTAATTGTCAAAAAAGTCAATAGAAAACATAGATATATTTTGATTTTGCACAATATTTAGCTAAATAAAGGTATCTAACATTGGTCCGACCATAGACATATCTCTGCATTGAACAAAATTCTTAAAAAAAAAATGCCTTACTTTTCTACCCTCGTGTCTTGTGAACAAAAAATAATACTAAATAACAAAATATTAAGTTTAAATATTGAATCTTAATATTGGCGACATTCAGTTCAATTTTATTTATCCGCCATTGATCCAAAATTCCTTCCTAAACACCAATTTCTATAATAATAATTACAGCCAATTATATACATACAAATAAATAGAAATAGTCATATTGCATTAATAGATTTAGTCATATAAATAATTAATTATCAACAAGTATAATAATATTAATAATAATTTAGGTAATAATTTAAAAAAATATATAATAAAATAAAAATTGTGATACAATTAATAAAAATGAAATTAATTTGCAGTAATTTCTAGTTCACAATGGAACTTGATTGTACTGCGTTACAGATTGTTTAGTGTAACTCCTTAGATTATATAGATAGAGTATCTCCATACAAATGCTTCGAAAAAACGCGTCAACTTTTTCATACAATTTTGCGTGATAAATAGTTATGAGTGATTCCTTTATAACTTCTATATTTAATTTATCTAATAAATCCTACACTTTTTTTAATGCGTAAACACTTATTTTATTTAATTAATAATACGTCAAGATACATTTTATGCGTAAATATATAGAACACTGATAAAAAAAAAGACAAAAAGTTGACCTGTTTTTGAAGCTTGATGCTGTATCTTATATAGATACAAAATCATACAAAAGTTTACGTTACTACTGCATTTGTGTTTGTATTTAAAATTTACTTGCGGATGAGTTCGGAAATTCATATTTCCAAACTTATCGACGTAAACACGAATGCAGTCTACGTACGAATCACACCAGGAATTTAGATATTAATAAGATGTTATACATAATATAAAGTAACCTTCTTAAAATTTCTGTGACCCTGGTACAAATCAATACTGTGCTAACATAATTCCAATTTATCTTTATATTCCACCACCTCTCCGGCCCCTTTTAAATGGACGCCTGTAAAGTTAAACCCCTTTAGGCATTAAACCAAATAACTTTTATTAATTCTAGAAGAGTTTTAACTAAACCATAATACCCCTATTGTGACATAGTTTAGACTATTCCCCTTGGAAAGGGATTGTTAATAATGGGACCTAGTTATCCTTTGTTAGTCGACCACCAAAGTTATTGTTAAATTCGCCACTATGGGCCAACTGACCTGCTTTCATCCTCATCTATCGTGTCTAACTGGTGCCCCACTAGGGTATACCGACAGCGCAGGCGGTATTATAGTTGATTACGGGGTAGGGATTGCTAGTAACGCGGACTACCAGTCCCATTGCTAGCAATATACCCTATCAGGTTGATTTCCACGTGTTCCCCTCTGGAAAACCATTGTGCTCTATTCCAGATGTATTCATCATAGTGGGCTAACTGGTCTGCCTTTTCATTCTCACCTATCATCCCTCACTGGCCCGTAAGCGTATACCGTTAGTACAGGCGGAGTTACCATTACATTATCATCCATTAAAAAAAAAGTTAGAGTTGATTTTTCTATACTGTGTGTGTGTGTTTTCTTTTTTATTTTATATATATCCTTATTCCATTACATTACACCATATACTCCAAATTCTTACAATTAGTAACCACATACTTGCTCTAATGAGATTCTATAGTACATTACTGCAGCGGCCAGCAACTGTGACTTACGTATGTGTCCCTCGGCTGTGCCTCGGCCCACATTTTCACATTCGTCCATCAATGCCTAGTTGTGGCCAAGGCTTGTATAGTACTTTTCTCAAACAATGCGTGGAAATTAAAAACACAATTTTACTTTTTAAGTTCAATGACGAATAACGAACAATAATAATTTTTCACGCGCCATAATGTTCCTTTTTTTTTTTTCAATAAACAATTTTTTATTTGCAAGCCAGTTCGAAATTTAAATAAAACCTTTTATTAGTTACCTCCTTGGTAGCCATGTTTCGAAGTAAAAGGTCATTCTATTTTTAAATTACAGGACAGATATGAGTTTACATAATAATTTATCTGGCCGCAAAACACGACAGATATGGATTTTCATACAACTTTTGCCGGCCGCTGCCCGCATGTATCTGGCCAGAACGGCAATTTAGATTTATCTCTAAGAAGATTGTCAAAATAATGCTCACATTTCCAAGCATGTTTGAGAAAAACTTATTTATTACATTTCTTTACAAAAATATTAATAAGATTTTGGAATGTATTCGTTTACGATTACAGATGTGGACGCAACAATTTGTAAATTAAATAAATATTGAAAATATCAACATATATTATACACAAAACACACCCAGATAAATACAAACAAACATACTATTGAATACAAATGATTATATTGCTCGGGAATCGAACCTTTTACCATTGACAGACGAAACAATATTTTAAAAACCATTAAACCATCAATACCGTCAAATAATATAGTTCTATACTTCTTAGAATGGTCACTTACTATAGTCCATGGTTTTATTATGTTGTATAGTTCACCATATTATTGCATTATCGTATTTCATCGTGTCTATAAACAAAACGTATATATGTATATAATGAAATTATATATTCAAATTTTTTACTGGGTATTATTTAGTTTATATTTAACTGTACGGTTATTACCCTTGTACATTCTACAGTTTTCTTTCAGCATCTCAAAGGTTGACTGTAAGAGATCCCTTTATGGGATAAGTCCGCCATTGTATATTAAATAATTTATCAGTGTTCAATCTGAATTATGTATAATAAAGATTTTACAATACAATACAATGATACATTAAAAAAAACATAGCAATTAAATAGTCATTAATATAAATATACAATTTCAATAATTCACAACTAAAATATGAAACACATGTCAATTTTTTTTACGGTAAATTTAATCTAAACACCCGCCATGTTCTATAATAACTTAAAATATTTTTTTTTACAGTCGTTTTAGTGCATACATACATACATATAGACATGTATTATTAAAATCGCTGTCGAAATAAACAATTTTTTTAAAGCCATGCTGTATTAGACTTTTTGCATAAACCTCCGTCATTTACAATTTTATAATCATATATTATGTATTTTGAATATTATGTAATAAATACGATAGCCCGATCCTCTCTCATTGTGGGTCAAAATTATTATGGGGGCCATAAAATGAATTTAGAATTTTTTTTTTCTTCTACTAACATAGTTTAAGTCAATTGTTAGTAACAAAAATGGATCTTTGTAATCTATAAATAAAGAAATATTTTTATTGTTATTATTTAATCCCTGCAGAACATCTACAGTGGTTATGTGTGGATAATCAAGCAGCATTAATACTTATATGGAAGCGTTAAGTATATAATAATGTAAAATTAATAACAAATATATAACCTATCCCCTCCAAAGATCATTTCTCTCTTGCGTTCATCTGAAACAGAAAATAAAAAAAAAGTTAAAAACACCAGCCCCTATAGACAAGTGGCAAGCGAATCCATCGATGGAATCGTTATCGCTAGCTAGTCTATGTGTTTGAATGAGATATCCGATGCTGCTATCTCTTTCTACCTTATGGACTCGCTAGCGATGTCAATTCCATAGACGATTTAGCTTGTCACTTGTCTAGAGGGCCAGGTGTTCACTGGGAAAGGTGACAATTTAACCATAAGTTAGTTTTACTTTTTATTTTTAATTATTTTTATATTAGCCGTTAATTATTTACTGCTTATACAATAATAAACATAAGCCTTCCTCGTAAAGGAGGGTTTTACAGTAGTTGCCTCGCTTGGCAAGCGGGTTGGCAATCACAGTTAGGCTTTAGTGACGTTTTAAGAGGAACACTGCTGCCCATCCCTCGCCGTCCCTTAGTCGTCTCTTACGACACCCACAAGAATGTAAGGGGTGGTCCATTCTATGCCGGGACCACACCGCAACTAGGTAATGGCATGTTCGTGGGGGGAAAAGGATTGTTAGTAATGGAGACTGAGAATCCCATTGCTAGCAATGTACCCAACCAGGTCGACCTCTTCGCGGTTCCCCCTGGAAACTATCATGGTTAATTCCTGATGAATTCATCATGATGGGCTAACTGGCCTGTTTTCATTCTCATCTATCACCCTTCACTGGTGCTCCGCCAGCGTATCCCGTTAGCGCAGGCGGGGTTACCATACCATTTTCACCCATAAAAATAAAATGGCATGTTCGTTACTTAATCATGCTTTAAGGGCTGAAGAGATTTGAATGGATAGGTTATATCTCAACACATAGTGTACTTTATATCATCAGCATCATCAGCATCATCATCCCGGCCATTATCTGTCCACGGCTGTGCATAGGCCTCCCCCTTGGGGGGTTTTGCCAGTATTTGCCACGCTTGGCAGGCGGATTGGCAACCACAGTTCGGCTTTGGACATGTTTTAAGAGCGACGCTGATGCCCTTGCCGTCCCTTAGTCGCCTCTTACGACACCCACGGGAAAGGAAGGGGTGGCCTGTTCTATGCCGGGACCACGCGGCCAGGTACGTAATATACTAAATGTAAATCTGTAATCTTCAAACCAGATTTTATATAAATAAATGAAGACGTACCTAGTAGAGGAACAGCTCGGGGAAGTACTTGGTGTAGGGCGGGACGCTCTGCTGGTACGACTTGGTGTTGCCGGCCGGCGAGCACGCGCCCGACGCCGGCAGCAGCGGCTCCTCCGAGATGCTGCTGAAGATCTCCTCCAGCTTCTCCTGTATCTCGTACTGGGGGAACGACGATCGCAAATAATTCACTTTTCGATTAGAAAGGATTTAGAGAATTTAGATTCTTTATATCTGTGGCTCCTTAACACAGGTTACTATATTAACCTATTTAGGAGCTCAGTTATAAAACCATATTTTTTTTTATACAACTTAGAATAGCAAACAAGCTGACGGCCCACCTGATGGAAAGTGATAACCGTCGCCTATAGACATGAGCAGTACCATGGTCATAACAGAGTATATTGTTTCGCCCGTGATACCCCCATGCGTTGCCATTCCTGAGGACTCAGGTGTTATTCCTCTGTACCCAGTAAATTCACGCCATATCCCCCCCCCCCCTTCAAACCGAAACACAGCCATGCAAACACAACTGCTTCGCGGTTGAAACACGAATGGGACAGAGATACCCGAGCAATCGACTTTTAAGGATTTTTTACTTGGAAGGATAGGTATGATGATTAACAATATGTCCATCAGGTCAACCTCCACGGTGTCTCCCGGTAAGTTCATCAAAATGGGACAATTTACCAGAGATCAACTACATAACTTGATTTTATTTTAATCTATCGTTTCTTCACTGGTGAACGATTAGGTACCGTCAGTCGAAAAAAACAGACTTGTGTAGGAATGGTAGATGACTCGAATTAATCGTATCTTAGGCAGATCATCGAAACAAAAGATAATCTTAATAGCGACATGTACACAATCACTAACGCCATCTAGTATCTGATTTCAAACTAAAACTCTTATATAAAAAATACACTTCCTAAACAACTGGTATTCCACCGGCGTATTCCAACAGTACAGGTGGGGTGTCTGTGCCATTTGTATCCCACAGAAAAAGTGGTAAGGGCGCGGGTGGCGGGTGGCGTACCTTGGGCTGCGTGAGCGTGAGGAGGTGGTGGAAGGGCGCGGTGCGGAAGGCGTTGTTGAGCGTGGCGCGGCGGCGCTCCAGCTCGCGGCGCTCGGCGTCCGACGGGCCGCCCGCCGCGCGCCGCAGCGCCTCCAGGCTCACGCCCGCAGCCTGCGTGCTGCCCGCGTGCTGCATGCACACGCACCGCCACATCTCACTAACGCGACACACACCTCCGCCCGCCCAAACAAGGCAATTCAGGACATATTCCAATGCACCAGAGTCTTTTTTTGCAATTTACCTTTACTTTTTGAAACAAAGCAAATACTGAACTTGTTATCATGGTGTTACCATATCAAATATGATGGGAGATCAATGTTAAGAAAAAAAAGCAACTTAAAATAGCAAACAAGCAGACGACCCACCTGATGGAAAATGATAACCGTCGCCATAGACATGAGCAGTACCATGGTTATAACAGAGTATACTGTTTCGCCCATGACACCTCCCATGTATTGCCATTCCTGAGGACTCAGATGTTATTTCTCTGTACCCTGTAAATTCACTCCCATATCTCACCTTTCAAGCCGAAACACAGCCATGCAAACACAACTGCTTTACGGTTGAAACACAAATGGAACAAACCGAACCGATACGACAATATAACCTTCAAGAAAAGAGCATATTCTCTTTTAAAAGGCCGGCAGCACACCTGCAATACCGTTGACGTTGTGGGTGATCATGGGCAACGGTAGTCACTTACCATCAGGTGAGCCGCATGCTAGTTTGCCCCCTATGTTGTAAAAAAAAAGGTGCACAAGCAAACGACCTTTGTACAAAGTCTCCCTCTGGTAAAAAATACATATGTAAGTGAAGCTAAACTACAAATTAAAACTTAAAATATAAACAATGTATGTATCTAATTATTGTATGGTAAAGACTAAATTATTGGCAATATCAGACTATTGATTAAAAATACTCGTAATCAACGAGTGTGTGTGAAGAGATTGATGAGTGTGGAGGAAGCGAAAGAAACGTGTTTAAATCGTAGCATTTGGTCCATTGTTTCTGTTACGTATTTTCTTGGGTCCCCCATTTGGATTTCAATTTAATATTAAAAAAAGAGTACTTAATGTGAATACTTTATTTTTCAAAGACTCAAGACAGAAGCAAAGCGTGAGACGATCGATATCATAAACAAATGTCAAAATGACAATACAGAGATTGTTTACAAAACGCATGAACGTTTGTAAACGATCCTTTCTAAACTAATTATAATTTACGACAGTTTCTGCCTACTCTAATTAGAAGCCGGCGTGAAGTATGAAGTATATGTATGTATTGGACTATAATGGTCCCCTTTCAAGAGAAGATTTATTTGTTTGGATTTTTAAAATATTTGTCACAACTCACAAAAAAAGGTATGTATTAATTTTGAAATTCAATAGTGCTATTGTTAAAGTTTTTTTGAACAACACTACAACAACAAAAAAATATTTTTTATTCATTTATTTAACCTTTAATGCACAGTAAAATTCTATGTACATATGGCGGACTTAACACCGGACGGTGTTATCTACCAGTCAACCATTGGACAAACCGAGAAATACGTAGGCTATTAAATGTATTATAATTAATAAAACGGTATTTTACCCACCAATATAAATACTGTAACGACATAGTAGTTTATAAACGCTGGACTACTGTAACATACGTTTTATTTATTCATAAATAAACAAACAGTATGTTAATATGAAGTCGAAACAAACATGGCAACATATGAGGTCTTTGTAATGTTGATTTAAGACAAATATACGGCTTCGATCTACTGCAGTATACTATATGTTAATATATATTTCAGCTGTACACGAATTTATGGGCGCTGCACTACTGTAAGTTCATTTATACTATGACAATACTAAACTTTGAACTACTGCACATTTTTTTACTGTTACAAATTAAATCAGTGTTGCTACTACTTGTTCTATTTTTTTTTTTTAATTCAAATTATCTTTATTAAAATAGACTAGTTTACAAGCATTTTTAAATAGTTTTTTTTTAATCTACGTCTACCTATAATACCACTTTGATGGTCCGCTTGCATCTGCCCTGTCGCATGTCGTGTGAACTGAACAAGTCCTCATCGGAGTGGCCCCAGTGCCAAAATTCGTTGTCGCTACGCTATCGTTTGATTAATAATAAAATCATTGGGAGTCAGTCACGGAAAATCGACTATAAAAATAGTTTTCGCCAATTTATGGACACTGCATTCATTACAACATGAAAGTTTTATGTGTATGTGGGCTATCAATCATGGAAGTTACATGCAGTTAGGGTGGCACTTGGTCAGCAGTGGGACACCACAGTCTATAACTGATTTATCGATATAAATTGTTTTTTGTAACTAGTGAATTTTTATTTCATTAAAACAATATAATTACGTATGCGCCAAAGTTCTGCATAGAGGGACGGTGGTTATGGTTGTATTTCTCTATGAACATTCTGTACTCTTCGTCCAATGCGTCGTATTGGATTCGCTGAAATGTCAGCAAATTGAAGGAAATAAATGCGACGTGACTATGAAATTACTACATCTATGGGAAAGATATTTGTTTATAATTTTAAAGGGCATGTCTAAGTGTATGTATGTATGGAAGATTTCATACGTATATGCCGATGTGTGCGTGCGTGGGTGGAGCGTGTGCGTGTGTGTGTGGTGCGTGTGCGGTGTGTGTGTGTGTGGTGCGTGTGAGTTGTGTGTACGTGCGTGCGTGTGTGCGTGCGTGCGTGTGTGCGTGTGTAGGAGTGCGTGTGTGCGTGCGTGCGTGTGTAGGAGTGCGTGCGTGTGTGTGTGCGTGTGTAGGGGTTCGTGTGCGTGCGTGCGTGTGTGTGCGTGCTTGCGTGTGTGTGTGTGCGTGCGTGCGTGTGTGTGTGTGCGTGCGTGCGTGCGTGTGTGTGTGCGTGCGTGCGTGCGTGTGTGTGTGTGCGAGCGTGCGTGCGTGTGTGTGTGCGTGCGTGCGTGCGTGCGTGTGTGTGTGTGCGAGTGTGCGTGTGTGTGTGCGTGCGTGCGTGCGTGTGTGTGTGCGTGCGTGCGTGCGTGCTGACCCGCTGCACGCCGGGCGAGCTGTGCGCGCTGTCGAGCTCGAGGCCGGCGCCGGGCGGCGCGCCGATGTCGGCCAGGCTGTCGCGGCCCTGCGCCGCGCCTGCCACAATAACACCACACTTCACTCACTACATTTACAACCAAATTATATATACTCGAACTATAACAGCTAGCATCATATGCCTAGCAACGCGATCAGTGAGAATAATCCATCTGAAACTGGCACGTCATGGAAGAAAACATGCAATGCTGCGTTGCCTATCCACTGTCAACGAAAACTTGGCACGCCTCTGACCAAGCAGCCCACTCAATGTGACTGACAGTAATTGCGGATGATCAGCAACCAAAAACAAATTTAATATCATCATCATTTCAGCCATTATCCGTCCATTATTGGACATAAACCTCCCCCATAGGCTGCTATAAAGACACAAAGGTCTGAAATTATATCAATCTGTACGGTCAAGCCATCTAATTGTCTGCGGAGGAGGCCGCGGGGCGCGGGACGCGGAGTTGCGGCGAGCGGACTCGCCTAGTGGACTGCACGCGCACATACGCGTTCTGTAAATTTAATTGTCGGGCTAAAGTTTGTACTTTAAAATCAGTAATTATTAAATCAGTCTATATTATTATACAGTCCACTCTTATTCTACCCTGAACACTGAAATATAAGGCAATGTGATGCAATAGATAATGTACAAACATGAACATGAAATATTTCTTTTATTATATTCCTTTTTAAAAGGCCGGCAGCACACCTGCAATGCCGTAGGTGTTGTGGGTGACCATGGGCGGCGGTAGTCACTTACCATCAGGTGAGCCGCATGCTCGTTTGCCCCTTGTGTTGTAGAAAAAAAAAATATTTAAACAAAAAAAAAGCCCGTTATAAATTTTGATATATTTACCAATCTACACGTCTTATTTTTACAATTAACACGGCATTTGCAATGCAAATATACAACCCACAATTAATTTACATAACAACGAAAAATTAAAAGAAAAAACAAATATTTTAAATTCGAATATGCTTCGTCATATAATTTATTCGCCAAATTTATATATAACTAGCAGCCCGCCCCGGCTTCGCGCGGGTACACATTACATCACATCACATTAGAAACCTCTAAACTTATCAGCGTTCCTCTACAATATTATGCATGTATTATACATATAAACATTCCTCTTGAATCACTATCTATTAAAAAAAACCGCTTCAAAATCCGTTGCGTAGTTTTAAAGATTTAAGCATATATAGAGGTGGACAGACAACGACAGCGACTTTGTTTTATACTATGTAGTGATGAACAATCACTAGGCCCGAGTTCCTATTCAAGCGACTTTTATACAAAGCCTCGGATTAATTGGCTATTTCTAAATTCCTCTAGTAGAGAGTAAATATTTCACTTCAATCAAGATATCGAGTACCAACACAGTATAACTTACTGTGATAACAACCCTCATATATGGACTACACTGCCTACCCTCAGATGGGGTGTGGCAATTTTGACTAGCTTCAAAATAAAAGTGTATGCGTGGTACCGGCTTCCACCCAGCTGTGCCTGTGCGCGAGCGCCAGCGCGGCGCCGGCGGCGTACGGCGACGGCGACTGCAGCCGACTCGCATCCACGCCGCACGCCTTCAGGCACTCGCACACTGCCATCTGTTGTTACCGTTGTTAATTACATTAATAGATTTCACTCATGACTTCGTGGAGAATGGGTAGACTAGTCCCCATTGCTATCAATATACCCTATCAGGTAGACCTCCACGTGGTTCCCCCTGGAAGCCATCGTGACTAATTTATTGTTAAATTCGTCGTGATGGGCTAACTGACCTGCCTTTTCATTCTCACCAATCATCCCTCACTGGTGCCCCGCCAGTGTATACCGATAGAGCAGGCGGGGTTACCATTCCATTATCATCCATTAAAAAAAAAACCTATGACTTCGTTCACGTCCGTAAGAAGTAACAAACAGACAAACTAACAAGTACTATAAATATAATAAAAGCACAAGTTTACAATGATGGATGGACGAATATTTGTTACTCTTTCACACAATAACTACTGAACGAATGATTCAGTACACAGATAGGTTACATTTTAATTTAGAACATACGAAATGCTTTCTTACTGTACTGGGTTGACTGGAAGAGATCTCTGTCAGAGATAAGTCCACCCTTGCTCACAACATTTATAAATAGATTATTTTATATGTAACTTACAAGTGCAATAAAGAATATATATATATATATATATATATATATATATATATATATATATATATATATATAAATTCGTGTTTCAACCGTGAAGCAGTTGTGTCTGGTCGATCATGAGAATGCAAGATGTGACAGTGTATAGGTCAACCTGGTTGATAATGAGGTATGCGAGAGGTGGAAGGTATGACTGTATGTGGGGAGAGATGATGAGCACCGCTGACCTGGTCGATCATGAGGTAGGGCAGCTTGTTGGGCAGCGCGGCGGGCCCTAGCTGCGGGTAGTCGGGCTGCAGCGGCGGCAGCAGGTGCGGCGCCTCCTCGCGCCGCGACTCGATTATCTGAACATGAACAATTTACCCTTGAACCCTCTTTCATGATACTTAGACCCACCAAACAGATATGCGGATGGAACTGGTACTGAAGGAGTCCTAAACTATATATGATTAAGGGTGGGATATGGCGTGAATTTACAGAGTACAGAGGAATAACACCTGAGTCCTCAGGAATGGCAACGCATGGGGGGTATCATACAGTAGGGGGGTAGCGAAACAGTATACTCTGTTATGTCCATGGTACTGCTCATGCCTATAGGCGACGGTTACCACTTTCCATCAGGTGGGTCGTCAGCTTGTTTGCCATTCTAAGTTTCTTAAAAAATATACATATATGATTTAGTTTTCAGTAGAGACAATGTAGTGTCCACGCATACCTTGTCGATATAGTCTTGCAGACGATCAAGAGGTAGCAGCACCACATGGGGTAGCAGCGCGGCGAGCGCCACCGACACGGCCACCAGGTGGCACTGCTGCGCCACCGACAGCACTGGGTTCGACACCGACGACTGCTGGATACTGCACCATATGTAAGCACATATCTTATCATCTTACCCTTATCACGATTGTAAAAATACTAGCTTTTACCTGCGACTTCGTACGCGTAGCCAACATTAAATTACAGTCGACGACTGTAATTCAATGTTTTCAACCAACTTTGAAAAGACGGAAGTTCTCAATTAATTGTGCCTGGTAATTTCATCGTGCCTCCGATCACATTATTTACAATTACTCCTCTCCATCCAAATGTTGCCTGGAAGATATCGCTCTTAGCGAATAAGGTCGCCCATTGTTTTCTCATTGTGATTATTTCTTGTAATTATTTATATTTATAATAAGTTTACTATTGTAATCTTTTGCAGGAAACAACAAAGAGTATCTATCTATTTTTGTTTGATACATTTGTTACCTCATAACTCAGCCAGTTGTGAACCGATTTGGAAAATTCTTTTTTTATCTGAAAGTATATATATACTTACAGATTGTTCTCGTGGAAATTTTATCAAAATCGGTTCAGTAGCTTGCCTTTTTAATCACAATAACTGTGGTTTTACCACAATTGAAGTTGGCTTTCTTTGTCAAAGACAATTTTAATTGTTTGCCATTGTAAGAAAAAAATAAAATTGAGTTTCTTTCAATCGACAGCTGATATTTTGGCTATTTTTACTTAAGTGACATTCTTATAATGACATAAAACTCACGCCAATATTAGCTGCATGATGTCGCATATAGTCTCCTCGGATGCGAGCTCGATACACAGCAGCGCGAGGGTCGTGTATATAGTTTCGATATTTTCTAACGTGTTCGACTCCAGCTGCAGTCCTGGAAACGGAACGACGATACTCATTAGAGTCCTGCTGCTGGACACCGCTGCGCCCACAAGTGGAAGATATAGCCTGTTTGTAAAATATGCTGGTTCTTGTATGTATATATTATTAATTAATTATATTATTTGTAAGGACAAGGATAGCCAAAGACAGAATAGAATGGAAGACTCTGCTGATTTTCACCACCGTACAACCCGCCACAAACTAAAGTTTCATCCCAATCATCTGGACGAGTGGCGGTCTTCCACCGTGCGTTTTTCAAGGCACTTTCTTCCACGCACAACCATTCTTTGGAATCCACTTCCAGCAGCAGTATTTCCGAGCCGATACGACAACATAACCTTCAAGAAAAGAGTATATTCCTTTTTAAAAGGCCGGCAGCACACCTGCATTACTGTTGGTGTTGTGGGTGATCATGGGCGGCGGTAGTCACTTACTATCAGGTGAGCCGCATGCTCGTTTGCCCCGTGTTGTAAAAAAAAAGGAGGCCTTTGTCTTTGGACAAGAGAGAGGTGACAGAACAGTTACTGATTGAATACATTGAATTGTTTATTATGTTACTTATTTAATAAAGGCTTATATTATTATTATTATTATGTATGTATCATATGTATTATTTCTCAGCTTATAGCTGGTTTTGTAGAGACAAGGACGGGATTGTTACCAAGTCACTTGTTCTCATATTTTATTTTATTCAGTAGGAATGTTAGGAATTGGACTAATGGCCTGTATCCAGTTAGGTTACTTTCTAAAATAGTGACTATATAATAGCAACGGAGCAATTGCTGGTTTTCTTTATTTGTCCATTTCATCCGTTGTCTATTTCGGCCTCCCTGAGTGGTTGAAGGCATCATGTCCTCCAAAACACTTCTGGCAGGGTTGGTTGATGTCGAGGCAGTAGCCCTATTTTCGACCGTCGCCTGCTTCATTATTATTATTATTATTTAAATTTGACTAAAATTCTCATCTCCCCTCTTAAGGAGAGGAGATGGCAACTAACCCCCGGCAGAAGCACAGTCGGCCGGGGTTCAGGGCCCCAGGGAGAGAAACCGGCGTACAATGCGGGCAGAATCTAAGAGCACCGCTTTTTGCATCTTTCCCGGGAGTGAGCCGCCTCGGAATCCCAACCGTCTGAGATGTTGTTCCAGACTGGTTGGGATAAGACCGTTCACCGACATAACGATTGGAATGATTTCGATGGACATCACCCCCCACATTTCGGTCACCTCGTGAGCCAGGTCGAGGTATTTTCTCTTTATTATTATTATTATTATTATTATGTAAGTAAAAATGCCGTCTGTTGATTTGATGTATTGCATGTATATTTTGTTCTATTTCAATTGTTTATAAATTTTCTTTTCTACAATTGTCAATATATGTAAAAAGGTTAATTCTGAACGTAGCCTACGACTCAAAATATGTGGATAGATCAGTGATTCTCAACCACTGTGCCGCGGCACTTTTGTGCGCCGCCAAATTTTAAAAGTGTGCCGCCAAATTTTGCAAATATTTAAAATTTTTGTCATAAACTATTTATGCAGTGTGTTGTAGTAAGTAAATAATTTTCATCTTTTTCTTTGTGTGCCGCCAAATTTTGAAATCGTTAAATATGTGCCGCAACAAAAAAAAGGTCGAGAATCACTGAGATAGAGCATCGAGTATTAAGAACGTATCAAAACTTAGGTAATTTCGCGTTCAGTTGAATACATTTTTAATGTTAAAATTTTCGTGAGCACACGTTATTTTCTAATGTAATAACTACCGGTTTAACTTACGTGTAATAAGATAAAGAAAGCTCGACTAATTTCGGAATCAATACGTGATCCTTAGTCATGAGCGACTATAATGCGAGCACGAGCCTGATTGATAAGCGCGAGCTGTCGCTTGCCGCATCGTCACAGATAAGATCTTTTTTATCAAAAACCACGTAAGTTAAACCGGTAGTTATTTGGGGGGAAGGGATTATTAGTAATAGTTATCCAACTGACCCATTGTCAGCAATGCATCCTATCAGGTCAACCTCCACGTGTTTCGCCCTGGAAACCATCGTGGTTAACTCTAGTGGAATTCATCACGATGGGATAACTGGCCTGCTTTCATAAGTGAAAGGTGATAGGTGAGAATGAAGGCAGGTCAGTTAGCCCATCGCGATGAATACACTTGGAATTCAACAAGAGGGTTCCCAAGGAGGTATACGTGGAGGTCGACTTGATAGGGTATATTGCTAGCAATGGGGATTAAGATCCCCATTACTAACAATCCCTCTCCGTCCCATATATGCGTATTAGAGATTAAAAATAAATTAAAATTGGGAACAGATAATGTTACCTTCGTACAGCGAGCTGAATATGGCGTAGCCATGTTTGCTTATGAATATTAAGTCTTGTCGCGAACACTTCTCTACCGTGAGGCCAAGCTCCGCGTAGTCCACGCTGGAAATACACATTTTAGTTTAAATTTCTTTTTGTTTTTTGTATGAGCTATTAAAAATGTAATTTAACTTGTTTTTAAAGCTTATAGAAAGATATATCTTTATTGTTTCCTCCATAAGATTACAATAGTAAACTTATTATAAATACAAACAATTACAAGAAAATATTACATATTAAGAAAATAATTTGCAATTTAAGATTTATAATAATTTAAGGTAGTCAAGGTATTTACCAAATGAAAACGTTGATCATCACTTATCGATTTTGTTCATGCTTACCTTCATTTCTTGGGTGCATGGCATACTACCTACTGTTCGTGCATCTCGTTCATTTCTACCTCGTATAAATAGGTTGTAGAATGAGCTCCCGATTTCTGCTTTTCCCTTATAGGTATTATATGAGGAATTTCACATGTCGTGTGACACAGCAGCGTGTGCAGCAGGCGCTGCAGCAGCGTCAGTACTCACGTGGGCGCCCGCAGCAGGCCGGCGTGGTGGCGGCGGTCCAGCAGCGTGTGCAGCAGGCGCTGCAGCAGGGCACGGCTGGGCGGCGCGGCGGCGGCCGCCAGCCGCAGCAGCGCCTCCAGGAACGCGGCCGGGAACGCCTTACTCAGCTCCGTCGTCTTGTACGTCGTGCCCACCTACGCACACGTACATACAAGCTAAACCTTCAACACCCTTATTTGAGACGTAAAATATTAATACATCAAATTGCATACAATTTGCTTAATTGCTTTCTTTTCTTATATAATTGCAAATTTGTATACCTCAATAGATAAGATTGATCATGGAGAACTTATAAGCAGATCGACCTCCATGTGGTTCCCCCTGGAAACCATCATGTTTAAATCTAGTGGAATTTGTCACAATGGGCTAACGGACCTGCTTACATCATCACTTATCACCCTTGACTGGTGCTTTGTCAGCGTATATCAATAGTGCAGGCGGGGTTACCATTCCATTATCATCCATTAAAAAAAAAAACTAGCAATAGAATTAGAAAAAAATTACGATTTTAAATATTTATAATAAAAATAATTATCATTTAAGAAGACACATAATTATATTCTAAATACAACGTACCTTAAGCAGGGACTTCAGCAGTATGGTCTGCAGCATGGCGTCCGCCTTGGTGCCCTTAGCGCCGCGCTGCGTGCTCGGCACTTTGTTCACTATGAACATCATAATGTCGATCTTCTGGAAGTCGGGCAAGTGGTCCGAGAACTCGCCCAGGGCATTAATCAACGCTTCCTGGTACAGTTTCTCGTCGGTTTCTTTCTGTTAAAATTAAAGAAACATAAAATATATAATGTGCAATTTTATAAAGAGCTTACTAATACTTAATTTTTTTTTATTTTTTTTACAACACAGGGGGCAAACGTGCACGCGGCTCACCTGATGGTAAGTGACTACCGCCGCCCATGATCACCCACAACACCAACAGTATTGCAGGTGTGCTGCCGGCCTTTTAAAAAGGAATATACTCTTTTCTTGAAGGTTATGATGTGTTCTCTTTTGTTTAGCCCTACTACCGTCCACGCACTACTTCTTATGCCACTGTGTTAAGTATATTAAGTTCGCTTTGGCTTACTTTACTACTAATTCGTTATTATTACTGTATATTTTTTTATACAACTTAGAATGGCAAACAAGCTGACGGCCCACCTGATGGAAAGTGGTAACCGTCGCCTATAGACATGAGCAGTACCATGGACATAATAGAGTATACTGTTTCGCTCATGATACCCCCCATGCGTTGTCATTCCTGAGGACTAAGGTGTTATTCCTCCGTACCCAGTAAATTCACGCCATATCCCACCCTTTAAACCGAAACACAGCCATGCAAACACAACTGCTTCACGATTGAAACACGAATGGGACAGAGGTGCCCAAGCAAACGACTTTTGTAAAAATCTTATATGAATATTTTATTATGTTATAAATTGAATATATCTTGTTTGCATATATCTTGCTTATTGTTAATAGTTACAGTACGTCAGTTAAATCCTGAGTATTATGCTTGCTTTTTATAGGTCTTAGTATCAGATCTCTTTTTGTATATTTTTTTAATATATCATACATATGCTGTTGGTATGTATTAATAAATAAATACCTCTGAATCTCTGGCCACCGACGCTCTTAGATTTGTAAGCAGGTTGTTGATGATCTCTAACACGGATGGACCTGAAATATAAAATTATTAATACATGATGTACATTTAAAAAAAAAAAAAAACAAAACAGTGCTTATTGGTATATTTTGAAAAATTTTGTAAGTAGACATCTTAATTTTTTATTCATAATCAAGAGTTAATGATTCCGAAAGTACTTCTCAGCAGAAGTACAAATTAATCCGATATTATAGTTGTAAACTGTAAAATTTTAATATTGATAAGAATTACATATCATCATACTATTCCAAGTATGCAAGTTTTTTTTTAAGCAACTTAGAATGGCAAACAAGCTGATGGTCCACCTGATGGAATGTGGTAACCGTCGCCTATAGACATGAACAGTATCATGGACATAACAGAGTATACTGTTTCGCCCACGATACCTACTATGCGTTGCCATTCCTGAGAACTCAGGTGTTATTCTTTTGTACAGGGTACCTGAGACTGCCATATTCCACCCTTCAAACCGAAACACAGCCATACAAATACAACTGTTTCATGGTAGAAACACGAATGGGACAGAGGTGCACAAGCAAACGACTTTTGTACAGTCTTCCTCTGGTATTGGCTGTTAGCTGTGGATTAGGGGGAAAAGGTAGGGTTTAGCTGTCCCATTACTAGCAATCGGGTCGACTTCCGCGCGGTTTTTCCTGGAAACCAACTTGGTTAAATCTAGTGGATTTTATCACGATGGGCTAACTGACTTGCCTTTTCATTCTCACCTATCATCCTTCACTGGGGCTCCGCTAGTGTATAAGCGCAGGCGAATTTAGCATTCCATTATCACCCATTAACAAGAACTGTGAGTGAAGTTAGTGGTGCGTCGCTTATGTGCTGTGATTTTTTTTTTATGGGTAAAAATGGTATGATAACCCCGCCTGCGCTAACGGGATACGCTGGCGGAGTACCAGTGAAGGGTGATAGGTGAGAATGAAAGCAGGCCAGTTAGCCCATCATGGTGAATTGATCCGGAATGAACGGCGCTAGTTGGGAGGACGGCCCGCCGGCTGCGTGTGGGTGTGGGTACAGGCGGGCGGCGGGCAGGCTGCGTACCGACGCTGTCGGCGGCGGCGATGGCGACGATGTGGCTGAGCACGGCGGCGCAGGCGGCGCGAACGCGGGCGCGGCCACGCGGCTCACCCGCGCCCCCCGCGCCCGCCGCCTCCACGTGCTGCATCAGCGCCTCCACCACGCTGTACGAGTACTGCGCCTGCACACCCAATCACACCATCACACTACACACTACACACTACACATACACCACGGGGGGAAAGGGATTGTTAGTAATGGAGACTGAGAATCTCATTGCTAGCAACATACCCAACCAGGTCGACCTCCTCGCGGTTCCCCCTAGAAACTATCATGGTTAATTCTTGATGAATTCATCATGATGGGCTAACTGGCCTGTTTTCATTCTCATCTATCACCCTTCACTGGTGCTCCGCCAGCGTATCCCGTTAGCGCAGGCGGGGTTACCATACCATTTTCACCCATCAAAAAAAACACATACACCACTGGACAAAAACTCTTATATTTTAGGCTTTTCTATTCCACCACAATTTTCTAAATGCCTGTTATAAGTTTGTAATAAAATTGTTTAGTACCTATGATACAGAACAGATGGCGCTGTCAAAAGGTTAGCGCTATAGTTTGATTTATTATGTAGGCTAGGTACGTGTATTATTATTGAATAAAAAACTTTCCCATGTACAACGATCCAGCATCACTGGTTTGTTTCATTTCGACGCCAGAGGACGCTCGTCTATAGTTCAGTGCATTGTGTATACAATGTCTTAACATATTTGTATATGTGTGGGTATTGTTAATATCCCTACATTATCCAGACTGATACTAACTATATTTTTTTTAAATAGTTCTTTTATTAGGATGTCAATTATATTTTAAGTTTGCAAAGCAAAATCTTATATATAAAATTCTCGTGTCACGGTGTTTGTTACCAAACTGCTCCGAAACGGCTTTACCGATTTTCATGAAATTTTGTGTGCATATTCGGTAAGTCTAAGAATCGGCCAACATCTATTTTTCATACCCGTCAATGATAAGGGTGACCCAACCCTAAATTTTTTTTTTTTGACTAATTTTATATTTTTATTTTATTATGATTTTGCATCGAAAAATACATACAACTTCAAATTTTCACGCTTTTACGATCAACCCTTGTTGTTTAATCGCGATTTTTATATTTCGCAATAAGGTTGCAAGATGACAATCGAATATAATAATTGTAGTACGATATATTTTCATGTATAGTTCTAGAAATAATGTATATGGTAAAACAAGGTTTACCAAGTCAGCTAGTTAAGTTATAAAAAAATATTTGAATGATATAAAACTCTTTTTTGTTACCTTAAAAGAATGATACACATTAATATACACGAAATAAAATGAATATTTAATTACATAAAAACAAGACAAAGAGACAACAATGGCAACAACTAGAATACCACTTGTTCTTGTAACATTGAAACAAAATTAGATTCAATTTTACTAATATAACAAAATTGTAACGACATAATGTCTAACTCAATGGTTTATTTTCTCTTCAAAAAAAGTAGTATAAGCTGACATCTTGAGATACAATTAGATATATAAGACCAATTTTGTGAGAGAATGGTGCTTGCAGTAGGTTTTGAAGAACCTGTGTTACAAGTCACCATTTTATTTTATATTGTATATCTAATTGTCGTAATTTTAAGTAAATTTTTCAAATAAAAAAATACTATGGTTTGAAAGGAAACCGCTGTACGTTTATTAAACTACAAAATTAGAGGAGCAATAAAAGAACTTAGAATCACGGATGGAGATTACTTCTTAACACTAAGAAATGAGTCCGTGATTCTAGCTCTGATTTGTCTGTAATAACAAATGACGACGGATTATGATGTAAATAGACAATGAGTAGATGACAACGGTTACCTGAATTGAGAACATGATGATCTTGAAGGTGTGAACAGCGAAGTCGTTCGGTACCCACAGCTCGTGTCGATCGAAGTGCCTACAACAGTAGAAAAATAAGTATTAAACACATGAAAGCGAAAGAGGTGATGGGAGTGGTGGTTGTGGTGCTGGTGATGGTAGTAATGATAATGATGATGATGGAGGTAGTGATGGTGGTAGCGGTGGTGATGATGGTAGCGGTGGTGATGATGGTAGTGTCGGTGGTGATGGTAGTGGTAGTGATGATGGTAGCGGTGGTGATGATGGTAGTGGTGGTGGTGATGGTAGTGGTGGTGATGATGGTAGCGGTGGTGACGATGGTAGTGGTGGTGATGATGGTAGCGGTGGTGATGATGGTAGCGGTGGTAATGATGGTAGTGTTGGTGATGGTGTTAGTGGTGGTGGTGATGGTAGTGGTGGTGGTGATGGTAGTGGTGGTGATGATGGTAGTAGTGGTGATAATGGTAGTGGTGGTAATGACGGTGGTAGTAGTGATGGTGGTAATGGTGACGGTTGTGGTGGCGGTGGCGGTGGTGGCGCATGAGGCTGGTGTTCGCACGTGAGCACGGGGCGCAGCACGCTGCGGATGTGTCCGAAGGAGGCGCGGCCGACCAGCTCGCGCAGGCAGCACTCGGCGAGCCGCGGCGGCTCCTCCTCCGCGCCGTCGCGGGCCTCCGTCTCCATGCACGACACCGTCTCGTACTTCTCCGCACTCTGCCAACGATTCATATTCACCTTTATACCAGATGCCTTACAGAGTAGGATTGCCCGCTCAGAGAATAAGCCAGAGCTGGGAATTTGTCATTTTCTCAGACATTGAAACCTATGTGACATACGCCAAATTACACAAAGTGCCAAATAATGACTCGATATAGACCTTCCGGAACTGTCTCTACGGATGGACCCCGGTATCTTACCAAAGGAGCATCTGTAGAGTCAAAATTCCTGGTCTCCTGAGCCAAAACCCTGGTAATTTAGTCTAAGAAAGGGACTACAGTCAATTATTATTATTATTACAGACGTTCTTTGTCCACTGCTTTCCCCGTTAGGGTGGTAGTTGCCACGTTTGGCAGACAGGTTGGCAACCGCAGTTGGGCTTTTAGAGAATTATTATTATTGACGAATTATGCAGAAGTATCTTAAGAATCCTGCTTGGACAATTACCTGCATATTATAAAGCAAAGATGGCACAATCTTGTCCATGTGCTGTGCTTCCCATATATTCTCCACGAGGTCGTCTGACACCGTCTTCCTTATCACACCCTGGAACAATGTAAAAATCATATGAATATACCTTCCTATACTAAACACGTTATCTTTGTTCAATAAGAGTAACAGTAACGATTCTCACTCTGCCTTCTTCTCAGCTGAAAGATCTTTCCGGAGTTGGAGGGGATTAGAACTAACTTAAAATAGGAAGGAAAAAATATATAGGTTTTGAAACTTTATGATCGACACATAAAAAATTTCCTGGTAGAAAATTTTGAATATATTTGCATCTCCTTCATTCTCCTTGCATCAGTTTACTTCTGAACTTTGAAATCACACTTTCCTATGCAAACAGTGTCGACTGAAAATTTATTATATGTAATAAATTTATAATGTTCCCATTTAGAGAGAACTAGATAAATTATTTATTCATCATTACAAGCGCATAATTCATAAGCGAAACTAAAAATGTTTGTTTATGTGTCTCTGCATGGATTTGTGGATGGTGACAAAAGACAATCGCCTTAGCATTCAACTGCGGAGTACCCGTAGAGTTGACTTTCTGCTGATAACTTATAGAGGATAGGATTACATTACAGGTTTCTCTGCTGCCAATCCCTGGACAGCCTCTATGTTTGGCAAAAGACAAAATATTACCTGCAAGCCCTGTATGCCGGCGAGGCGGATTTTGTCCCTGGTGCTGGTATCGCCGTGGTTGCTGTGGCACATCGCGGAGAACTTGGACACGAAGAAGTCATAGCGGCGGTGGTACGACGGCGTGTCCTCCTCTATGTTCGCGAAACGAACGAACTGCAAACGCCAGAAGTTATACGAGATGAAATCTCTAAATCCATATGCAGATCCAGATTGTGGATCTAAGCATAAATAAGGCTTACTGAAACAGTTCTATTAGAATATATCATATATAGACATTACCAAACAAAAAATGTGACCCTTTTTCACAAATTTTTTTATACCACTGAGGTGGCAAACAAGTATACGGCCCACTTGATGGTAAGCGGTTGTCGTTGCTTATGAACAATACCAGAAACATTACGCGCACATTTAACCTCTTTATCCCTTTTTTGAAGAAGCCCATGCTGTAGTGTCTTAGAAAAACCTCGACAGGGGGGAGCTCATACCAGAACCTAAGTGTTTGTGGGAGGAATCATCTCTAAAACCGCGCTGTACGCGACCAACTAAGCTCTTAGGTATGGGGTGAACTTCCTATCGATGGCTAGCTGTACGATAGTAGAAGGTGGCCGTGAGCATCATATTGAAGAATTCTTCTAAGCACATTCCGTTGTACAAGCGGTAGAACACGCAGCGTTAGGCAAAATCTCTTCTAAGGTTTAAGGGCTCGATACCGCTTGTAAGCCTGGGATCATTTGTGGTAACTTTGTGGCAAATTGAGGAAGACTTATGTTCAACTGTGTACGATATTATTGGAGATTTAGATTCCCGTGTTTTTTTATTTAAATAAAAATATTACGTAACTAGTTGTTTAAACCCCCCTCCCCCCCGTTGCGTTATGTAATACTTGAACGACCCCTTACCTTTAATCTATCAGATTACGAATGCCAAATGACCAATACTCACGCTCTGCGTCGCCAATATCTGGAGCTGGGGGTCGGTGGACTCTAGCAGTTTTTGTACCATCTTGAGGAACGACTCCACGAACAGGTTCAAGGTCTGCGAGTGGCATGCTAGCAGCAATTGGTCCATCGCCTCCATGGCTATTATCACGAACCTGAAGTAGAGTAAAGGGGTAATATTTGAACTAATTTTACCAGAGGGACACCTCTGTCTCACTCGTATTTCTGCCGTGAAGTCGTATTTATGCTTGCACGGCTGTTTCAATTAGAAGGGTGGCGTATGACTGCAAAATTGGAGGGTACGAGACCATTGTACAATAATTAATTCGTTAACCTAAGATTACCGCCTTACTGTACTTATGTACGGGTGCAGATGGCTCAGGACAGTTCCTTATTGCAGTCTATAGGAGAGGCCTATGTTTAGCAGTGGACATTTGCGTGCTTCTTTACTGTATATCCCACTGATGTATTCGACTATATCATGAGCGGGTATACATGACTGTTGATTTTTCTTTATTCATCAGTAACTTAATTGTGAACTAAAAGTCTCGGGAGCACTAGTGGGACCCACCTGAATCTCACAATCCTCTGCACCGTAAAGTCTCCACACTGTCAGCTGCCCCAGCTGTTTTTTTTAATAGATTATAACAGCTGTTACTCACCCATGTCTCCGTCTGTATATATCTCTAGACGCTTTCTGGAACAAATATTCTCCGATGCGGTCGAGTTTCTCCGGGCTGGACAGCGAGTAGAAGGTGAGCTTCTCCATATTGGACTTGACGAGGCCATCTTGCGGCGACGCTGGGAATATGTTATCCACGAGACGCTTGTACCGCGGCCGGAGGGCTGAACAGCAGCCGCAGCAGCCTGGAGAATATAATGACAGAGAAGGTTATAGGTACAGTGAACATGTTTATGTGCTGTCAATATTCTAATCTTAAAAGTTCTGTAAATTCATTTACATATTCACAACTATAATCCTACTCAACAACCGATGGAGAAGAAAGGTTCTTGAGTGGTGACGGGCCGTACGGGCAAATGCAGTGTGGGACAAACCCCAACTAGATGGAGTGACAACCTCAGATGCATTGTCAGTTGATGCTGCATTGTCAGTGGATACAGGTAGCTCAGGACCGTTCCATATGGCAGTCTATGGAAGAGGCCTATGTACAGCAATGATAATAATCCTATTATTATAATAAATGGCAACATTTGTATCGATTGATAGATAGATGTTTGTCTCTCTTTAACGCAAAAATTACGAAACGTATTGTAATGAAATTTGGTGAACGGGTATGTTACATCCTGACTTAGCAGATAGAATACTTTATGTATTGAATTACGCGGGCAACAGCCGCGGGTTACAGTAAGTATTATATAACTGATACGCCTGTTAACAACAAACTGATAATGATTCATCAGAGACTATATGGTAGAGACAACAACAGCGATTCGCCAGTGAATAACATTTCCGGTTCATGACGACAGACATAATTTTAATAATATGTAAATTTATTTATAATAAGTGTTAATTTATTATTATAAATTAAAACATATTAAAAAAAAACATGTCTTAACTAATAAGTTAAAAACATGTCTTAACTAATAAGTTTTTAATGGATGATAATAAAATGGTAACCCCGCCTGTGCTAACGGTATACACTGGCGGAGCACCAGTGAGACTATAGGAATGACAGGTGAGAATGAAAAGGCAGGTCGATTAGCTCATCGTGATGATTACACCTGGAATTCAGCACAATAGTTTCCAGAGGGGACCACGTAGAGGTCGATCTGACAAGGTTTATTGCTAATAATGGGACTAGTAGTCCGCATTACCAACAATCCCTTCCCCCAGACACAAGGGTTGACAATGTACGCATGACCCCTTATCTCACAACAACCCACCAAGAAACAAATACATCGACAGATATTTCTTAGATAAAGCCGGGGTGTTATTTTTCCTCATGCATGCAGTAACGAGAACGTATCTACTGATAGATTGATTTACCACTTGTCTAGGGTGTTTAGAGTTGATGACGATCAGGGACTCGGGATTAAAAAGGCTTATGTGGTTTAATTATATGAAAAAACATAAATCTCACATAGACTTTAAAAAATAGCTAGGTCTATTAGCTTTTCTAGAGTTCCTAGTTAAAAAAAAATATTCTGAGATTGTGTTTGTTTTTTTATGCAACTTAGAATGGCAAACAAACTGACGGCCCACCTAATGGAAAATGATAAACCGTCGCCTATAGACATGAGCAGTACCATGGACATAACAGAGTATACTATTTCACCCATGATACCCCCCATGCGTTGCCATTCACGAGTCCGTACCCTGTAAATTCACTGCCATATCCTACCCTACAAACCGAAACACAACTGTTTTACGGTTGAAACAAATGGGACAGAGGTGCCCAAGCAAACGACTTTTGTACAAAGTCTCCCTTTTGGTAAACTATTTAATATTTTTTTGTACTATATACTTTATAATATATTTATTTCTCTGATAAAATAACAACATAATAAAACTTACAGCTACATGGGTTACAATTTAAAACAATCTTTGTGAGAGACTACTGTCGGTACTAGGATAACACGTCTTTTAAATGGATGATAATGGAATGGTAACCCCACCCGCGCTATCGGTATACACCGGCGGGGCGCCAGGGAGAGATGATAGGTGAGGATGAAGCAGGTCAGTTAGCCCATCGTGACGAATTCTACAAGAATTGTTCACGACGGTTTCCAGGGGGAACCACGTGAAGGTTGACCTAATAAGGGATATTGCTAGCAATGGGGCTGTCAAACTCCATTGCTAACAATCCTTTTTCCTCTAGGATAAGCCGTCTTACAGACCACCACGCTCCAAAACTCAATGTACTCACATGTCATGTAAACAGTCCGACTAACAAAGAAACACGTGCGATGCACCATTTTACCGAACGACAACATGTCTCTTTCAACAGATTATTTTAACAAGTTTTACAAAATCAAAACATAAATATTAAAACTTTACACTTCACACTATATGGCAGTTTAACAATTTGTCTTGTGGCTAAGTCATTAAATTTCCCCGCTAATATCACATCTCATTTATTATGTTTATTTTTATTTTTTTTATTTTTAATAAATCAAAACACACCGCACACACAGTTTTAGAGAAACATATTTTGTTATATACAAATAATCAAGCAATGTTGGTCCGTTAGTTAAATGTCTCGCGATGGACATTTCGCTATCTAGTACGTATTGATAAGACGGGTCTTACGAGTGATAACGCTTGCCACATGTTAATCAACTAGTATCACTATAAATTACGTGTACCTACGGACATTTCGTCACGACCAATGATCAAGTATAATTAAGTATATTATTTAATAAGGAAAAACAGTTAGCTACGATATTAAAATATACAAACAAATAGGTGCTAATAATGAATTATTTATTGTTGACCAGTAAATAATAATTGTGGTTTAAATATACCTGATTTATTTTAAAACAAGTATCATGAGTATGTATTAACTTCACAAAATACCACTCATTGTTTGTCAATAACTCATTTTATTTGTGTATTAATATATTGTTAATCTTTTTTCTCAAACATGCTTGGAAATGTGAGCATTATTTTGACAATCTTCTTAGAGATAAATCAAAATTGCCGTACTAGCCAGATACATGCGGGCAGCGGCCGGCAAAAGTTGTATGAAAATCCATATCTGTCGTATTTTGCGGCCAGATAAATTACTATGTTAACTCATATCTGTCCTGTAATTTAAAAATGGAATGATCTTTTACTTCGAAACATGACTACCAAGGAGATAACTAATAAAAGGTTTTATTTAAATTTCGAACTGGCTTGCAAATAGAAAGCTGTTTATTGAAAAAAAAACAAAGGTACTTTATGGCTCGTGAAAAAATATTATTGTTCGTTATTCGTCATTGAACTTAAAAAGTAAAATTGTGTTTTTAATTTCCGCGCATTGTTTGAGAAAAGTACTATACAAGCCTTGGCCACAACTAGGCATTGATGGACTCACGTATGTGTGCCTCGGCTGCGTCTCGGCCCACATTTGCACGTTTGTCCATCAATGCCTCAGTTGCTGGCCGCTGCAGTAATATACTATTAATCTGTATTATTCTTTGAAGGGAACAGTAAAGAATTTTCATTCATTCATAACTTGTAGAAAGTAAAAAAAAAGACTGAAAGGAAAGTTACAAAATTCGACTTATCACGCTGGGGGTAATAGTAGACGTAGTAATAAGATAGATCAGGGTTTAGTAGTAGTTCATTTATGGAACTCTAGAGTTGTCTATGTTACTGAGAGCTATTAGTGTGACCTATCGTACATTCCTGTTCCCTTAGGCACTTCTTACAAAAATTGGATGAAAAGGATAAGTGGTACATTGTATTCTTATTCTAACACCAAACGGACATGATCTACGTAATCAAATATTTGTATTTATGTTTGACAAAATAAGCTTATTTGAAGCGATTGTTTTTTTATTGGCACCTATCTATTTAAATCTCTACCAGTGGAAATAGGTGGAATAAAACTCCACTTTTATCCCTCAGTGGGGAAACATTACTAGGAACAAGTCGAACTGGGCAAATATTTCCTCAATTATTTATTAAACTTATCGTTCCTTGATTAATATTATAAATGTGAAAGTGTTTGTTTACCTTATAGCGTCTTAACTAATCACTATGAAATTTGGTATACATGCACTATATGGGATAGAGAAAGCTATAGACTACAGGTTATTTTTTTCTGATCAGCAAATCTATCCCAGTCACGCGGAAAAAGTCATGGGTAAAAACTAGGTAATTTTATATACTTTTCTATAATTCGTGGTATACTATGGTAACAAAAAATATCAGTAAACACTGTAATTGTGGTCACCCTACACTATAAAATATCGGAAACAAGCTGGAAGTGATCCCGATGTTATATCTCTTATGTCAAGTGAACAGAGTCCATTATTGCACATTTATACACTGAATACAGGTAATTCTGAATAGAAAATTTGAGATGTCTTCGAGACGATCAGTCATTGAAGGTCAACAAACTAACACGAAACCTTATTGAATATTTAAAGTTAATCATGAAAATACATTATCTTTGTACCTTGCACTCTTGTGACACAAACATTCAAAATATTAATATTAAATAGATAATTGATAAACAAAATTCCATATATGTTGATACACAGATTTAATATAAATATATATATTTTTTTTTATAATAAACAAATCTCACATATAGATATACAGGCTGTGAATTAAATTTAAATATTATTTTTATAATAAACAAATCTTACACGTAGATACACTGTTTGTAAATTAAATTTAAATATTTTTTTTTAAATAAACAAATCCCATACGTAGATACTCTGATTGTAAATTAAATTTAAATATTTTTTTTTATAATAAACAAATCTCACACGTAGATACACTGTTTGTGAATTAAATTTAAATATTTTTTTAAATAAACAAATCCCATACGTAGATACTCTGATTGTAAATTAAATTTAAATATTTTTTTTTATAATAAACAAATCTCACACGTAGATACACTGTTTGTGAATTAAATTTAAATATTTTTTTAAATAAACAAATCCCATACGTAGATACACTAATTGTGAATTAATTTTAAATATTTTTATTATAATAAACAAATCTCACACGTGGATACACGGATTGTGAATTAAATTAAATATTTTTTTATAATAAACAAATCTCATACAGATTATGATTTTTTTTAATGTTAATTAAATTAACACACTGATACCGGTGTATATGGACGAACGCGTAATAACTCACTAAGCTAAATATAAACGTACCTACGTAACTGAAATAGATCAACCTTTGAGAGGAAACATTTTAAAAAGGTCCGCTCTGGAACGACGAAAGAGACGGCTACAATATTTCCAGGGCAACCAGTAAAGGTGTGTTCACAGAACACATGCGGCAGATGGGCACGAAAGTAGCGTAAACGTTCGCTAGAGGGAGACTGTATAAGTCATCCAATTGTTTGTATTTATAATAAGTTTACTATTGTAATCTTTTGGGGGAAACAATAAAGAGTATCCATCTATCTACATAGGTACCTATATTTCACTCTGTGGCTCTGCTATGAAGTAACTGTGCTTACATGGCTGTTTCGGAAAAATACAACATAACTATTTTTTTTTTGTTCTATGTACTAGATTTGGATTCCCAAGCACTTGCGGTTGCGCTTTCGGTATACGCTCGCATATGCCAAGGTTTGCAGTCTATTAGGTAATTGTATGGATAAAGAATTTGGGCTTCATCATTAAGTGGGTACTGAGAGCATGACTTTTAATATCTTAAAACCTTTCTGATGCGGATTGATGGCATAACTATACGAAAACTCAAACCAACTTCAGTTGGGACATAATCAGGATTAATATAAGTCTTATCAGTTGCATAAATAATCATCAAGAGTTGGCGAAAATATTGCGAAGACACAAAAAATCACTTCTATATGTTGCAGTCATATCGTAATGTTACTTAACCTATAACTGTCCTCAAGAAATGAGCTATCGAATGCAAGAATATTTTTTTTAAATTGAACTGGTAGTTTTTTTTTATTTTTTTTTTTTATTATTTTATTAAAGTTAACAAACAGTAATACATATATATATATATATATATATATATATATATATATATATATATATATGTATTATATATATATATATATATATATGTATTACACATACATATATATATATATATATATGTATGTGTGTATATATATATATGCGTATGTTTGCTGTCGTCGTTCGTAATGTCACGTATGGGCACCACAGAATATCAGCGCTGTAGCAATTAAATTGCTGCAGCACATGCTGAGTGGTGACCATGTTGGCAATAATAAATGTAAAGTTTTTTTTTTTTAATTCATAATGTATGTAACTTTTTGTTGTTGTCAATAAATGTTTTCTTTCTTTCTTCTTTCTTTCTTTCTAATACAATATATAATTATAATAAGATTACATTTAAATGTGATTAATAATACTACCAACAACGTTAACTACCGATTGCTATATAAAGAAAGTAAGTATATAAACATGCAAATATTGCCGAGAAGTGGAGTTGACCATTATATCTATTAATTAAGTTCCAGAGACAAGCGTGTTCAAAGAAACAAACTACTGAAAATGTACTATATAAATCTTAAAAGTGTAATGAGCATTCAAAACAAATATAAATTCCTTTTGGCGGCAATAGTTAGCGGACTCGAAATTTTTGGGCACATTCTTGTAAAAACTACTAGATTTTTAAATATACTCAAATCTATAAAAGTTACTGGGCTACTTTAAAAATAAAAACTAGCACCTCTCTAATCTACGAGTATTATCAAACTCTGTAAAGTATAAGATTTTTGTACAAATGAACAATTGTTATTAATTTACAATAGTCGATATGTGGGGGGAAAGGGATTGTTAGTAATGGAGACTGAGAATCCTATTAGCTAGCAATATACCCAACCAGGTCGACTTCCTCGCGGTTCTCCCTGTAAACTATCATGGTTAATTCCTGATAAATTCATCATGATTGGCTAACGGGCCTGTTTTCATTCTCATCTATCACCCTTCACTGGTGCTCCGCCAGCGTATCTCGTTAGCGCAGGCGGGGTTACCATACCATTTTCACCCATTAACAAAAAATAGTCGATATGTGAACGCAGCCTTATATTAATAGGTGCACATTTGCTGCCCGATCACTCAAATTATTATGCCTAATAATTTTTGTACACAAAGGCGAAATTAGTAAACGTATTATTTCAGTAATTAACTGTCCACTGCTGGTCATAAGCCTCCCCCCATTAGGGGAGTTTAGCCAATAGTTGCCACGCTTGGCAGAAGGATTAGCAATCGCAATTAGGTTTTTAAAGATTTTTTTTTATACAACTCATAATGGCAAATAAGCTGACGCCTATCTGATAGAAAGTGGTAACTGTCAAGATGTTTTAAGAGGGACACTGCTGCCAATCCCTCGCCCTAGTGAACATTTACAACTATACATATACTACATTACTATTGGCGTATATAAAATTATATTCCAAGGGGTTTGACTCTATATAAAAGGCACATACATACTCTCAGACATGTTTTTATTATTACCAGGCTATTCTAGGGTGGGCACTGTGTTGTCTCCCTTAAATCCACCTATGTACAATGGTAAGCTACATCCTACTTCAAAGAGAATACTTCTATTTCTATTATTCACGATAAATTTACATAGATATAAAGATAGTTGGATTGCTGAAAGTAGTATACAGACTCATATTTTACCCCAAAGGTTGACTGGTAGGCTACTAGCATTAAATTCGCCTTTTGTACCATACTTTATTTTGCTCAATATTTATTTATTTAAATAACTATTATTATTACAAATATTTTTGTAAGTTTTATACATGAGCCTTATGTCTTGTATGATAGCAAATGGAGACTATGTAAAATTTCTGAATGCTTGCAATACTAGAATTGTCAACACTTCCTTTGACCATACCCTATATTAGCTAGCACTACTCTTTTCAATCATTTTAATTTACCTAATTTAGACATTTTTTTAATTCAACTTGGAGTGGCAAAAAGTTGGCATGGGGATTCTTAGTAACAGACTTGCAACTCCATTCTTGAAATAAACCCTATAAGATTGACCTTTCTACAGTTCTCCACAGAAATTGTCATGTTTTCTATGGTAAATTCATCACATTATTTGATTGCTTAATTCATCTTTACCTACCACTTCATACTAATATAAATTGTCTCTGATAACATGGAACACAGCTCCAAAATCAAGGGTTAAAAAAATGTAAATACAAATATTTACAAGGTTTTGATTAATATAATAATCTATGGCCAGTCTGCTAATGAAAATATTTCCTCAAAAACAGAGCAGCATTACCTGTATATGGTTATACATTTTAGAGTAAAAAGTTAGAAGAAGGCTATTTACATTCGAATGATGGGTTATAATAAAATTACAAGAAAGGGATTTCAACACTAGTCCTCAGGAATGGCAATAGATGAGTGGTACTATATAAATCATAATGTATACTGTGCCATTGTGCTGTTATGTCTATAAGCGACTGATACCACTTTCCATAGGGTGGGATGTCAGCTTTGCCCATTTCTAATCCCGTAAAAATATGAATGATAATTAAAACAACATGATGAATTTACAATATCTATATTTAAAATAAATGCAATATCATAAAACTAATGCTTCCGTTTATCATCTCTACTGTCTCTACTTGATTTTGAGCGTTCATAATCGTCATACTTTCTTGACGAAACTCTACTCCGTTTATCATCTAACCTACGTTCTCGAGAGCGATCTATATCCCTATCCCTAGACCGAGACTTATGCCTTTTACTTGAGTATTCACGTTTACGATCATATGGAGAACGGGATCTTCTCTCCTTCTTAGATTTGTGACTGCTGTGGTACTTAGATGATAATGGAGGTGTCTTAGGAGATTTCTCCTTCTTTGAGTCCCTCCTAACATCCTTCGAAGTTGATGCTGTAGGTGACTCCAACTTTTTCTCTTCAGCTTTTGCATTCTCACGGTCTTTTTGTGCTTGCATGTGTTTATTGGCCTGATAAATTTTCTTTAACATATCTACTCTTGTTTCTAACTCCTCTGGATTCACTTTTTGCCTTTTGTATAACTGCAAGATCCTATGGCATACTTCCCTTATATCTTCTTCTGTTACCTTAAATAATAAGAACCAATGTGGGTTGTTCGGTAATGGTAAACCTATTTTCCGCGCCGTCAAATAAATACAAGCACATGCAATTGTTTCTGGAGGGAACCGCATGAATACATCAGTTCTTAATGCATCATTCATATAATTCCATGAAATTTGCATTAGTGGTCTATTCTTTTCATACTGCAGAAGCTGCAAATATACTACTATAAGCTTATGTGGATGCTTAACATGTACACAAAATCCTAATTCTTTGAGTATTCTTCTCTCTGCTTTGATAACCTGATTCTTCATCTCGATATAATTTTGGTCGACTATAAGTGGAGTTATGGTTATGGTCTTCTGAGATCTCACCTGTTTAATATGATGGAATACATTTATCACGTCTCGAATTCTACATGGTTTTTCTTCGACCTTCGAAGCTAAGTAGATGCTTCCCATTGCCATGGTTTCCATAGGGTATCTGACAAAGGATTTTGAATAATAGAATCGTTGGAGATATATCTGTCCGGTAGCCATGGCCACTTGCGGAAGTTTTAGCAATATACCAGCTGTTTGGATTAGTTCGCAACCCAAAATACGAAGGTCCGTTTCAGTCTCAATGTCCAATCCATCAGTTTGTGAAGGGGTCTCTTTAAACACATTTTCTGGTAATAAACAATTGTAGAGAGTGAGAATAATCTTCCCATAGTTCTTTTGTGGTTTTGTCGTAGTCACCGTGGTAGTATTTTTCGTCTGGCTTGGTGCAGAAATTGCTGTCATGTTGATGCCGTAAGTTTTCACTATCACTATGTGACTTAAATATTAATCACAATACTTATAAATAGTCCATATCTCGTATTTTATAATATCAACGTTGCAATTGAAAATTAATATTTAAAATATTTATAATAAATGTGAAAACAACGCCACTAGAAAAGATTGAAACCAAAATGTGACAGATTGTACAAGATGGCGCCACAAAATTGGTATACAAAACAATATGTCAAAATGTAATTGGAAAAATAAATTACACCTTCGGGTATTTAGTGAAACTATTGACTAAATTATGTAACATACCTTGTGCCATTATGTTTCATACACTTTTATTGCTCAATATAAACAAGATACATGAATTTTTTAAAATATTCTGGGGCGTACAAGATTAATCATATAAAAATTTTTTTTTTTAAATTGCGTTTCGATTCACGTCTTGAAAATTGTAAGTCGAGAAAACAACAAATCATAATTTCAACTAGTAATCAAATAATAACCCAAGGTTTTAATAGAATATATATCTTTATATGTATAATATTTGAGATAGGGATTATTCTACATAACATTCTTTTTGACTTTATTGTAATGGTAGCTATATACGATTACGAAGGAAACTGCTATTGCCGCGTGAAATGAATCTTCTTTGTGAGTCTGTGGAAGTACCTAGTTGAAACCATAGACATAGTATAACTTAGATTATGAAAAATATAGATTCGCAATATAAAAGAGAAAATATAGTAATCTATATGTTAGACCGAGATAGAGAATAAAACAATAATTTGCACAATAAATACTCGAAACTGATTTGGTGAGAATATAACAAAATAATTTCTAATTATTTTTACGTTTTGAAGTAGAATAAGTTTTAAGGGAATGTGATTTGTTAGACATTGTATATGTATTATAACATACTACATTAGAGATGGGCAATCCACCTGGGTGGGTTTAAAGTCTGGTGGGTAAAAACCGGGTGTTTTGGGTTTATTGGGTTTAAACCCCATAAACACCCAAATTTTTGGGTGTTTATGATTTTGTACTTCATCATCGTCATCTCAGCCGCAAGACGTCCACTATACTGGACATAGACAATATTATTATGCAGCCTACAGAATAAAAAACTTTTAATTTGATTTTGAGTTTATTAAGAAAGAGATGAAAGTAAAATGTAAAACTACAGTCAATCACTGTCAGATTCAGAGTTATTACAAGCGATGAATTGTATAGGTTCGATAGGCTCTATTTCGTCTAAACTGTTATGTTCATTTACTTGCTCAATGAAAGCTTCTAAGGTATTTTCTTCATTAAACTGAATGTCCTCGCATTCAGCTTTATGTTTAAGATTCCAGTTATAACAAATGAATGAAATTTTTTCAGTTCTTTCAGTTGTAAGTCGATTTCTTTTGTTATTATGTATGTAGCCTTGGATACTAAAGGAACGCTCAGTGGCTGCCGAAGTACAGGGAGCTGATAGAATACGAATCGCTACTTTGCTTAACTCAGTGGAACCACAAATACCTTTCCACCATATTAGGGGCTCAATGCTATCTAATGAGCTCCATACAAATCCTCTGGCCCAAAAGTTTTCTTTAGCTTTATAACACGCCAAATCTGCCATTACATTTGACAAACTTAAGTGTTGGCTTAAATTGTAGATAAACTCCATACCCTTAAGTTCTTCCTCTTGAGTAAGTTCGACTCCTAGAGTCCTGGGGTCTAGAATATATGCTGCAAAATGTATTGGCCTCATTGCCATATTGCATCTTGAAGATACTGATGTTAGAATCTGCTGTTTGCTTTCTTCGCTCAATGTCGAAATCTCATTTAATGCAAAACGTATCTTAGCTTGTACATCTCTAAATGTAATGTATGTGCGATGCAAACGATTCTGGTCGCTCTCTAAGTAAAATATGCTTTCAGTGACTGGTTCCAAAATACTTATACATTCCCCTGTCTTCGTCCAGAAATCATCACTTAGAATTAAATCTTTAATATCTCTTGAAATTACCACATCTTCTCTAACTGTTAATATTTGCAAAGCTATCTTATTTGCTTTCAAACTTTTTAACGAAGTAACATGACTTCCCCATCTTGTAGCACAAGGCAATTTTAGTGTTTGTGTAGAATCTTCACCCTGCCTTGATTTTATCAACAAGGAACTTAATCGTTGACTCCTTTTAACAGTTTTTATTATATTTATGGCTTGCATAATAAACACAGTTACTTCTTGTATCTTTACAATATCTTGGCACAACAAGTTAAGGATATGTGCACAGCAACCGAGAGGAACAACATGTGGATATTTGAGTTTTGTTAATTCGAATGCCTTTTGTATATTTCTAGCGTTATCGCCAATAAGTACAAGAAACTTATTTGCTCCATACACTTTCATTACTTTTTCAACTTCTTGGCTAAGGTATTCACTAGTGTGAGGATTACTTTCTGTATTCAAACTTTTAACGTATGCAGGTTGAGGTTTTGATATAAGAAAGTTTATTATTCCTTCATTTCTTAAATTAGACCAGCCATCGCACTGAAGGTGTAAGTAACTACAAGCATTTAGTTCCTCATTTAACTCAAAACGCATTTCTCTATATATTTTATCTAAGTATTTTGTCGCTAAAGCTTTACGTGAAGGTATTTTAAATTTTGGTTGCAATTTTTCGAAAAATTGTATCCATAAAGGATGTTGCACCATCGATAATGGCGTCCCTGTTACAAATATAGCTCTCGCTAATTCTGTTTTTATATGATCATCGGTGTCTTGAAACTCAGCATTTATTGTAGTGTTAGCAGACGACGAGGGGCTTATAAAAGAATCATTTGTCTCTATCTCTGACAGTCCAGACATTTTGGTTTTGGACGAGCTATCTTTTATAAGTTTCATAGAGTCTTTTAATGTTTCTGGAGATTTTGGACAAGTGATAAGATGTTGAAGCATTTTGGCAGCATTACTGAATTTGTAGACCTTATTACAAAGCTTGCAAGAAACAGACTTGTTTGGTAAAGTACGGTAGTGCTCCCATATGCGTAAATCTTTAGGTCTCCCCATTGAACCTAAAAAAATGAACGATGATTAGTTGGTCTGACGAAAATTCAACAATAGAGTGCCTATTTTTTTACAATGATTATTTCTTGTTATTTACAATAAATTTATTAAAAAAATAATAAAATAAATACAAAAAACCTTTGTAAAATTACATCTCCTCGGAGGATTAAACGCAGACGCTAGTTTATTATCGTATTGTTCTGTATTTTTCTCAGCAACTTCTTTAATTCGATTAGGTACTTACGCATATTATGTTAAAAATAAATATCTAGTACACATCTTAGGCTATCCACCATTATTATCCAATGACGACTCTCAGCTAACTATGCACTATCATCCAAAATAAACGTGTATGGAAAATTTTATCCCAGTCGGTTGAGGATTGAGGATAATTGCATCAACATACGAACATACCTACATACTTTTATTTACATAACGCAAGCTAAATAAAAGCTTGTAATAATACATCTAATTTTAAGTTAAAATTGTTAAGTGATCATGATATAATTGTATCATTCAAAAATCCACTTACCTTTAATTATTTCTTGTTAAGTATAAATATTATTTCAAATCTGCTCCCTTAATATGCACTTTTTTACTGCTTTTCCTACCTAACACGTTACCAGGAAGTCACGTTACCAGAGTCAGAGTAATAGTGAACACGTTTGACAGTGATTGTCGTCGCCTCATATTCAGCGTCGACGAATAGGGGAATCCCCAGTCATAATGTATTGCATGCGTGGCGGTCTTACTTCAAATCCATAAACAAAGAGATAATTACAGAACTCGATACTAGATGGCGCTGTTTTTGTTTGAAGAAAGTTTGCGGGCTAAAATACATAGAATTTCATCAATGACTTCCACAAAGAACAACATTTCTGTTTTTTCTAAGTCCGTATCTCTTCCGTATATTTCATAAGATATAAGCTTGGGCTACATTGTTATGCAACGTGATTTTGTCGCTGTCTTGCTAGCAGGGTTGACAGATATACGATTTAAATCGTACTCATACTATTATTTGTCTATTTTTTAATGTACGATCGTAAAGATTATGATCGTAATTCGCACAAAAACATACGACTTTTTGGTTACCTGGCAACATTTTTATTATGAAACGAACATGCTCACATCATCAGTCACATGCAACAATTTATTGGGGATTTCCCCTTCACATCTGGCAGTCCTGCTTGCTAGAATATAGGTAAGTCAGCCACAGTTACTGACGATCGATATTTAAAGGGTATTGTTTTTGTGCTAAATATTTCATAAAAACGTTATTTAATACTTTGTGGATTATTAATTTAGTTGATAATCACTGGAAGTAAAATGGATGCTAATTTGAGAGATCAAGATCTTCGTATAAAACAGTTAATAAAAGAAAATCTACGTAAGTACTCTTTTTATACCTAGGTAGGTAAGGTATAATAAACACAAAAGGTACTTAGATCGCGTGTGTTCGAAGCATTTATTCTAATAAATTTAATTTAAAATTGTAGAAAGAAAAAAATGTCTGCCAAGCCGTAGCCGAAGCCGATCTCCAAATATATTTGGCGATAGTGAGACCCAGTGTCCAGATGATTTACCCAGCGTCGTCGCAACAAAGAAAAAAACGAGGATAAAGTAAAAGAAAATTTACTGAAAGAAGAAACAAACTGTTCTAAATGCTTAATTTATGGAGAAGAGGATAAAAGAAATGAGTATTTCGGACTGTTAGTGGCTCAAGAATTTAAATATATACGGCCATGTGTGCGAACGAGGTGTTATGAAGAAATTTTAAAGTATCTACGGGAAGCAAAAGGCCAACATGTTGATCAACTGCAACATGAAAACACTGAAAATTAATTACTTTCATTTTATTATATATAGATTTTTAAAATTTCCTGAAATATTATTAGTTAACGTTTTATTTAATATTGTAGAATTGATCAATACAATTTATAAAAATAATTTATTGGTATTACTTACATATTTTCAAAAAAATACGTAAAAACCTATTTTTTTGGGTGATTATGGGAGTTTATGGGTGTTTATTGGGTTTTTACCAAAGCACCGGGTTTAAACCCGGTGCTTTGCCCATCTGTATACTACATACTGATAGATTGGTAATGCATACATAAAAATTCATTAAAAACAAAACAAGAAAATTATTAGTTACACTAGTGTGTGTATTTTTTAAATGCGTACACGTGACACATTCCGAATTTATATAAAATTAAAGATGCATATAGGAAAATTTACATGTTTGTTATTTTTTTAATTTCGGTTGAAGTACATTTTTTCTATACCAATTCTTATACAAAATTCTGATTATTCTCAAATAAAAATATTCACAGCGTAATTACATGAAAAAACATTAATCATAATAAAAATAGTAATATTTAAAGTATATTTATTTAATTTATGTTATATTCAAGTATGGTACATTTAATTCTCACTAACTATATTTACTTGAAATGAATTACATTTCAAAATTTTAAAATAAATAGAATTTATTTTCTTAATATCTCCGCCAAATCAGTTTTGAGCATATATTGTATAAGTTAAGATTTTGCTTTTCTATCTCATTCTAGGTTATTATATATTCTATTTTGACATTACCAATCTACTAATGTTGAAACTGCTGCAGCTTCGTCTATTGCTTTATATGTGGTAATAGATGTGTATGCCATTATATAAGGAACTCATAACTTAAACACAGATAATGTAATACCATAAATAATTTGATCTCAACATGAATTTAACAAATAACTACTTTATCTATGCTATTGAAAAAATCAAATTAATACTGCTTCCGTATTTATCTGCTTTTATATCCCGGAAGTAAAATTTCGCGGCAATTTTAACTAGACAATCAATAATTTAGCGGTGTTTACGTTATGTATGTATGATCTAAAAATAGAATGATTTTGGATATGAGCCACTACTGTTTAATTTATAATCATGCAAGATGTTTATCAGAATTACATTATCTTTATATAAGTAAAAAATATACTTACATCCAGGATCTGTACATTTTTGAACGAAAGAATCCAAGAAATCATGCCCTTCTCCAGCTTCAAAACAACATTTTACGAAAGACATTATTTACAATATTCTTTATGGGATTAAATAAATTTAATAAAAAGATTTAACAGGAAAACACTGAGCACAAATAAATTTAGTTTCAACAATACAATAAAATGTCTTCAAAGATACTTAATTTATAACAGTAAAATTATTGTCAGTCTATGTTGAGTCCAAAAATCTATTTAGATTTATAGAAGTAGTATTAAAGTTTACAGATACGTAAGTATCCAATATTTTATTGAATTCTCTGGGTACGTTAAATTACATCACTGTACTTATTCACATAAATAAAAATAGCTATTAATTTTAACAGTAATAAATATGTAAATCACAATTATTATTATATATTTTAAAATTAGGTCAAGTAAGTCACATTTCGGAAACAACAATGCTTTTTCACTATCGAGTGAATGAAACCATGCCAATAGGGGCAGTAGGGTTCAATACGCAAATTATAGACTAAACGACAAAATTAAAATGAACATAGTAATCATGGTAATCTGTTGATATTACGATCTTTCGGAATTGGCCGGATAATGCGCGTAGCGTAGTCTATAAGTTTCAGGTTAGTTGCCGTTAGATGTCATTTTGGAATATTTGTTTAGTTGTCTGATAATAGATGTCAGTAACAGAAATAAAATTCTACCACATGGCTATCGATATCATGATTTTTTTTTATTTATATAATTTCTTAACGATGTCTACATACATATATAATGGGAATCTTATGGACTTTTTGACATTTCAAACAAAAGTTAAAACAGTCTTCTTCAGGGTGCATATTATATTTATAAATTCCCGTTGTGCATGTTTGTAACTTAGTATGTAAATATCATAATGATAGTTACTAAGATTATAGGTAGTTGGTATTTTCTTGAATTTATTACCAACAATAGACCAACTATCATAGAGAAAACATTTTTTTTTTAAGTCGCTAGTTCCTATTACTAACTTTTACCTTTCGCTCCTTTAAATTTTCATTAGGTAGTCCAATAAAAGTATCAAAGACGGCGTAAACAAACAGTCTTTTATTTGTACAATCTGTAAGTAGTTGGGCTATTTTATTTACTAATAGGTTGTATGGCGCGTAGGTGTGCCGGTGACAGGATCAGCAACGAATGTGGCGTGTTGCCTTATCTATTACGTACATTCACGTAGAAAACTGCAAAATGATTATTTAAATCACTGGTTATTTGATCAGAATTAAGTAATATTTTCTCAAACATGCTTGGAAATGTGAGCATTATTTTGACAATCTTCTTAGAGATAAATCAAAATTGCCGTACTGGCCAGATACATGCGGGCAGCGGCCGGCAAAAGTTGTATGAAAATCCATATCTGTTGTGTTTTGCGGCCAGATAAATTACTCAATACTTAATGTAAACTCATATCTGTCCTGTAATTTAAAAATGGAAAAATACCAAATAAATAAAAATAAATATAAATTAAATATATTTAAATACCTTTTACTTCGAAACATGGCTACCAAGGAGGTAACTAATAAAAAGTTTTATTTAAATTTGGAACTGGCTTGCAAATAGAAAGCTGTTTATTGAAAAAAAAAGCAAAGGAACATTATGGCGCGTGAAAAATTATTATTGTTCGTTATTCGTCATTGAACTTATAAAATAAAATTGTGTTTTTGATTTCCGCGCATTGTTTGAAAAAAGGACTATACAAGCCTTGGCCACAACTAGAGATCGATGGACTCACGTATGTGTGCCTCGGCTTCGCCTTTGCCCTCATTTGCACGTTTGTCCATCAATGTTGCTTATGTTCTGTGATTCGCCATGTGGTATAATGCAAATGAGAGTACTCAATCATTAATTCCATATACACTACCTCATGACTTTATGTTCATTTGGCCACTGTCAAAAAATAAGATGATTTTCAGTATGTGCGATTTCCGTCTAATTTCGATAAATTTTTGAATTGATTTCAAAAAAAGAAGGTTGTATTTTTTATGTTTGTAACATCACAACTCCGTTAGTTCTAAAACGATTGAAAAATTCTTTTTTTGAATGAAGCAATTCTTTATTTCGCATAATGCGTTAATTATAGGTTTCACCTGAACGGGTATACTTACAGATTTGAGTCATAGACATTTTATCAAAGCAGGTTCAGTAGCTTAGTTTTTAAATCAAAATGGTTATTAAATCAAACCAGTTGCTTTTGCTACAATTAAAATCAGCTTTTTTTTTATCAGTGGAATATAATTTTTTTAAAACCACTTAGAATGGCAAACAAGCTGACGGCCCACTTGATGGAAAGTGGTAACCGTCGCTTATAGACATGAGTAGTACTATGGACATAACTCCCCATGCTACTCCTCATGGGGATACTCCCCATGCGTTGCCATTCCTGAGGACTTAGGTGTTATTCCTCTGTACCCTGTAAATTCACGCCATATCACACCCTTCAAATCGAAACACAGCCATGCAAATACGACTGCTTAAAATTTCATTATTACTATAGCAATGCGTCCGCTGGCGACTGTATCGCCACTTTGGCGTAGGAAAGCGGTTATCCTCATTATAAGCCACGTAAAGGATCCATTTCCAATAATCATGCGTCACCCCGCTGAGCTTGGGAGATCGGTGCAGTCAACAAATCCATAATTTAACTATTTTGCGATTTAACAACAATGAGTTTACTTTAATTGTATACAATACTAGCGATCTGTCGCGGCGTCGCATGGGTGGATAGATATAAAGAGAATTTATTATTTTATATTAGCCTTTTTTTTATTTAAGAGTTTCCTCTTGTCGGTGCAGCTAATTCATGCATTCTCTTCCAGCTAGTTCTATCTATAATCTATCCCAGGCCATATCCTTGACCTCCCTATACGACATGACACCTAGTGTTCCTTCTATTTTTTTTTTTATATTTGCTTTAATAAACTAATTTTTGATATTTTGGGTTACGTTATTGTAATTTTGCCATGTGGTCCCTGCATAGAACGGACCATTCCTTCCTTTGCCGTGGGTATATATATAAAAGGCGACTAAGGGAATTTAATGGTTAAAAAGTGGGCAGCAGCGCTCCTCTTTAAACATCATTAAAGCCTAACTGCGGTTGCCAGGCCGCTTGCCAAGCGTGGCAACTACTAGCAACATCCCCTAACAAGGAGGCCTATGTTCAGCAGTGGGCAGTAAATGGCTGATACAATGATGATGACGATTGTGATTTTCTAATAATCACCAGTCACCGATAATATGGTAAACAAGACGGTTCACCTGATGGAAAGTGACTACAGTCGTCTATACACGTAAACGTCACAGGAACACGGATATCACAGAATAGACTGTGATGCCTGTTATGTTATATTTTTGATATTCGGCGATCCATCTAAGGGTTCTTAGTTTCTAACGGTTAAAATTCTAACTAGATGATGCTTGTACATAAGATCATTTTTTGTATGCTTGTTTGCTTGTAATAGATAAAACCAAAAACTACTCAACTGATTTAAAAAAAATATTATACCTATAGAAAACTATATTATCAGCTATATATATTATTTTAAAAAAGTAAGATATAGCCCAACGATAACTCAAAGTATAAAAATTGCCTATTAAAATTAACATAAAATACTAGTTTATCTTTTTATCTATTTAACTGTGTAAAACCGGGGCGGATTGCTAAGTAAATAAGTAATTATGACGGATTATGTGATAAAACTATAATTACTAACTTCATATATTATGGAGGGAATATTTTTTTTATATGTCAAAAAAGCGCGCCATTTTCCATTAGGTCGTCTTTGTCTATGAATGATGAATTTATAGGACATACTTTATCTAAGATAATTACACAGATAGGAGCTAAATAGTATTTTATAAGTATGTTTTTTACTTATACTTTTTTACTTATATTTACCATTGTAACATAAGACAATTTTGCAATATTCCATTTCATCAAAATATTTATAAGTTTAAAAACAATAAATATTATTTGTTATGAATATTGATTGCCATCTGTGGTTTATAAGTTGTAATAATCATATTTACATGCTGTCTGTTTGAGGTTTTATTGATAATTGCAATATTAAACACGAGGATTCCATAAGTGCGTGTTCAAAAGTCATACACACGTCATCGATGAATCGGTGAATCTTTCTTTTTTACGAATTATAAATAATCATCATCATCACCTTCCTACCCTTAGCCCAATTATTATTTGGGTTCGGCGCAATATGTTTTCCTCTTCCATTCTTTTCTATACGAATTATAAATAATAGTGGGAAGATTTTGTTAGACTTTGTAGCATATCAACCTATGTAGATGAAACTATGGTTACCTTTCTGTTACTGGCTAATTATACTTACTAAATAAAAATTCTGCCTATTTTTCCTTTAAACAATTCGTAATCTTATTTAATGGGTGAAAATGGTATGGTAACCCCGCCTGCGCTAACGGGATACGCTGGCGGAGCACCAGTGAAAGGTGATAGATGAGAATGAAAACAGGCCAGTTAGCCCATCATGATGAATTCATCAGGAATTAACCATGATAGTTTCCAGAGGGAACCGCGAGGAGGTCGACCTGGTTAGGTATATTGCTTGCAATGGGATTCTCAGTCTCCATTACTAACAATCCCTTTCCCCCCTATCGCTAGGGTAATCTCTAACTAGGGTAATAACAGACAACTAGTTATTTCCGCATTCACTCCTATTCTGGCCATATCATCGTTCACACAATGCATTCATGTCTTTTTAGGTCTTTCTCTGCCCCTATAGCTATCCATATTGCTTAATGCCTTCCTTAAAATATTCTGAGTAGTGACACCGTTGATCTTTATTCATATTTATACTCGTAAATGCCGGTTGCTTTTATCAGATGACCTGTCAGCTTATTTACCTGTTCATAAAGTATGTTTATAAAGTAAATTGTTAGTAAAGATGCCGTCTGTTGACTTGATTAAATATATATTATGTTATAAATCATTAGTTTTTTATTTTCATTTAAAAACAAATACATTTGTATCTAAAAAAGGTTCATTTTGAACATTATTTCCTTATAAATCAAGAAGAGGTAATGGAATCATAGTAATAAAAAAACTCGGCCGTTGAATTCACTTTTTTTTTCTACAACACAGGGGGCAAACGAGCATGCGGCTCACCTGATGGTAACTGTGGACTGTTTTACTGTACAATTTTAAAAGCAAAATCCGAATGAAATATTTTCACGCCACACGATTGAATGCAGAGAGTCGTTTTCGTTAAAATATTAAAGAAAACACTCTTTTTGAGTTTATCCGTTACAGACAAACAAACAAATCTGTCCTATTTATAATATTAGTAAAGTAAAAAACTATATCTAAAATTCCCATAATAGTTACAGAGATTCGCCCTCAAAGTTGAAACATTATATCAGAGGTCAAGTGAGAGTGGTACCTACTTAATATTAGCTAATGTAACTTCTTATGGTGTTGGGGTCGAGCCCAGCGGTGGGCTGTTAATGAGAGTGTTGGTGTAATGACGTAAGACCATCAAAACTTTGCCAGTGGCGCTGAATTCCATGACCCCGACATGTATCTGTCTGTGTTCATTATTATGTTTTGAGTACGATTCAGAATAACATAATTATGACATCATAACACCTTAGAGCGTGTAATTTTGGTAATCATACACTTAAAGTAATAGCTGATTCAATTTATTGAAATTCAAGTCATTAATTGCACAAATATGGGTACATACATTAGATGAAAACTGAGACTTTGTACAAAAGTCGTTTGCTTTTGCACCTCTGTCCCATTTCGGTTTCGGTTTGAAGGGTGGGATATGACAGTAAATTTACAGGATACAAAGGAATAAAACCTAAGTCCTCAGGAATGTCAACACATGGGGAGGTATCATGGGCGAAACAGTATACTCTGTTATGTATATAGCTTGTTTGACATTCTAGGTTGTATAAAAAAAAGCTTGTTTGCCATTCTAAGTTGCATGGAAAAAAATTGAAATATTTTTAAAATATTTATAAATTATATATTAATAATTAAAAAAAAATACAAATGTTCTATTTTCAGTCGTTTTCTAAAAAAAGAGGTTTTCAATTCGATTGTATTTTATTTATACTTTATTTTACATACTACATAAAAAAATATTACATAAAAATATGACAGAGGTAAGTAAATGAACAAAGGTGAGCTTAACTTTACAAGAGTCTTCTTTCAGCAAACCCAAAGTGGAAAGGAGAATTAATGTCAGCCGGTAGAGCGGTGTACAATATTAAAGAAAATTTATAAATAAAAAAAACTAGACAAACTTAAGTTTATACAAAACTATATTGTATTATATTTGAATGTATACATACATACATACGTAGATATTGTTTTAGTGTTTGTTACTTCACAACTTCGTCATGTGTAAACCAATTTAAATTTTTCTTTTTTATCAGAAAGGATATACTCACAGATTTTTTTTTATACAACTTAGAATGGCAAACAAGCTGACGGCCCACCTGATGGAAAGTGGTAACCGTCGCCTATAGACATGAGCAGTACCATGGACATAACAGAGTATACTGTTTCTCCCATGATACCCCCAATGCGTTGCCATTCCTGAGGACTCAGGTGTTATTCCTCTGTACCCAGTAAATTCACGCCATATCCCACCGTTCAAACCGAAACACAGCCATGCAAACACAACTGCTTCACGGTTGAAACATAAATGGAACAGAGGTACCCAAGCAATCGACTTTTGTACAAAGTCTCCATCGGGTAAATAAGCGAAGGTGCGCACCAAATTATGTTGACAAAATATTTTTGCATAGATAAAAAAAAAGAGCTAGTTGTTTTCCTTGCAAACAACCTCCTACGAGCAAAGCCTCAGTCCTCTCGATAGCGAATCGAATTTATTTATTCTACGCTCAGTCGACCTCGAAAGCCTGAGGAGAACGGCCGCCCGTCGCCATCTTGCACAGTGTTGTGATATTTCGGAACTTTGTAAATATTATCGATAAAAATACCAGTGTGACGTTGTGTTTATCCACAAGTTAGTGTTCGAATGGAGAATTATTTTTGGTCATATTGTGTTTATATTGCATGTTTTAATTCTGAAACTTTGTGATCTGTGAGTGCCTTTTCACGTTTTAGTACCGCTCGACTTATCGCCTGTGGCACAATAGGATAATTTTGTCTAGGTAAGTTTTTTTAATGAATTCCATCGTAAGTTAATATATATTTATGATTTTTTTTTATGCATCTTAGAATGGCAAACAAGCTGTTGACCCACCTGATGGAAAGTGGTAACCGTCGCCTATAGACATGAGCAGTACCATGGACATAACAGAGTATACTGTAAACACGATGGTGCAAATATAAATATAATAATAGAGGTATAAATTAGGTATGGTAAATTAAATCCGTATAGGTCCGGGTATGGAATGGGCCGCCTCTTTCTTTCCTGTGGATGTCATAAAAAGCGACTACGGGAGCTTATGGTGGAGGGATGAGGAAACAGCGGTTGGTAAACTGTCAAGCGTGGCAACTATTGGCAAAAACCCCCTTATGTTTTTTTTTTATACAACTTTGAACGGCAAACAAGCTAACGGTCCATCTGATGGAAAGTGGAAACCGTCGCCTATAGACATAAACGTTACAATGGACATATAGGCATTGTCATTCCTGTGGGTTTGGGTGTTATTCCTCTGTACCCTGTAAATTCACTGCCATATCCCACCCTTCAAACCGAAACACAGCCATGCAAGCACAACTGCTTCACGGTAGAAACACGAATAGGACGGAGGTAACCAAGCAAACAACTTTTGTACAAAGTCTCCCTCTGGTAAACGTAACAAACGTAAAAAAAATGCAACCAAATTGAGAACATTATTCTTTTCAAAGTCGTATGAAAAATGGTAACATAGATGTACTTTCGCAAACGTACAAATACTAGCTCTAACTAAATATGATGTTGGTACACTTTATCATCATGGCTTCATTTATTACGCAACGTACCAACAAGTGGGATATCGACGATGTTACGTTCCATTGCGCCTAACCTTTGCGGACCTAGTTACATCTGTCAGTTTCCGATAACTTTATATAATACGTACACCAGAGGGGAAAGGGATTTATTTATTTATTTATTTAACATTCTATTGCACCAACATTAAAGGATTTGTTGAACAATTTTCAATAAGTATAGTGTAGTACAAAAGGCGGTGTTATTGCTAAGCAATCTCTTCCAGACAACCTTTGGGTAGAAAGAATTAAAGAATAAATAGGTAGGTGGCGCGTTAAAAGAAATAGATCTGTAAAAATTATATAAAATCGTTAGTAATGGGGTCAAATAGTCCCATTGCTAGCAATATACCTTCTGTCAGGTCGATCTCCACGTGGTTTCCCCCGGAAACCATCGTGGTTAATTCTAGTTGAGTTCGTCAGGATGAGCTAACTGATCTGCTTTCATCCTCATCTATCATCTCCCACTGGTGCCCCCCCTCCAGTGTCTACCGATAGCGCAGGCGGGGTTACCTGATCATTATCAGCCATTAAAAAAAAATAGGTACACCATATTGGTATTTTTATTGTTTGAATGCTTCTCCCGTATTCCAGGTTTGAATTTACTTTTATGTTCTTTTTAATTGTCTTCAAAAAGAAGGAAATTCTCGTTTCCGCTGTGTTTTTTTTTCTTAATCTTAATTCCGTCGATTATAAATCGATTTTAGGTTTTTTTATTTAATCTGAAAGGATATAATAACATCAAAATCGGTTCGGTAGTTTAGTTTTTAAATCAAAATAACCGGTGTGCCACAATTGAAGTCGACTTTTTTGTGGCACGCAATCTTAATTATATATAGGATATGTTCTTTCGTGACTATCTTACCCGCTCATATATCTATACCTCTTTATAATTGGTTACAATGAAATGATAAATTCACTGCCATATCGCACCCTTCAAACCGAAACACAGCCATGCAAACACAACTGCTTCACGGTCGAAACACGACTGGGACAGTAGTTGTTCGAATTGATACCTGCTGCTGATTTTCACCACCGTACAACCCGCCACAAACTAAAGTTTCATCCCAATCATCTGGACGAGTGACGGTCTTCCACCGTGTGTTTTACAAGGCACTTTTTTCTACGCACAACCATTCTTTGGAATCAACTTCCAGCAGCAGTATTTCCGAACCAATACGACAACATAACCTTCAAGAAAATAGTATATTCCTTTTCAAAACGCCGGCAGCACACCTGCATTGCCGTTGGTGTTGTGGGTGATCATGGGCGGCGGTAGTCACTTACTATCAGGTGAGCCGCATGCTCGTTTGCCCCCTGTGTTTTAAAAAAAAGGTGCCCAAGCAAACGACTTTTGTACAAAGTTTCCCTGTGGTACATACATATCTGTCACGCCTGTCTCCTATTAGGATAGGCAGAAAGAATGAAACGCTAAATGCTTTTATTAAAACGATCTTTTTTTATATATATAAAAGCATTAATTATACAATGTCAAGAATATTTTCATTCTATGCCCGTGTCTGTTGACACAACCGACTTGTTGGAATGCCTCTCTAAGTCCCGTTTTCTCGGTGTCCCGTTTTGCTACGTAACCGAAAGTAGGTATCTTTGCAATTTACACTATCGTGCTGTAAAATACGTTCGAATAACGTCGGTATAGGTATATGGGTGCATTTTATAAACTATTAATGCATATTTAATTTTAATTATGGTTCTTAAATTATGAAGTTGTATGCATATATGTTTAGTGATTTATATAAATAATGAGGTTTTTAATTTTTCTTTCAAATTTTTGTATTTCTTTTTTATGTTACCTCATATCTCCATCAGTTGTAAATTGATTTAGAAAATGAGTAAGATATAACAATATAGATAGATAGATAGATAGACAATTTATTTACATTACTTACAGCACACAAATTACAATAAAAAAAAACATACACGTAATACACAGCAAAAGAGACAAAAGAATAAAAATAAAAAAAGCACAAATAAAAAAAAAAAATACAAAAACAAAATACATAATCTAACAATCTCCTTTGTTAACATTCCTTCATGCGTGTGCCATAGTAACAATATCTATAAATATTGTAATTAAAATATATAGATATTGGGTGGATAATCTATACTTATAATAAATCTGTAGAGAGGTTAATACTGTACATGAAATATATTTCCAAAATAACTATCAGGCGGTGATTAGTGATCGATACTGATGCCAAAAATGCAATCAGTAAAATTTTTGTCTGTCTCTCTATATGTTCGTTATAGAAACAAAAACTACCCGACGGATTTTAACGAAACTTGGTACAATTATTCTTCATACTCCTGGGCAGGTTATAGTATACTTTTCACCACGCTACGCTCAATAGGAGCAGAGCAGTGAAGGGAAATGTTGGGAAAACGGGAGAAGTTACTCCATTTTTAAGCTTCCGTCGCGTGCCTTAATGGTCAATAACTACAGAAAACTTCGCGATACTATATGTCCAACTATTATCGTTATGTCACAATTATCACTTTTTAAAATGTAAAAATGTTCACCCGTGCGAAGCCGGGACGGGCCGCTAGCATACAATATTATCCACCCTTACCATATATAGGATATCGTAGGATACGATTTTTTAATTGGTGAAAAATGAATCAAAATGATATGGTAACTCCGCCTGCTTTCCTGGTATACGCTGACGGAATTTTCACTCATTAAAAAAAAATCAACATTCCGAACACGATCGAGCACAAAATTATGCCTGGCAGATATTAATTCTAATTGCGGACTAACCACCGTCCAATAGAGAACAAATTGGCTCTAATTTATAATTTTTAATCTGTAGCGCCATTTACTCCACAAATTGGAGCGCATTATGGCCGATACGTTATTTTTTTTCACTCTCATTGTTTCGATTTTTAAATCTAGAATTGTGCCTTCGGCGATATGAATCATTGGTTGTAAGAAGATATTTTATTTCTTACTCTGTGAATGTAATTAATCTGTTATTATGATTGTGTACAGTAAATTACTAGCAAATTTTTAAAAACAAGTAATTACAGAGAAGGAATGATAAAATAAAAACTGTAAATCATATGGTCGCCTCTTTTCTTCTTATGCAAATATAATTAGTAAAAAGAGGACGAAAGATACACCATCAGTTGCTATTTTTCTCAATTCATAGCAGGCTAGTGTATAGAAAATGTCTTGATATGTCAATCATTTGTCAATGACAAATTTTACATTACTAGATTAAATATTCGACACAGTTTATATAGAAAGTATGCAAGCAAGTTGCATCTGAATTTGGTAGGGTTATACGGTCGTATAACATTTTGTATGTAGATGTATACATAACACTATGAATTTTATCTCGAAATTTCATTTTGTTGTTCTCTCTATTAGTACAAGTGGTCGTTATGTGGTCGATATTCGACCATAACATATATTGAAACTAACAACCCACCCCGGCTTCTCATGGGTGAAATGCAAAAAAATGAGTTTATTTACGACATCACAGTAGAAACCTCTAAAATTGTCAGTACTTCTCTACTATATTATGCATGTAATGTATGAGCCTTCCTCTTGAATCACTCTATGTATTAAAAAAAAACCGCATCAAAATCCGTTGCATAGTTTTAAAGATCTAAGCATACATAAGGACAGACAGACGGGAAGCGACTATGTTTTATACTATGTAGTGATAAATTAGTGTATTGTGCCTATGTTTGACATTCAGCAAGACTGTAGACAAATAATATTAAACACAAACAATTTAATCTATTCTCAACTTGATTACTGACTTTAACAATAAACAAAAGAGAATATATATGTATGTATGTGTCAAATACATGGTAGTGTGTGTAATGTATTTCTTTTATTGATTTATTACATTTTATATATATACATAATTAAAAAAAAATATTAGCATTCTGCACTTCTTCTCTTTATAAACTATAAGTGTGTCACATTTCATACTCCTTCGTTCAAGCAATTTTTGTAAAAAATGTAACAAAGTATATATATTTAAAAAAAAAAGATAGCAAAAAAAAACCCACTGAAAAAAATACCTAATTTGTAATAATTAGTTATGTAAATAACCCCTGATTATAGTAAATTAAATTGACCTAATTTGGCCGTGTGATCCCGGCATAGAATAAGCCTTCCCCGTTTTTCCTTTCCCGTGGTTGTCGTAAGAGGCGACTAAGGGAGGGCGAGGTATGGGCAGCAACATCTCTCTTAAAACACCTCTAAACTAGCTTCTCTCTCAATTTCGAGCTCAAACAGTGTTCTGAAGACAATTGCCGGTAAAATGGACTGTCCCATCCTAAAATATTGGGTGGAACAGGTTAACAATGCAAGAGCGTCATGACCGCTCATTTACAAACATAGGTTAAGTAAATTTGTAACTAACAAGATGGGCCTTATGTTATTATTAAAGCCTGACTGCGCTTGCCAATCCGCCTGCCAAGCGTGGCAACTACTGGCAACTCCCCCCCCCCCCCCCCCCACAAGGGGGAGGCTTATGTTCAGCAGTGGACATTTAAAGGCTGATGATGATATTTATATTATATTATATTTATTTACAGAATGTAATTTAGAAAAATCTGTTATTGGCCACACTACTCTGTTATAAAATATTTGTTAATTTAATTTGTAAAGCGCTGCTGTTTTTTTTTTAAACAAATAAATAAATAATAATATTTACCTAAAAATTGTAAGAACACGGAATAATAATAAATAATTCTTGTCACACTATATCTAATCGTAGTTTTTACCTAATTCACGGAACCATTCCGAGCGACGTGACCGCTTCCAAGGTCACATTTTCTTCAAAACGCGATGCTGCCTTTATTTTTTTTCACCGTGTGACATCACTAGACACGTCCAACTAGTCTCCACTACGTAGACTGGTGTTTAATGTATATTTATTGACTTTAAAAATTCACTCATACAAAACAAGAACTCACTGCAGCAGTGTTGTCAGATTGAGTACTTTTTCGCATACATACATACATATCTGTCACGTCTGTCTCCCATTAGGGTAGGCAGAAACAATGGAACGCCAAATGCTTCGATTCAAACAAACCTTTTTCGCTTCTTCCACATTCATCAATCTTTTCATACACGCTCGCCGCTTACGGGTACTTTTAATTTAGCCCTTCTTCAGCACGTCGCCTATTTGGTCGACATACGTCCGTCTAGGGCGGCCCCTACCAACATCTCCATTCATTCTTGCTCGATAAATCTCTTTTCGCAATTTTGGGTAATAAATTTTCTGTTTGCGAAATTTTGCAGAAATCACTTACTTAGTGAAATACGAGTATAATTCAGTGTTTGTATTTGTGATTTTTTGATGGGACTTCATTATATAAACTACATAATACTATTTACAAATACTTGTAAATCGTTTTAACTTTTAACCGACTTTCATAAAGAAGGAGATTCACAATTAATCCGTAAATTTGCATGTCTATTTGTGCCCTGAATAAATGCTTTTTGTATATGCTATATTATACCTCTTTCCTTTCAAAGTCGGTTGAAACTAAACGAAATAATATCGATTTAAACAAAAAATATGTAAAATTTTGAGAAAAAATAAAAAATGGAATCTGGCAACCCTATACTACAAATACGTAGAATAAAATAAACCAGTTGAAAAGACAGGTTTCATGTTATTTGGCTTTATTTTTGCCCGTTTTGTGACAATACCACTTAGAGATACTGTTATCAATTAATTAAATATGTGCATAGGTAACGAATGTATCTTTAAATGCCAATATAAAAAAAAAGTCAGTCAAATGCAAGTCGGTCTCGCGCAACGAGGGTTCCTTACAAAATCATCAAGTTAAACTTTTTTTGTGAAATAACTACAAATTTATGGTTTTCGGATTTTTTTATCTTTACTTGTGCTAGATTTAGATATTGCTTTTTCCAACATTTCATGTTTCTAGATCAACGGGAAGTACCATGTAGGTTTTGATTCCCTTTGCGATTGTCAAAATATGCGATATAAATGGAACATAAACGGCCGTGTCTTTTGATTGCGTCAATTTAGAAGCTTGATTTTTTTACTGCTTTAAGAGATTGCAGACTTGAGTATATGATATTAATTTTAACTTGATACCTCCACGTGTTTTTAAGAAAAAGGGTTTTGACAGACGGATGGACGATCGTAAGAGTTCTGTTTTTCCTTTGGACGTACGGAACTCTAAAAATGGGGTAATCAGCGATATTTGTCCACTATTTTCGATCAATTGCTAACAAAACTTGCCACTAAATATCAAATAACTTTAAAAAGAAGGAGATTCTAAATTCGGTCGTATTTTTATTTACGTTTGTTACCTCATAACTCCGTCAGTTCTGAACCGATTTGGAAAATTCCTTTTTTTGTAGAAAAGGGTACACTTAGAGATTAGTTTAAAAGAAATGTTATCAAAATCAGTTCAGTAGTTTAGCTTTTAAATTAAAATGACTAATTTTGCTAGAATTGGAGTCGATTTTTGTTTTTGTGAAACCCGTGTACTGGTTTTCGCTCAAATCTGTTCAAATTTGTTGTGTAACTCGATTATTATTTCAAAAGTGACGTCTTGGAAATATTATATAATTGTCAATATAGTTATCTATTCACTGTGAATGTCGTGATTTTCAAAATTGGGTTAGCATGTGTTTTTTTTTTTTTATTTTGTATTTGAACAAATGATAAACGGTTCCGCTGTGCGCTCCCGTATAAAAGACATCAACGAACTAAGTATGTTTAAGTACCACTACTAAGAAATAGAGTACTTTCAATCGACTTTAAAAAGAAAGATTCTCGATTCGGTTGTTGTACCGTGAAGCAATTATGTTTCAGTTTGAAGTGTAGGATATTGCGTGAATTTACAGGGTACAGAGGAATAACACCTGAGTCCTCAGGAATGGCAACGCATGGGGGGTATCATGGGCGAAACAGTATACCCTGTTATGTCCATGGTACTGCTCATGTCTATAGGCGACGGTTATCACTTTCCATCAGGTGAGCCGTCAGCTTGTTTGCCATTCTAAGTTGTATAAAAAAATATAAAGTATACAAATATTTATGTACAAATACTAATTAACTATAAAACATAATAAGATCTATCTTAGTTCACGCGAGCAAAACCGTGGGACACCACTAAATGTTATTATAAAATAAAACAAGTTCACACGAGTCAAATCACACTGGTGGTAACTTCCATACAAAAAAAGTCCTAATTGTTTCACTCTTTGTGGTGACCGCACCCATTTGTTCAGATGACTGGACAGTTTGCTCACATTGACGTGTTAGATGTGGCTTGTCGTTTTGTACGTCGGTGCTTATGGGACGGGTCAATCGTAAAAGCATGTCGAGTTATAATAAAATAAAACGGAAAGTACAAAATGAATTCGTGTTGTAAGGGTTCTGTAACATAAAATATAATAAATAGATAACACCGTTTGGCGTTAAGTCCGCCAAATGTACATACATATAAGTTTATTGTGCATTAATAAATAAATAAAGAAAATATATTAGAAAGATAAGATATTAGAAAGCGGCTTATCAAAACCTATATCTGGAGTATAGCTCTGTATGGATGTGAGACGTGGACATTAACTCAGAAGGAAATGGATAAACTTAGAGCCTTTGAAATGTGGTGCTGGAGAAGGATGGAGAAAATTAGCTGGAGGGATCGAATTAGCAATGAGGAGGTCCTGCTTAGGGTTAAGGAAAAAAGACAAATTATTAGAACTATTGAGGACAGAAGGGGAAAAATGTTGGGACACTTGATACGACATGACGAACTTATGAACATTATATTAAAAGGTAAGATAGAAGGAAGGAGGGGGAGAGGGAGACCGAGACATAGTTATATCAGGCAGATCAGGGAAGGAGTTGGTGTCGTGTCGTATCAAGAGGTGAAGAGACTCGCTGACAATCGTAGTGAGTGGCGTAGCCCCACCGACAAGAGCGCAGCTCTTAAATAGGATAGATAGATAATAAATAAATGAATGAGTATACTTTATTTGCATTATACAATATAGGAAATAAACAAGACAATTAATAAACATAACGATACAGTTGTATATAAATATATAAGTACAGTGTTTTTTTTTTGATGGGTGAAAATGGTATGGTATCCGCCTGCGCTAACGGGATACGCTGGCGGAGCACCAGTGAAGGATGATAGATGAGAATGAAAACAGGCCAGTTAGCCCATCATGATGAATTCATCAGGAATTAACCATGATAGTTTCCAGGAAGAATCGCGAGGACGTTGACCTGGTTGGGTATATTGCTAGCAATAGAATTCTCAGTCTCCATTACTAACAATCCCTTTCCCCCCTGTATAAGTACAGTAAGGCGGTCTTATTGCTGAGAGCAATCTTTTCAAGACAACCTTAGGGTAATGGACTAATGTTTAAATGAATAAATAGAATATAATAGTTAAAAAGTTAATTTTAAATGACAGTATTGTACAGTTTTGGAATCGTCATGAAATGTAGAATTTTTTATAATAATATGCCACACAAGTGTAGTAAATTTTTTTTAGACAGGCTTCCTTCAAGCTTTATACTACAGATTATTCCCGATGCAACTTTTTACAAAAAGGTTATTCATTTTTAATGAACGGTAGGAAATTTCTGAATAAATATTTTCATCGGAAAGGTGTATTATGTATTTTCCCCTTTACAAGATTGTTCCAGATGAAACTTTTTTATAAAAAAAAGGTTATTTTCTTAAATTAACGGTAAGAAAATTCTAAATAAACGTTTGCACCGGAAAATCGCATTATATGTTTTGCCCTTTACATAAAAAGAATTCTGTGGAATGCACAATTTCATGAAATATTTATAAAACATATTCATCATCCCAATAGAAATATTTTTAGAAAAATAACAAATCCTTACAAATAGTAAGTTTGTTTATTTACTGGTTTAATTAATTTTTGTTTATTTCTTTATATTGGTAGAGCGTGACCCAATATCGACAGAGTCGTAGAAGTGTTTTTTAAAAATGACCCAATAATTTAGTCTTTTCAATGTCTCGTATAATCACGATTGAAGTCGGTTTTTTTTAACACAATCTTAAATTATTATTTATTGCAGAGCAAAATATACATATATCCTGTTTTCTATACTGTAAACGGAACTTTTGAAGCTAATCTCACGCACTGACACGTGTTTAGAAGAGAATATGAACTTCGCTAACCTTTATTACTGAACATTACGTCTCGCGCAGTACCCCGCGCACTCCCACGACTTACCGACCGCTGTTACATAACAATTGAACTTTAATTTGTCGTCGCTCTGACCATTAGGTGCTGTTTGTGGAACAGATACATTATACGTATTGTCTTCTTTTTTTTGTCAATCAACTCTACTCTTTTTTTTTTCTAGTAAAAAAAAAATACAAATACGAGTATATCAAAACAAATAATCAAGTAAGCGATAGTTAATCGTATATATATATGTATATTTTATATATATTTATATATAAATATTAATATATAAATACCAAATAATTATGTATGTTTATTTTATAAATGTTTATATGTGACTACCATCTTATACTAAAATATAAATAATTTTATTTTTTTGAGTTCATCTCTACACACCCTAAAGAATGACTGGTAGAGAATACTTATAGCATTAAGTATTATACATTAATACCAGAGGGAGACTTTGTACAAAAGTCGATTGCTTGGGTACCTCTGTCCCATTCGTGTTTCTACCGTGAAGCAGTTGTGTTTGCATGGCTGTGTTTCGGTTTGAAGGGTGGGATATGGCGTGAATTTACACGGTACAGAGGAATAACATCTGAGTCCTCAGGAATGGCAACGCATGGGGAGTATCATGGGCGAAACAGTATACTCTGTTATGTCCATGCTACTGGTCATGTTTATAGGCGACGGTTACCACTTACCATCAGGTGGGCCGTCAGCTTGTTTGCCATTCTAAGTTGTATAAAAAAAAAGTCCGCATTTGGATCATATTTTATTAGTCAATAAAGTTTAAATAAGTAAATGAATTACCAACAAATAAAAAAAATATATATATATCAAGGTATGTACACACTTTAGCTCATATTACAGCTTACCTTAGCTTACCTTATATAGACAGAGTATCAAGTCTTAAAAACAGGTCAACTTATTGTCAAGTAATTGTCAAATTACTCTCTCGTTTTTTTGTCAATGTTCTATATACTTACGCACATAATGTATCTTGACGTATCTATATTCTATTATTTAATACATAAAATAGGTTTTTACGCATTAAAAAGATGCGAAAATTGTAAAATAAAATAAAATGTAGAAGTTATAAGGGAAACACTCGTAACTATTTATCACGCAAAATTGTATGAAAAACATGACCCACTTTTCTCGAAGCATTTGTATGGAGACACTCTATCTATATAATCCAAGATTTTATATAATATAAATAATATATATAATAAATAATATAATACAATATAATTTTTTATTATTATATATTTCATATAAAGCACAAATTATTCTTTTATTTGAGAATTTTGTTTTAATATTTGATTTTGTGCCAATATAGAAATTATTTCTAGGGGAAAAAAAGCATTATTTTTTAATCCTATTTATGTTTTAAGGAAAGCGTTACATTAATTAACAAACTATGTTTACATTTACAAATTAGCTAAACGGATAAAGTATTTACCTCGTACAGTTAGTGACTCATGTTACATGAAATATAACCATTTTAATTCTTTAGAGGATTACAAATTGATATTTATCTCAATTCGCCTTCTGTGACTTTTAATAAGCTCTTACGGATATGGTGCGGCCGACTGCAGACTGTTTCTTGAAGGCGACCTAGTTCTTCAAGGACATCTGGTTGTTCGCTGCTTTTATAATTGACTAGCAAACATTTTAATGAAACATATCAGGTCTAGCTTTTAAATGCAATTTCGTTTATAGAATTAACACTTTGTAATTGGATGTAGTTTTGTTTTATTTAATTTAGAATGGCAAACAAGCTGACGGCCCAGCTAATGGAAAGTGGTAACCGTCGTCTATAGACATGAGTATACTGTAACACCCATGGTACTCCTTTTTTATTGTTAGGGAAACAAATGAGCAGACGGACGACCTGAGTGGAAAGCATGGGGGGTATCGTGGACGAAACAGTATACTCTGTTATGTCCATGGTACTGCTCATGTCTATAGGCGACGATTGCCACTTTCCATTAGATGGGCCGTCAGCTTGTTTGCCATTCTAAGTTGTATAAGAAAAAAGATGGTTTCTAGGGTCACCACGTGGAGGTCGACCCGATAGAGTATATTGCTAGCAATAGGACTGATGAACTATCAAACACGACTATGACCATAAGAACAACTGTATTTACTTGCAATTTAAAGTTACTATGTAATGACATAATGTTTACATACGCGCAAATGTTTATGCAAAGCCAGAATTAACATTCCTTTTCCAACGGTCAAATTTCATACACCCATAGTGTATGGAGTATTATATTACATATACCGTAATTACACTATGATCTAACACCATAACACTTTCTCAGAGGTCGTGAACCTATACGCACAATGTGTTGTGTAATATGGCACTGTTTTGTTTTGTCAATTAGTCGAAGGAGAAAGTGTGCAACCTTGTACCGGCTTAAGAAAACGGTCAAGTTTGAATCGGACCTCACGCAACAAGTAATAATGTGTTACATATATACAATGTGATATTATATATAATTGGCTGTGTGGTTCCGGTTCACCCCTCACCAGTGCTCCGCCAGCGTATACCGTTAGCGCAAGCGGGGTTGCCATTTCATTATCATGCATTGAAAAAAAAAATATCCTCATATTGCATGTATTTATAACAGGAATTCTTGAATGCATAACTCTTATCAAGAACTCGAGTGAAATTCTAATTAGTACGTAATATTTTTTTTCTTTGTTGAGTGAAAATGGTATGGTAACCCCGCCTGCGCTAACGGGATACGCTGGCGGAGCACCAGTGAAGGGTGATAGATGAGAATGAAAACAAGCCAGTTAGCCCATCATGATGAATTCAACAGGAATTAACCATGACAGTTTCCAGGGGGAACCGCGAGGAGCTTGACCTGGTTGGGTATATTGCTAGCAATGGGATTCTCAGTCTACATTACTAACAATCCCTTTCCCCCCAGTACGTAATATTAACATACAATACCTTTTCTCGTATTGTTGTTATTCGACAACGATCATTGAAATAGACGATAGTGTGGTCAATGGTATTATGTTATCTGTGGTGTGGTTCACCCTGACTTTTTCAATCTTTCTATTTCTATTTATTTCTATCTATATGCTTTTGCACATTCACTTATAGTACACATTTTTTTATACAACTTAGAATGGCAAACAAGCTGACGACCCACCTGATGGAAAGTGGTAACCGTCGCCTATAGACATGAGCAGTACCATGGACATAACAGGGTATACTGTTTCACCCATGATACCCCCCCATGCGTTGCCATTCCTGAGGACTCATGTGTTATTCCTCTGTATCCAGTAAATTCACGCCATATCCCACCCTTCAAACCGAAACACAGCCATGCAAACACAACTGCTTCACGGTTGAAACACGAATGGGACAGGGGTACCCAAGCAATCGACTTTTGTACAAAGTCTTCCTCTGGTAAAATATACATATTAGGTTATAACAAAAATGTACATACACTGCCGGACAAAAGTTTGAGATCGCTATAAAAATTATAAGAAAACAAATAAAGGTCAACATATTATTTAAAACTTTATGAAAAACAGGTTTTATTTTAATGTTACACACAAGATTTGAAATTAAAAAATTATAACAAATACTAGTTAAATTTTTTTTATACCACTGAGGTGGGAAAGGGGGGAAGGGATTGTTAGTAATGGGGAGTTTAGTCCCCATTGCTATCAATATACCCTGTCGGGTCGGCCTCCGCGCGGTTCCCCCTGGAAACTATCGTGACCTATTTATCACTGAATTTGTCACAATGGGCTAACTGACCTGCCTTTTCATTCTCACCTATCACCACTCACTGGTGCCCCGCTAGTGTATACAGGTGACGCGGGCGGGGTAACCATGCCATTTTCACGAATAAAAACAAAAAAAACCACTGAGGTGGCAAACAAGTATACGGCCCACCTGATGGTAAGCGGTTACCGTAGCCTATGAACGCCTGTAATACCAGAGGTATTACGCGCGCGTTGCCGACCTTGAAGAAACCTCTTTACTCCCCTTTTGAAGAACCCCATGCTGTAGTCTCTTGGGAAAACCTCAGCTGAGAGCTCATTCCGCAACCTGAGTGTTCGTGGGAGGAAACATTTCTGAAACCGCGTTGTACGCGACCATTTAGGATATCTATATTATAGATTTCATAGAAATTTTATCAAAACCAATTCAGTTGTTTAGTTTTTAAATCAAAGTAACTGGTTTTATCAGAATAGAGTCGTTATTTTTTTTCTCTGTAACACAATTTAATTTTTTTAATGGAAGACTCATATGTACAAATTATACCCATACAAAGTCACAGTGGATGACTAGTCATTAAATAAATGAAACATCTACCTACAAATAGGTAATATAGAAAATAATTTTACTTCGAGATTTAACTAGGTAATTCAGATGTAAGTCTTACAGTACACACGCCCTTGGGTAATTTGTCGGATGTGATTGACGTTGAGGTCCCGTCTGCCGGTCTGTATGTCCATAAATAAGAATCCTATAATAGTTTTTTTCTTGTCCATCTCATAAACAATAAATTCGCGTTTATGATCTGCAAAATACTCAGAGTTGTACAGTGTAGAGGTTATAATGCACTAGACAGGGCATTATTTGGAATCAACCACTCTTTGGAATCAACCACTCTTTGGAATCAACCACTCTTTGGAATCAACCACTCTTTGGAATCAACCACTCTTTGGAATCAACCACTCTTTAGAATCAACTTCCAGCAGTAGTTTTCCAAACCGATACGATATCATAACCTTCAAGAAAAGAGCATATTCCTTTTTAAAAGGCCGGCAGCATACCTGCTATGCCTTTGCTGTTATGGCTGATAATAGTCAGCGATAGCCACTTGCCATCAGGTGAGCCGTATGCACATTTGCGCTTAGTGCTGTAAAAAAAATTGGAAATTGATACTGTCGATGTTGTTTGCACAGTGGTAGGCGTGCTTATTTACATAAAAGAGGTCTCGGCTTCGATTCCAGACCAGTCAAATTTAGGAAATGAAATTTTTATAATTGTTTTATGATTTATAAGAGGAAGGAAGATTTTTTTATCATTCAGGTAAACAATGATAATTTATCTGAGTTATCACGACGCTTAGACCAGGTTACGTTAGCCATGGTCACAGGTTCATAATTTTTTCTCATCTTAATTCATTACATATGTATATAATTTTTATATATTTTTAATTTGCAAAAGATGCTTTTTTAATTATACATTACTATCATACCTACTTGTACAGCAATTAGTCCATTACCTTAAGGTTGTCTTGAAAAGATTACTCTCAGCAATAAGACCGCCTTACTGTACTTATACAATTGTATCGTTGTGTGTTGTAAATTGTCTTGTTTATTTCCTATATTGTATAATGCAAATAAAGTATACTCACTCATTCATTCATACAGTATACAGGCGATTTTGCCAGTAGTAGCGACGTTTGGCAGGCGAGTTGGCAACCGCGGTTAGGTTTTGGTGATGTTTTAAGAGGGAAACTGCTGCCTAAGTTAGCTAAGCCTAAGTTCCCTAAGTCGCCTCTCACGACACCCACGGGAAAGGAAAGGGTGGTCCATTTTATACCTGGACATGTCTATATTTTGCTAAGTCTTTACCTGTAAAAACTTATATGCGATACCCCGATGGAGATATCAAGTGGCTAATAACAGTGTGTAGTTGCGTGCGCGAGCGCATAATGCGTCAATCATTTCACACGTCGAGCTTTTGTTTTTACATTACATCTTTCGCTATTATAATTTTCTTTTACCGCGCTCTATTGTGCAGTATTTAAGGAGTTCACTTCATGTTATATATATATATATATATATATATATATATATATATATATATATTTTATGCAACTTAGAATGGCAAATAAGCTGACGGCCCACCTGATGGAAAGTGGTAACCATCGTGTAAAGACATGAGCTACTGCTATGTCTATGGCACTCCATGGACATAACAGAGTATACGGTTTCGCCCATAATACCTTCCATGCGTTGCCATTCCTGAGGAGTCGGAAGTTATTCCTCTGTACCCTGTAAATTCACTGCCATATCCCACCCTTCAAACCAAAACACAGCCATGAAAACACAATACTTCATTTGGAACTCTGTTAAAAATTGGTGACTTATTTATTCTCAGTATGCTATTATATGAAACCGAAGCGGGCAATTGTCCAAATTGTAGAAATGGGTCTCGCATTAACAAGTTATTTCGTGAACGAAAACCTTGTATTTAATCTTTGGCAGTTATTTGCATATTAGTTCACTGTAAAAACGACAACAAACATGCAAGCCTTGGCTTTTGGACTAGAATATTAATCACATGATAAGGTTTTGAGACATTTTTTGCGACAAGTTTCAAAATGAAGCAGGTTCTGAATTCAACAGTAGTTTTTATATTTACCAGAGGGAGACTTTGTACAAAAGTCGATTGCTTGGGTACCTCTGTCTCATTCGTGTTTCAACTGTAAAACAGTTATGTTTGCATGGCTGTGTTTCGGTTTGAAGGGTGAGATATGGCGTGAATTTACAGGGTATAGAGGAATAACATCTGAGTCCTCAGGAATGGCAACGCATGAGGGGTATCATTGGCGAAAGAGTATACTCTGTTATGTCCATGGTACTGCTCATGTCTATAGGCGACGGTTATCACTTTCCATCAGGTGGGCTGTCAGCTTGTTTGCCATTCTAAGTTGTATAAAAAATATTATTATTATTATTTAGTTATACTACATTTTAAATAGAACTCTATGTCTAGCTACGGAGAGTTTTATTTTGAATATTCCTTTTCTTGTACTACGTGTTAGTCCTTCCTTTCTTTGTTTCCCTAGTACATCTTATAAAATCTCAGGGGTGAATGAAATTTACTCCTTTAATCAATCAACCTATATCTTCTCGCCATGTTCCTTGCGGAGTAGACAGAGAGCTAATTATTGCTACTTAAAATTAATGTTGAATGTTTCACTAAACATCTCTCCCTCCCATGTTCTGTAGATAAAAAGCATTGATGATGTATTTCTTTTCCGTACACTGGTATTTCTTATTTCTTCCTTTCTTTGTTGCCCTAGTACTTTTTATTTTATCTCGAAAAGGAAAAGTAATTTTTACTACTTTTTTTAAATCATAGATTAAGAATAACTAGTGTATGTACTTGTCTTCACGCCAATTTCCTTATGAGGTAGGGTAGACACTCTGTCCTGTTACGCTTGGACATAATTCAAAAAAGCTTATATTACACAATGGTTTTGTTAAAACATTTCATTACAGAATCTTCGATCACATATTGCGATGAAATAAGGATGAAAAAATAGTATTGATAATCTTACACTAGTATTGTTCCTTCCTCCTCATGTTGCCCTAGTACTTCTTATAATATTCTTACATAGTCATACATACTGTTGAACATAGGCCCCCTCTTGTGGGGGGAGGGGTCCAGTAATTGCCATTGGCAGGCATGTTGGCAACCGCAGTTGGCGCAGTTGCAGTACATAAATATAAATTAAGGATAATTATAGATAATAACTTTATAATAGAAGCCTTTTATATACATGCCAATCTTCTTGCGGACTACACAGTGTAAATAAAGTGCATTAAACCATTTCTGTCACACTTGGACATAATCCAAAAAAGCTCATATTACTTACTCAACGCTAATGTGGAACATTTCGCCACACAACCTTCGGCCGCAGGTGTACACTTGTCCGCGTGAGCTGTCACGCCGCCGCCGCCGGTGAGTGGCGATCTGAACTGCCGATTGAAATGAGTCGAAATACAGATACGAATCTAAATAGATTATGAAACTACTTGGGGTATTAGATTCAGGCCCTTTGTAAGCTCTGTAATATACTTTTGTGCATTCACTTTTAAATTAGACTAGCTGATGCCCGCGACTTTGTCCGCGTGGTATTCGTTATTCCTGTTTAATATATAACGATATATGTATCCACCTACTTATTATGTCTGGGAGTACTGGAATAAAATTATCTTATACTTGCTTTAGGTCTAAATGACTTTACTTATGTATTATTATATGCAATATGGTTAATTCTTGTAAAATGCAAGTCAATTTGTCACATTCGGCTTTCATCTTCACCTATCATTTCTCACTGCTACCCAGCCAACATATCCAGATAGCGCAGGCGGAGCTACCATTCAATTATCATCCCATAAAAAAAATATAAATAAGTGTGGCAACGTCGAAATTCGTCGTGTTCTGACAGCATATTCCGCAATATTTATATATTTACTTTTAAATGGTTAACCAATATACATGTATATGAATTAAATTTACTATTCGTACATAGATAGAGCTCATTCTACGTTAATATCTACGATACGTAAGCAAAGCCACGGAATACAGTGAGAGTTTTTTTTTTATCCAACTTACAATGGCAAATAAGCTGACGGCCCACCTGATGGAAAGTGCTAACCGTCGCCTATAGACATGAGCAGTACCATGGACATAACAGAGTATACTCTTTCGCTCATGATACCCCTTATGCGTTGCTGTTCCTGAGGACTCGGGTGTTATTACTCTGTACCCTGTAAATTCACAGCCATATCCCACCCTTCAAACCGAAACACAGCCACGCAAACATAACTGCTTCGCATAAGCAAACGACTTTTATACAAAATCTCCCTCTGGTAAATACTAATGTCCTATCTGAGTAATGTATGAGAGTTAATTTTTAAACCGTTAATAATATTTTACTGAAATTTAGTAAACAGATAAGTTCAACATTAAGTGATAGCGTATTTTGTACAGAAATTCTCGAGCAAAGCCGCGGGACACAATTAAACACAAACTGATTGCTCATGCACATATCTACAGATGGTAACCTTGCCCGCAGGTGTATAAGTAAGTCACAACTGTATGTAGGGTTGCCAACATTTTTTTATCAAGAATTAAATTATACTTAGGTGTGAGAAGAAAAAAATTATTTTAAAAATATAAACAGTATTTTATTTATTTTATGTTTTAAATACATATTTTTAGAGCTTCTCGCTATACTTATTAATATATAATTTTTTTTCAAACTTCCTATGCCTCATCACAATCATAACTAATGTTAAAATAAATGACGAGCTCATTTTTAGGCTTCCGTACCTTTGTCCAACAGTAAAATGGATAATGTTAAAGAGCTAAAGATTGAGCTAAAGATTTATAAGAAATATTTAAAAGAACTTAAAACTTATGCCAATCATACTTACATACATGTGAATTAAGAAAGATACAGTTGCATAAGGTACAATTTACAATTTTTACAATTTATATACAACGAGGAAATATCTGCATTACCATCAGTCCCCAAACTAGGCCAGACCTGTATCTTGGGGACTATAATGTGAATGTTACAAACTCCTTAGTTAATTTAAAGATTTTATTTTTATTGTAATTTTATACTACTTTGTTTTTACCAATTGTCACTTTGCTCTTTTTAGCTGTCGTAGTCAGCCTTTCGTAGTTTTTTTTTTTTATTATAGTTATTTTCCTTTTAACCCATTTGTTGTATTACGTCAATATATATCCATAATATTGCTTACAGTGAAAAACAGTATAATACTGTTTTGAACAGTATAGTTGGCAACCCTAGCTGTTTAGTCGCTAGTGAACGGTATCCAATGAACTCAATCGACTACTGCTCGATACGACTTTATCGTTCCTAGCCTTATAGAGATAAAATAACCTAATTCATAACAAGTCGTTTTCGTAATTAAAGTACGTAGTTTTAAACGTCGAAACTAGCTGTTACCCCGCGGCTTTGCCTGCGTGAATCAGTTTTTTTTAATGGATGATAATGCAATGGTAACCCCACCAGCGCTATCGGTATATACCGGCGGGGCACCAGTGAAGGATGATAGGTGAGGATGAAGCAGGCCAGTTAGCTCACCGTGACGAATTCAACAAGAATTGTTCACGATGATTTCTATGGGGAACCGCGTGGAGGTCGAACTGATAAGGTGGATTGCTAGCAATGGATTCATTAGATTACTAATAATTCTTCCCCCCCCCCCGCGTGAATCAGTTATAAAGTATTTTAAACGTGAAAGATGAATTAACATCTATCCTTCATTACAAATTTTCGCGTTTGTGATAGTAATAGGATGGGACTAGCTCTGGAAGGTTGGAAGGGGGGGGGGGGAGGATACTCACAGCTCTACCGATTTAGAAATGGTATTATGTAATAATTTGGTAAATAGGTATTATGTACTCCATAAATTTTTGTAAAAATAATACAAATAAAAACAAGAATCCCAAAAAAGGCGGTTCCTGAATGAATTCTACTGTATCTAACGCAAGAGAAATACAAATTTAATAAACACCAACTCCCATACACATTAGAGTCTCACATTTCTTTAAAAATGGACATATTTAACATCGTTTTCACATAATCTGCGCTATTTTATCTTATGTAGATTGGTATTACAATGTCTTGTAGCTGCAGTGACTTCATTACGGCTACAAACATACATAGAATTGTAATTTGCGTTGGTACATTGGATTACATTAGTATTTATGTAATGTATTTATTAAAGAATTCGGATTCCGTAATTTCTGTTTCGGCATTTTCTATATTCTATATATTTTAGATGTTTTATTTCGAATAGTTAATATAATAATTAATAAGATTAATTCGTGTTTCAACCGTGGAGCAGTTGTGTTTGCATGGCTGTGTTTCGGTTTGAAGGGTGGGATATGGCGTGAATTTACTGGGTACAGAGGAATAACACCTGAGTCCTCAGGAATGGCAACGCATGGGGGGTATCTTCGGCGAAACAGTATACTCTGTTATGTCCATAGTACTGCTCATGTCTATAAACGACGGTTACAACTTTATATCAAGTGGGCCGTTAGCTTGTTTGCCATACTAAGTTGTATAATAATATATATATATATATATATATATATATATATATATATATATATATATATATATATATATATATAAATAAGTTGCCTTATTATAAGGCATCTTATTTATATTCATTGAACTTGTGTTACATGTAATAAATATGTTCAATCAATAATTACAAATAATTACTTTATTATTAGGTGAAGTAGGTATAAAACTGTGGGCATATTTATTTATTTTACTGTATAGTACTTAAGATATATCTACAAATGGTAATAGACACTTTATCTTATGTAGTTAGGTCACCCCGTTTGCCTTATCTAGCGGCGTTAAAATCTTGTATTCCATTTCTGCGAATATAAAGTAAAGCTCGATAAATAAACATGTTTATGCATCATTATACCGGGTGTTGTGCGCAGGCGCATGTCAAGCGGTGACGTCACCAACATGGCGGCCAGTTATGAGCCCGTCACCTTGGCGTGTGCCCACGCGACTGTTTGTTCAGTGTTTTTATTTCCTTTTTTTATTGGCGAAGACATTATTGTATTGAATTTTTATCGTTATTTTCACGCCAGATCAAGTAGTCAGAGAGAATAGAATGCTAAAGGCCTCTGTATCTATAGGTCGCTGGTTCATATCCGACTCGAAGGATCAAACTATTTGATTAAGCAAGTTATAATACAATACATTCATAATAAAAACGATATTATCTACTCAGACAGCTTGTTATAGTATTTTTCTTTTATTTTTACGATATTAAATATTCTAAATAAGTGACAAACAAATTTGTCGGCATATACATTGTCACTATCGCACGCATGTTAATACGAAACAGCAATATCTAGCGTCTTGTACTTTCCCACATATATGATCTATCTACTACAGGGTACTACAGGCATCGATGTGTTTTGTAATCTCCATGGCATTGTTCACGTTTACAGGTGACTATTTCCCATCAGGTGGACCGATAGTTTGTTTAAAATTCTAAGTTGCATAAGAAACATCTACATACCACTTGTATAGAAGGACTGGAAATGGACAAGGTATCAGCAGAAAATCAACGTATACGGGTACTCCGCAGTTTAATTCTGGGTTGGTTACCCCTTCACCATAGGGGCACATAAAACCAACTATAACTTTTTGTAACGCTTATAAATTCATAAATTATATGCTTGCAACGGTAAATAAATAATATAGCTGTCTAAATGATTAACTACATGGGACAGATAAAGGAAACACTAGGCGTCATGTCGTATAGGGAGATAAAGGATATGGCCTGGGATAGAGCTGGCTGGAGGAAGATGCATGAATTAGTTGCACCGACAAAAGGAAACTCTTAAATGAAAAAAAAAAATGAAAAGGAAATTAAATGAATTTAATCATTTTTAAGTAAATTTGTTAACAAGCGCTTTTAAATCGTTAACTTTACTCTTAAAATTTATTCGATAAAAGGAATTTCTTACACCTTTGAATGTGTGATGGAAACTGTAAATTGGCGGAGACGAATAAAAACTTCGAATAACAAACAAGCTGACGGTCTACTTGATGGAAAGTGCTAACCGTCGCCTATAGACATGAGCAGTACCATGGACGTGATAGAACACAGTGTGTCGCTCATGAATTTTCATTCCTAAGGACGACGATGTTATGCCTCTATACCTTGTAATTTCACTGTCACATCTCACCATTCAACTAATAACACAGCCATGCAAATACAAAGCTAATGAGAAAAAGAAAATAATACAATACATATGTATTATACATTTACATTATTATATGTATCACATTTCTATATTTTAGAAATAATAGAATTTCATCGTGCCTCCGATCAAACTGTTTATAATTACTCCTCTCCATCCAAAGGTTGCCTGGAAGAGATCGCTTTTAGCGACAAGGTCGCCCATTGTTGTCTCATTGTGATTATTTCTTGTAATTGTTGATATTTATAATAAGTTTACTATTGTAATCTTTTGGAGGAAACAATAAAGAGTATCTATCTTATTTTGACCTTCGCAACTCAAAAGCGTTAGCATTATTAATCAAGCCCAAGTTATATGGGTTAAAGAGTTCGTGTCACAAACAATATGTATTGAATGCCGTGATATATTTGCAGTCAATAACTGAGTCGTGACATTGCCGGTCGCACCGATAAACTCGCATTTATTTAACGCAATTGTGACATCCAGAGATTCTGTTTACTCAGTAATGTTCTTTGTGTCCAAATGTACCGTCACGATTGGATATGCATTCTACCCGGCGCGCGTGTACCTGACATTAACTTAATAGACTGTGACGTCATTACTAGTTGCGACGTCTTACGCCCAAAGTGGTTTGAGAGCGTTCATCGCTTTAAATTGACGAAGTGCTACACTTGTGCAATGTCGCAATTATATGTCAATTGTCAAAAACAAATGAAGGATTAACAATATTTACTGATTGTTTACAAAGTGCTTGTCGAAAAGGATGACAGATTTTTTAGTTTTTACGGTGAATATTAAATAAACAATTGTCTTATAACATTGAATTGCTTCCGTACATTTTAAAGTGAAATTTTAAAGAAAAAAACAAAAGACTAGTGACAGACGAAATAAAAATAAATGGCTATTAAAAAAAAAACAAGAAACAAAAAAGGTCGGAATCATCAACAGTGTATTTCTTGCCTATGAACTAAAACATCAATCATACAATAATATATATATATATATATATATATATATGTGAAGCAAAAAAATTGTACCCCTTTTTACGAAAATTGCACGCACGGAGGAATATGCACACTTATACTTTATGTTGAGAAGTAGTACAGAATGCAAATTTTGTTTAATTTTTTTTTTCAAATTATGCATAAAAATACATCAAATAAAAAGAAACATCATTACACACACTACCATGTATTTGACACGCATCACACATATTCTCTTTTGTTTTTAATATTATTTGTCTATAGTTTTACTGAATGTCAATTTGACCATTTCAACACTAGTTATTAATGTTACCCGTCAGTAACTGCCTACTGCTTAACATATGCCTTCCCTATGGAGGGGGGGGGGGGTATTGCTAGTAGTTGCGACGTTTGGCAAGCGGCTTGACAAACACAGTTAGGTTTTGATAATATTTTGACAGGAACGCTGACGTCCATCCCTCTACCATAAAGTTCCCTTGGCCACCTCTTACGGCACCCACGAGAAAGGAAGGGCTGACCTATTCTATACTTCCTATATGTGCAAATAATCTCATTAATAACTTTACGATCACCAGAGCGTGTATGTAGTCATCCAGTCACGTGTCCACGTGTCACCTTGTCTCGCTTCACGCCTACATTATTTCAACTTGTGTTATTTATCTTTGAACGAGTGACTCGCTGTAAATTACTTAATTATATTTTAAACTAATTTTTTGTCCGCCACTTCGTACCATAGACACCATAGAAATAGATGATTTCTAAACGGCGTATCGAAATCAAACATAAATCATTACCAAACGGAGACTTTGTAGAAAAGTCATTTGCTTGGGCACTCCTGTCCATTCGTGTTTCTACCGTGAAGCAGCTGTTTTCATGGCCGTGTTTCGGTTTGAAGGGTGGGATATGGCAGTGAATTTACAGGGTACAGAAGAATAATACCCGAGTTCTCAGGAATGGCAACGCATGGGGGTATCATGGACGAGACAGTATATACTCTGTTATGTCCATGTTACTGCTCATGTCTATAGGCGACGATTACCACTTTCCATCAGGTGGGCCGTCAGCTTGTTTGCCATTCTAAGTTGCATAAAAACAGTGTTTAAGCTAGACTCTCAGAGGCACAAATTCACAGCTGTATCCAGATTGGTGCAGTAATTTTTGGGTGATATTGGAACAAACAAAAGGATAGGTAGACAGGTATACGAAAGACATACGAAATCTCTAGGGAAAACGTCGGCAATTGATTTTCTTTCAACATTGTTATAATATATGTACATAGATAAATCGATATCCTATCTCCCATCTTAAGAGAAGCTGTAAACGGACTTAAAAACTACGCAACATATATTAATACTTCAACAAACTACAAACAATTTTAAATCTTACTCCTTTGTAATAAAGTATTCAAATGAATTTAAATATTAGTCCGCACATATACGTTCGATTAATCTATTTTAATTCATACCACAACGAAATAAGGTGCAATAAACAATGGACGGAAATTACACGCATGGTCAATTAAAGATATCAATTAATTTGCTGGCTTGTAAATAGGTGCTTAAGTCATTAATTTCAATGCTAATGAGGCACAGGACGCATTTGTATGGTTATTCATTGATATATGTGGAAAATTATACAATCGAGGTGTTCTTTGTAGTTATGACTCAATACGAATGGACTAGTTTAGAATAAAGATTGGTAAATTGGGTACCGCTTCTGTATCTTCTTATATTTTTTTTTATACAACTTAGAATAGACAACAAGCTGACGGCTCACCTGATGGAAACTGGTAACCATCGCCTATAGACATGAGCAGTACTGTAGACATAACAGAGTATACTGTTTCGCCCATGCTACCACCCATGCGTTGCCATTCCTGAGGATTCAGATGTTATTCCTCTGTACGCAGTAAATTCACGCCATATCCCACCCTTCAAACCGAAACACAGCCATGCAAACACAACTGCTTCACGGTTGAAACAAGAATGAGACAGAGGTACCCAAGCAAACGACTTTTGTACAAAGTCTCCCTCTGGTAGATTTATTGGGTTTTCTAGGCATTGATGGTGGAAAAAAGGTCTTTACCCACTTGGATATTGCCAATACAGGTCGGATATCTGTATTGATTTGAATCGAATGCTAAATTACGATATATATATATATATATATATATATATATATATATATATATATATATATATATATATATATATATATATATAAATAATATATATATATATATATAAATAATATATATATATATATATATATATATATATATATATATATATATATATATATATATATTGGATAATCGACATTTATTATATCGTTTATTCGGCGATAAATATATAATAATAGTGTAGTAATACACTAGTTACTATACTGTAAGTTGGTACACTTAAAAACAATTGTGCAAACAATTTCCATTGTTCACATGCACCGAAATCGGTTTAGCTTGCTCATGAAAATCCATTTTAATCATTAAATACGTCATCGAAACAATCAGTAATCATTACGTAGTAGATATACAAGTTATATGCACAAAACGCTTTGTCTCTTCCTTCATCATGTATATAGCTAAGGAGTGAAACGCTTTTCCTGCTTATGTTTTTTCATCTAAATATAACCTGTACCAATTTAAGGTAAATGCGTTTTTTTTATGGGTGAAAATGGTATGGTAACCCCGCCTGCGCTAACGGGATACGCTGGAGGAGCACCAGTGAAGGGTGATAGATGAGAATGAAAACAGGCCAGTTAGCCCATCATGATGAATTCATCATTCATCACATTCAATTAACCATGATAGTTTCTAGGGGGAACCGCGAGGAGGTCGACCTGGTTGGGTATATTGCTAGCAATAGGATCTCAGTCTCCATTACTAACAATCCCTTTACCCCCTTGGTAAATGTGAATAGGCTATTCGTGAGCTTGCGAGCCCTATCTAAGGCCAAATCAACGTTTTCCAGTAGTTGTTACACTTGGTAGAAGGGACGCTGGTACCCATTCCTCGCTTTCCCTTAGTCGCCTTTTACGACACTCACGGGAAAGGAAGGGGTAGGCTATGCTGGAACCACACGGCCATAAGATCTTTATACATTCATCATTTCAGCCATTATCTGTCCACTGCTGGACATAAGCCTCCCCCATAGACTGCCATAAAGAACGGTCCTGAGCCACCTGCATCCGCTGACTCTTATATTTATACATTGATTAATAATAATAATTTATAATAATTACAATAACTGTGACAAGATACGACAGTATCAGTTTGCACGACGTGACCTTGCGTCGACGTACTTGTGGAAGTTAAGAGTAGAACGTTTGCGGTCTGCGGTTTTCCACACTATTGCCTGATGTAAGAAAAGGTTTCAGTTTGTACGCTATTCGTTGACAACATTTACATAATGGTTTCTTTTTTGTTATTGTTTTTTATACTGATTTATATATATATATATATATATATATATATATATATATATATATATATATATATATATATATATATATATTATACAGTCATTGTTGTGTAAAGAGTTCGATCAGTGTAAATACGCTAAAAGAGGTTTGTTCCAATCGGTGCATTACAATTTTTTTTTCTGTTTCCATTTATTATTTAAATAATTATTAGATATTATTAAAATTATTATTGTTCGTTATTCGTCATTGAACTTAAAAAGTAAAATTGTGTTTTTGATTTCCGCGCGTTGTTTGAGAAAAGTACTATACAAGCCTTGGCCACAACTAGGCACTGATGGACTCACGTATGTGTGTCTCGGCAACGCCTCGGCCCACATTTGCACATTCGTCAATCAATGCCTCAGTTGTTGGCTGCTGCAGAAATAATGAAAGAAAAAAGTGTAGATTATGTGATTGTCTTTATAGATATAGAGTACGTTTGACTTTTTCTGAAATATGTCATGTTATATTAATAATAGTATTAAAATATTCCATCATTAAACGTTGAGAAAGCAATCCACACATTTCTTAATATGGCAACTTTATTAGTCTATGTTTTGATGTATGTAGAGTGATGCTCTCTGTTTGTTTTGTAATTTGTCTTGTAATTTTATGTTCTGTTACCTTGTATTTGTTACTTTTTGGTTGATGACTTTCGCCAAAGTCACAATAAATGAAAAAAAAATGCTCTCTGGTGACTGTCTGGTAATTGTAAGAAAAGAAATATCCGACATATTTCTTTCTAATACATTGTGTAACTTAAAAATATTAATAAATATATAAATATGTCTAATGTGTTTAAACATAACAATAAATACTCTGCTAAATTACTTCAAAATAATATTTAACAATCGTAAATATCAACATACTGACCTTATTTAAATTTAACAACCGAACTAATAATATTTACGCGGAAGCCATTTGATTTGTAATCTTTAATGAGCAATTACAATCCAAATCCGAAGCGTTAAATACAATTTTTATTTGAATGTTCTTAAAACGAAAGTGTTTTAACACACGCCATCACTTCCGCATTCGAATATAATAAAATTCTTCATACTCGTAGCTCGTTGATGTTTATGGCCAGTTCGTTTCGTAATTTAAAAAATTCGTTTGCCCCAAACTTGTATGTGAATCACGATAGGAAATTATGTACTCCTCATAAATTTGTTGGAGCAATCGTGTTATGAAATAACCCAAAGCTCGATAATTAATAATCAGAATAATATTATGACGAGGTAAGATTTAATTTTTGTTTCTAATGGATAAAGTCTAAAAATATTATATTTAACAGATTTAAAAAAACTCTTTATTATATATATATATATATATATATATATATATATATATATATATATATATATATATATATATATATATATATATATATATATATATATATATATATATATATATATATATATATATATATATATATATATATATATATATTTAATGGGTGACAATGAAATGGTAACTCCACCCATGCTATCGGCATACACCGACGAGGCACCAATGGAAGATGATAGGTGAGAAAGAATGCAGGTCAGTTGGCCCATCATGATGAATTCGACAAGAATTAATCATGATGGTTTTCAGGGGGAACCACGTAAAGTCGACCTGAGGGTATATTGCTAGTAATGGGGCTATTAGACCTCGCTTTCCCCCTGGGATATATATTTAAATTATTACATGTATCACATCTCTATATTTTAGAAATAATAGAATTTCATCGTGCCTCCGATCAAACTGTTTATAATTACTCCTCTCCATCCAAAGGTTGCCTGGAAGAGATCGCTCTTAACGATAAGGTCACTCATTGTTTTCTCATTGTGATTATTTCTTGTAATTATTTATATTTATAATAAGTTAACTATTGTAATCTTTTGGAGGAACAATAAAGAGTATCTGTCTTTCACTTATAGTACGCTACAATAACAGCGATACAATAGAGGCGTAAAACCCTAGTTCTTAAGAATGGCAAAGCATAAAGGGTATCATGGACGACACAATATACTCTGTTATGCCCAAGACACTGTTCATGTCTATAAATTCACCACAAGAAGATTTTGTACAAAAGTTATTTGCTTGGGCACCTCTATCCCATTCGTGTTTCTACCGTGAAGCAGTTATGTTTGCATGGCTGTATATTGTATAAAATTAATTGCATGAGTACGTATTTTTTCTCTAATTCTATTGCTAACAAGTTACGCTTGCTTACATAATAGTGTTTTGATTTGTAGGGTGAGATATGGCAGTGAAATTACACTCTGACCCAAGATCTTAGCACACCTGCAATGCCGCTGGTGTTGTGGGTGATCATGGGCGGCGGTAGTCACTTACCATCAGGTGAGCCGCATGCTCGTTTGCCCCCTGTGTTGTAAAAAAAAAAAAAAAAAAAAAAAAAAAAAAAAGAACTTCGACCCAAGGGTCGACAGTGCGTGCGTGACATCGCTGATATTGCAGGCGTCCATAGACTATATAATTGTTTACCACTAGAAGTGTTGTATGCTTGATTATAAAGGTGCATAACATATATAATAAAATAATAATGAATATTCGTGTAACTTTTCGATATCGGAATAAATAATTCCTTCTTTCTGCCATCAATGTTCAAAGGAACCCAACATTTCGTATTGGCGCCGAAATGATCCATGTCTACTTGACTGCCATTTTAATTTTATAAAAAAAAAATGTTCCCACAACAAATATATTTACCTAAATAAGTGGAACGACCCACTAAGTCATTTGTAGAAATGGTATAATGTATATAATACTTGTATTCCTGTAATCGTCTCTCACATCTACACTAATATTATAAAGAGGAAAGATTTGTATTTTTGTGTGTATGTATGTTTATAATGAATAAACTCTAAAACTACTTTTCTGATCTTAAAAATTCTTTCACCATTAGAAAACTACATTCAACCTGAGTAACATAGGCTATATTTATTGTTAGAAAAGATTAGGCATTCTTACTAGAACTTTAGTAACGTAACTCAAGGTGTAAAAAAATGCTATAAAATATCTTTAGTCGCGTGCGCTGCGGAAACTATTGGTGATAGAACAAAAGTATGTTCTACAATATTGAAGAAAATATCAATAACTACAGAAAACTTCGCGACACTATATGTCCAACTATTATCGTTATGTCACAATAATCACTTTTTGAAATGTTGTAAAAATGTCAACCCGTGCGAAGACGGGACGGGCCGCTAGTTTTTAATAAAATAGGTCGGCATACTTTTCACAGGCGATAAGCAACACGACATTGGCGCATATTATTCTGGCAACACGCAGGTACCTGCTATATGATTTATCTTTATATTTTAATTCTATGTAACCAAAACAAATATTAGTTACCAACTCCTTAAATTAATAATACAATTTTATTTAATATCGAATTTAAAATTCGATGCGAATAACAATGTAAGTGAGATAGGAATTAATAATTTTATTTTATTCTTACTCTAGTCGTTTTAACGTCATGCAAATTTGCGATAGTTTGTTAAACTACTAGTTACCAGTTACCAGAGGGAGACTTTGTACAAAAGTCGTTTGCTTGGGTATCTCTGTCTCATTCGTGTTTCAACCGTGAAGCAGTTGTGTTTGCATAACTGTGTTTCGGTTTGAAGGGTGGGATATGGCGTGAATTTACTGGGTACAGAGGAATAACACCTTAGTCCTCAGGAATAACAACGCATGGGCGTATCATGGGCGAAAGAGTACATTCTGTTATGTCCATGGTACTGCTCATGTCTATAGGCGACGGTTACCACTTTCCATCAGGTGGGCCGTCAGCTTGTTTGCCATTCTAAGTTGTATAAAAAAAAAGTTGTTACTGAAATATAGTTGAATGGAATTAAACAAAAATAACTGGACAGATAGACCATATCCTGAACTCATAAGGAACTTTTTAAAAACAGTCGTACAAGCACAGATGCTTGACGTCGGAAACACAAATGGGACAAATATGCTTACAATCGACAACTCCCCATCCGGTAACATTTTACGTATAAAAATAATTTAAATTCATAGTTTTTTTTTTATGCAATTTAGAATGGCAAACAAACTGACGGCCCACCTGATGGAAAGTGGTAACTGGCGTCTATACACATGAACAGTACCATGGACATAACAGAGTTTATTATTTCGCCCAAGATACCACCCATGCGTTGCTATTCCTGAGAAATAAGTATTAATAAGATACAAAGGCACTTTGTAATTTTTTTTATACAACTTAAAATGGCACACTAACTGACGGCTGATGGAAATTCTATGTTGTTTATGTTATTTTGTATCAGATAATTCATTTACAACATTATTATAATATTGAAATACACAGACTAGAAAAAAATATTACGTAATCTTATAGACATTGCCCGCCATTTTATATGGCATGTGGCATTGAATTAAAATTTCAGAGAATTATTCAAATTATTAATTATAAGCGTTAACAGTTTCCAATAAATAAGATTTTAAGGTTATATTATAACAATTCATATAAGGTACTAGGGTAGCATAATCGAATGCAACGTTGCCCACACACACACACACACATACAATGCCAATATTACCTGTAACCGCAACGACCTAGCCATATGATGTCAATATACTATAATATATATTTTATCTAGTTATTAAATCGTGACATGTCCAAGTTACCTCAGTTCAAGGTCACAGCGTTAAGGTGATCCGGCCATTTTGTCATTGTAATTAATTTGTTGACAAATGACATTATATTTGTTTTTTTTTTTCTCACTAAGCTAAGTAACGATTTCATTCAAATTACAAAAGATTTTGACTTGTAGTTTTACGGCTGACTGTCTGTTATTGTATCTGTGCACTGGCCGAAATTAATGGGGGGGGGGGGGGGGGGGGGGAATGTATAAGTAAGGAATTGTTAGATTTTTATACAACTTAGAATGGCAAAAAAGCTGACGGTCCACCTGATGGAAAGTGGTAACCGTCGCCTACAGACATACTGTTTCGCCCATGATACCCTCCATGCGTTGCCATCCCTAAGGAGCCAGATGTTATTCCTCTGTACCCTGTAAATTCACTACCATATCTCACCCTTCAAACCGAAACACAGCAATGCAAACACAACTGCTTCACGGTAAAAACACTAATGGGACAGAGGTAGAAGTAGATGAAAGATCATTAATTGTTATAAGGTATTAACATAGTGACATTGCAATATTCTGCCTACATGTTTATTGCCAAACGAAGCCCCCCATAACATATTACGCCTCAGCTCGTCCTCGTCCCACGTTCTTGTCTAATTATTTATCGCCTACCTACAATAAACAATATCGTTAACTCTTAAGTGATTAAGTCCGTGATTTGTGGAAATAATATGGCACCACTTCATCCATCAGACAGGCAGTCAATTTGCGTCATACAGTGTATTAAATAAAAACTAAAACGGTTTATACAATTTTGATTTTGTTCCAATAAAAAATATCTATTATAAATTATACTGTAAAATGGCATGAAGTCATTTTTCGTTCGCATATACATACACACGCGCACACATGCACACCTACATGCACACACACGCATATACTCTCTCTCTCACACACACAAACACACACACACACACACACAGAGAGAGAGAGAGAGAGAGAGAGAGTTATACAGATATGTATGTATAAAAGGAACGAGGTTCTTAATTAACCTATATATGTTTTATGTACAGATGTGTGTGTAAAGTCAATCCTAAACCGATTTTGATACTTTTTTTGCAATCAATAGGATGCATCTCGTTTGACAAGATTAATTTCATTATTCCTTTTTGCAGGCCAAAATCTCCAATAATAAATTTAAATTAATATCAAGGTTACTATTTTGTTTTATTTATTTTAATACATTACTAGTATTAAAATAAAAAAGAAAATCGTTACAAATCTCAACGTTGCAGACAAAAAACAAATGGACGTGACGCGCATAAAGAAAAATAAAAATCTTTGTAAAATAAAATTTATTTTACAAGAAACACAACGACAGGTTATGGCCCCCGTATATCTTACTGTAAATCTTTGATAAATTATGGCCCCAGTATTAATTGTACACCTATATATATGTATATAGTCTTTTGCATAATATTGCGCATATCATTCGACTTAGACATGTTTTGCATATGCGCACAGATGACCAATTACCCTTGATCTTTTTAGTTTTGCATAATTTTCATATAACTCAGCATAAATTCAGAATCGTGCTGTCATTAACCAATAATCGTACAATATATTTTAATATTTACGAGTGTTAACGAGACATGAGCCAGTTGTTTATAACGCAAAAGACATGGGGGAAAAAGGACTGTTAGTAATTGGGCCCAATAGCCCCATTGCTAGCAATATCTAAACGTATTTCCGCCTGGAAATCATCGTGGTTAAATCTAGTTAAATTAGTTAGGATGAGCTAACTGATCTGCTTGGGGGGAAAGGGATTGTTAGTAACGAGATTTATCAACCTCCTTGCTAACAATACACCCTATCAGGTCGACCTCCACGCGGTTCCCCTTGGAAACCGTAGTGATTAATTCTTGTTCAATTGGTCACTATGGGTCAACTGACCTGCCATTCTCTTCACCTATCACCGTTCACTGGTACCCCGTCAGCGTATACCGATATCGCAGGCGGGGTTACCATACCATCTTCACCCAATAAAAAAGACCTACCTGTTTTCATCCTTACCTATCGTCTCTCACTGGTGCCCCGCCATCGTATACCGATAGCGCAGGCTAGGTTACCGTTTATTATCAGCTATTAAAAAAAACGTTAAAGAATTATTTATTATTGCCTATGTACAACAGTGGACAAATATTATTTTATATAATGACTAGCTGATTCCTATAGTAGACGTTGTATGCATTGCCATTCCTGCGGATTATGGGCTCAGACTTCTGTATCCTGTAATTTCACTGCCATATCCCAGCCTTGAAACTGAATACAACTGTTTTACGGCACTAACATGGGTGGGCCAGAGTAGATAGATAGATAGATATTCTTTATTGTTTCCTCCGTGAAGCAGGCTGTATTTGCATGGCTGTGTTTTGGTTTGAAGGATGGGATATGGCGTAAATTTACTGGGTACAGAGGAATAACACCTGAGTCCTCAGAAATGACAACGCATGGGGGGTATCATGGGCGAAACAATATACTCTGTTATGTCCATGGTACTGCTGTACTGCTGTAGTATGCCTGCGATCAGTGCCAGCCTAAGGGTGAAGGAGCTGGGTGCCAACATCGATAATGGGCGCCGTATGATTTCTAAAGGATGGTGTTACATACAACGTTGGTGTTTTTTAAATGGGTGAAAATGGAACAGTAACCCTGCCTGTGCTATCAATATACACTAGAAGGACACCAGCGAGAGATGATAGGTGAAGATGAAAACAGACTAGTTTTTAAATGGTAAACCCCTTCCGCGCTAACGGTATATTTTGGCGTAGTACTAGTGTAGAATGATAGGTGAGAATGAAAAGGCAGGTTGCTGATTTTCACCATCGTACAACCTACTATAAACTAAAATTTAATCCCAACCATCTGGACGAGTGGCGGTCCTCCACCGTGCGTTTTTCAAGGCACTTTCTTCCACGCACGACCACTCTTTGGAATTAACTTCCAGCAGCAGTATTTCCGAACCGATACGACAACATAACCTTCAAGAAAAGAACATATTCCCTTTTAAAAGGCCGGCAGCACACCTGCAATGCCTTTGGTATTGTGGGTGATCATGGGCGGCGGTAGTCACTTACCATCAGGTGAGCTGCATGCTCGTTTGCCCCCTGTGTTGTAAAAAAAAGGTCAGTCAACCCACCGTGATGAATACATCTGGGTTTCAGCACGATGGTTTCCAGGAGGACCGGGCGGAGACTGTCTCGACAGGGCATATTGCTAGCAATGAGACTGATAGTCCGCATTACTAACAATCGCTCCCCCCCTCCCTTAACAGGTCAGTTAGCCCATCGATCGTGATGATAGTTTCCAAAAGAAACGAGTGAAAGTCAATCTGATAGGGTATATTGCTAGAAACAGATCAATCAGATCCTATTACCAAGAATCTCTTTCTCCCGACGTTGGCTATTTAAATATAATAATTAAATTACAACGAATCCTAACTTTTTTCGTTTTCTGGGAAGGGAGAGACGTTTAAACCTTTGCCCGGGGGGCGCCACCTAAGCCGAGTCCGGTTCTGTCTGTGATTAGCGTCTTAGCGGTACGCATTTGACTTTCAATAAGTTATTTAGCTTTTAAATAAGTAAACACACGTAGACAGCTATTTCTGGCTACTAGTTGCAACGCATGCATTGTGACATCTTAGTCTTGATTGCGTTGGGTTTATTTATTTCTTATGGTACTTTTAGTTGGTTGCATAGATTCATTATGATAACTAGTGTCAACGCCTCCTTATGGGGAAGAGTTATGTCTAGCAGTGGACAGTTAAATGGTGATATGATGATGATAGATTAATTATCCAGTTTCGTTAATCCAATTGCAGTGGCAACTCTTAAGCCTTTAGTGCCATCGATTTTTGCTCATATCTACTTAAAAATGCCAAAGAAATCTTTGTCGTGTCGATGTCATTCACCCTTGTAAAAAACTCTAAAAAACTGTATCTCCTCTAAAAATTATCCAATTTTAATATTTTTTTTACAGCAAGCTAAACAGCGACTGATTTCACAACGAGCGCTATGACTTACGTGGTACTTTTAGATGCAATGTGCACGAGCGCGATGGCGCTCGTCGGCACTTAAAGGGTTAAAATAGTAGTAATTATTCTGTGATACCATTCTTGGTTTATGACTCTTTTTTTTTTAATTGATGATAATAGAATGGTAACCCCGCCCGCGCCAACGGTATACACTGGCGGGGCACCAGTGAAGGATGATAGGTGAGAATGGAAAGGCAGGTCTGTTAGCCCACCGTGATGAATACACCTGGAGTTCAGCACAAGATCAAATCGTTTTATCACTAAAAAGGGAGTAGTGTTTGTGATAGTATCCGTGTTAGAATGACGCTTGTTGAATGCGGATTGATCGATTATAAATGAATAACATGATAGGTCAGACTAAGCACATTGCCCAACTAGGCTTATACACAAAAAGTGATTGTACATTTTGTCACAATGAGGGAGCAGTTGTGTTTGCATAGCTGTGTTTCAGTTTGAAGGGTGGGATATGGCGTGGATTTACTGGGTACAGAGGAATAACACCTGAGTCCTCAGGAATGGCAACGTATAGGGGGTATCATGGGCGAAACAGTATACTCTGTTATGTCCATGGTACTGCACATGTCTATAGGCGACGGTTACCACTTTCCATCAGGTGGGCCGTCAGCTTGTTTGCCATTCTAAGTTGTATAAAAAAAACGTATATTGCACAAATCATACTCACAAGCTCAAATTTCGATATTTTTGTGTGCAATCGAGCGGTAAACAAAGAATTTATACCAACTATCTATCTATACATCTAGTGTTGAAACTATATGCCTTTTTGTAGAGCCTTGAAACGTTCACTACTTCATTTACTCCAAAATAAGTCGGCCATTAAGTAATTTGCTACCATTTGTGGCGTATTGGTACGAATTCGAATTATTTGTTTTAATTCAAATAGTAAGCGGTTACCGTAGCCTATAAACGCCTGCAATACCAGGGGTATTACGCGCGTTGCCGACCCTGAAGAAACCTCTGTTAACACATGAAAACTTTTTTGTTATTTATAATAATTTGAATTTAATAAAAAATAAAAACTCATTCTTTTTCTAGCTGTCAACATGTTTTTTATTTCATAAAATTAAAAATATTTAAAATAAAGCAAATACAGCTAGAGCACTAACAATCTCTTTAGCTCCCTTTCGAAGAACCCCATGCTGTAATCTTTTCATTTTATTTATAGGTCATTGATTATTTTACATTAATTATACGTATTTACTATCTTTATTTTCCCATGGGTGTCGTAAGAGGCAACTAAGAGAATTTTATAGTTGAGGGATGGGCAGCAGCGTCACTCTTAAAACACCAAAGGCTAATTGCGCTTGTCAATGTGTCTGCCAGGCGTGGAAACTTCTGGCGAAACCTATGCTCAGTAGTGTACAATTTTCGGCTGATATGACGTTAATAACTTACCTACTAAATTAACACGGAAAAGAAATAAAGGAAAAAATATTCTCATTCAAGTAAACTACTAAAAAAATAAATACTAAATAAAATACTAAAAATTTCAATCATGCCTAAAATCTAATGCTATATTTCTTTGTTTCAGGTAATTAAATAATTCAGTCCTGTATGATTATTTTTTTATCACCAACTGCAGTGCATTGTAATTATTTTTACCACAATCAAGCTATTCATATAATATGAAATACTCAGGTTCGTAACGCTGTTTTTTTTTCAATCGACTCGTGTCCTTTATTTTTATAAGATGCTTCCCAATGCGGTTATATTTTTTCTGTGGTCAGTACCTCCTAACTCCGTCATTTGTGAACCGATTTGAAAAATTGCTTTTTTATCTGTAAGGTTATATTTACAGATAATTAAGATTGTTTCATAAAAAAAAAAGACTAGTAGTAGCGAAGCTAGTAATATTGATTTAAAAACTAAATATACAATAAGAGCTATTTTTAATAAATTTTAAGTGTTAAAATAAAATTAAAAAAAAACTAAACTTCTAAATCAATTTTGAAAAAATCTGTAAATATATCCTTTCAGATAAAAATAGAATTACCAGAGTGAGTCTTTGTACAAAAGTCGCTTGCTTGGGTACCTCTGTCCTATTCGTGTTTCAACCGTGAAGCAGTTGTGTTTGCATGACTGTGTTTCGGTTTGAAGGGTTTGATATGGCGTGAAAGTACTGGGTACAAAGGAATAACACCTGAGTCCTCAGGAATGGCAACGCATGGGGGGTATCATGGGCGAAACAGTATACTCTGTTATGTCCATGGTACTGCTCATGTCTATAGGCGACGGTTACCATTTTCCATCAGGTAGGCCGTCAGCTTGTTTGCCATTCTAAGTTGCATAAAATATATATATATATATATATAAAGCGAGATAAGAGAAATTATTAAAATTATTATTTTTTTCTTTTTGTGCGTGTGCCATAACAATAGTTTAAAATTTGTTATTTTGAAAACGTAAGTCGGTTCCCTATGGCATTTGACTACTGCAACAACAGTAACAGTAGCTGGCCACGGTCGACGGTGATGAAATAAAAATTAAACTAATGTTTGTCTATGACGAAATATACCATAAACGGTCGTTTGTACACTTAAGAATCTTCGTAAACACATATGTTTCCTATTTGTAATGCAAATCGTACTAGACGACCTTGCATGCTACTGAAACGTATTGTCTTGCTGTTTTTAGTTGAATGCGACTGAAAATTCTCACTCCTTTGATGATGATGATGATGATATGATGGGCGTCATACATTATACATGTATGAGAGTCGACTATGAGGTTTCCTAGACTTCTATCTAAGTTACAATTTCAATTTACTAGTTTAGCAAAATTATTATATATTATAGGGTTATAATGACGATAATTTTTTTATGCAACTTATAATGGCAAACAAATTGATGGTTCACCTGATGGGAAGTGGTAACCGTCGCCTATAGACATGAGCAGTACCATGAACATAACAGAGTATACTGTTTCGCCCATGATACCCCCCATGCGTTGCCATTCCTGAGGACTCAGGTGTTATTCCTCTGTACTCAGTAAATTCACTGCCATATCCCACTGTTCAAACCGAAACACAGTCGTGCAAATACAACTGCTTCACGGTTGAAACACGAATGGAATATACATAAGTGTCCAAGCAAATGACTTTTATACAAAGTCTCCCTCTGGTAAAAATAAATAAAATAATGATCATAATAATAATAAGCGAAGAAACTTTTAAAATCGGTTAAGTAGTTTTTGAGTTTATCTATTATAAACAAACAAACAAACAAATCCTTCTTTCTTTATATTAATATAGATAAATAAGTTCAGATACAAAAACAAATATAGTTACAACGTCCACTGTTATAAGATTGCGTGTAATCGATTGTAAATCATTTAGATTCCCACCAAATCGATTCCATTCTACTATTTATTAGCGTGAAGGTTGCTAACATAGTGTTTATACATAACTGAATCGATTATATACACATCATTCAGTATGGAATATCGTTTAGTTTAGAGTAATGCGGGTCGACATGCGAAAGCGCAAGGCCGTTCCATTTGTGTCTTACTTCTTTTAACATTTACACTTTTGTTTCGGTTATCTCTTATATTCGAAATGCCAGACTTCCTTACTAATATTATAAATAATAACTTGAGTTAGTTTTTTATCTCTTTGCAGTTTACCATTTATTATGATATTTTTTTTAATGGATGATAATTAAATTGTTACTCCGCCTGTGCTATCGGTATACAGGATTCAGAATATATATTCAGAATAGTCCGTCAAGCAGTTCCTTCAAGAAAAGATTAAAATCATTCTATCTTTCCAATTTTGTTTAAATATATAATTGATTTTTTTTTTGATGAATGAAAATGATATGGCAGCCCCGCCTGCGCTAACGGGATACGCTGGCGGAGCAACCCAAGGGGAATCCAAGGGGAACCGCGAGGAGGTCGACCTGATAGGGTATATTGCTAGCAATGGGACCATTAGACCCCATTATTAACAATCCCTTTCCCCCTCTGAAACCGCGTTGTACACGACCATTTAGGCTGTAAGGATTTATGTACGGACTGTGCTTAGAGGAATTGTTCAATATGATGCCCACAGCCACTTTCTACCATTTTACGGCTCGCCACCGACAGGGAGTTCACCGTCATCTGTTTATCACCTCAGAACTCCGTTATTTATAAACCGATTTGGAAAATTGCTTAAAAGCATATATTATATGTTACTTGCAGATCGTTCTCACGGAAATTTTATTAAAATCATTTCAGCATATTTTTAATACGCGATGAAAATTTGATTTCAGTATATAAAACATGTGTCAACAATACGAACGTTTAAAATTAACTATCGGTTAAGCAGTTTGGTTTTAAATCCAAAAGAACTGGTTTTGTCTTCTTAGTTCTGGTTTTTCTTCTGGTTTTGTTTTCAATGAATTGAAATACTTTTTTATGGAACAAAAATTACTTTTTTATTTACAAGTTTCAATTTACGTTGGTTTAATATGTAAGTAAATTTTTTCAAAACTTCATATTTCCAATATACATAAGTTTTTTATTGTTTTTATATTTCTTGATTAGCATTTATAGGAATATCTTCGTGTCTCATAAAATTCACATTTATCATTGGTGCACAAAAACTACAGTGACAGAAACGAACAAAAACTTAGAGCAAAAAGATGATATCATATTGGCGTTTCGCATTCGATTTCCACGAATAGATACGATATGTATTTGCGTAGTAATTTTCATACAATAAATTATTTATAATCGATTTTTAAAATATGCAAGATTTCAGAATTTTTCATATTTTAATTCTAGCGATATTATAATGCAATGATAATACGCAATGCTCAATATTGTAATTCAAGATGGCTGCCGCTACAAAATGGTGGACAATACTATCACTATCCCCATCCCTATCACTATCTTTATAATTACTATTATTACTATTGAAGGTTCCCTCGATTGATTACGGTTTCACCTGATGGAAAGAGATGATGTAGTCTAAGATGGAACCCGCGGGCCCACGAATAACCTATTTACATTTGCCTTAAATTGGTACAGATTATATTTGGATGGAAAAACATAAGCAGGCAGAGACTTCAACTCCTTGGCCGTATACATGATTACCCTGTGCATATTTTGTCAACCTTGTTAATGATGAAAGAGCTTAAAATAATGTCATCATTTTAATACAGTTGCAACCACACGATGGCGGATTACATTATAGAAGCTTGTTTTGGGAACAAAATTTTAAAAGTCAACCGATGAATACGAACTTATGACCTTTAGATCTTACAATGACAATATTGTCACGACGATCTTATATGGGCGTTGTAATTATCACATATTCGGGTCGCATTCGATTAATTTGTAATTTTAATTCGTCCACCATTAACATTAATCAATACAACTGGTGACACGTGTGAGAAAACAGGTAATTACCACTTCAGTACAGCTCGTGATACCGCCGTGCTCTATGGTCAAGGTGACCATGTTACTGTCGCATGAGGTGGAACTATTGAATATTATTAATTACATCATGGTTCAAACCAATTTAATTGTTACTAACTTATATTTTTATCTATTAACTAGCAATTTTTTTTACAAAACAGGGGGCAAACGAGCCTTCGGCTCACCTGATGGTAAATGACTACCGCCGCCTATGATCACCCACAACACCAACGGCATCACAGGTGTGCTGCCGGCCTTTTAAAAAGGAATATACTCTTTTCTTGAAGGTTATGATATCGTATCGGTTCAGGAATACTGCCGCTGGATGTTGATTCCAAAGAGTGGTTGTGCGTGGAAGAAAGTGCCTTGAAAAACGCACGGTGGAACTGACCCTCGTCCAGATAGTTGGGATGAAATTACAAATTTGAAATTACAAACAATATACAGAATTAGGTCGCAAAGTTTAAATTTAATCAACTTGGAGTGTCGCAGGGTAATATCCTGGGACCATTGATCTCCCAAATGTAAATAAATATTAACATAAACTATTTACTGATGACATATCGATTATTATTTATATAAAATCCAATATTGACTACCAAAGGGAGATAAATGACAGTGCCAGAAACGTGGTTGAATAGTTAGCTTGCAATAACCTTCGCGTAAATGTAGAAAAACTAAATAATACAATTTCTATCTATTACAAGAAGAAATATTTTAAACTATTTTGTGGAATATGTGCCTAAGTAAACATTACCAAAGTTAAATTGCGATTGCCAACTCGTCTACCAAGCGTGGCAATTACTGACAATACCACCAACGGCAAAGGCAGTCTATGAGAGCGACTTATATTCAGCAGTGGAAAGATAACGGCTAATATTATGATAACAATGAATTTCGATTTGATTTCTTCTGAAGACTTCGCGTGTGCAGCTAGTAGAATTCGATGAAAACATAACAACTACCTTTACATATAACATTGTCTGCCCTTCTCGGCTTATGTAAATAAAAGTCAATGAACTCACAAAAAAACTCCTTTAACGACCAACCCGGGGTACCAATTCGGCAACCACACGGAATACAATGATCCAATTAAAATACGAAATGGGGTATCGAATAAAAAAAATCGAATGCAGTATTCTAAAATCGGTGTGTCGATTTTATAATGATCGGACCGGAATAAAGGACTCAAGCCAATTTGAATACTGGATACACACATTACGATACAATCTCCGTAATCGTACATTGTTAAAAAAAAAAATTACTCCCATTTAAAATAGTACATTACTGCAGCGGCCAGCAACTGAGGCATTGATGGACGAACGTGCAAATGTGGACCAAGCCACAGCCGAGGCACACATACGTGAGTCCATCAATGTCTAGTTGTGGCCAAGGCTTGTATAGTACTTTTCTCAAACAATGCGCGGAAATCAAAAACATAATTTTACTTTTTAAGTTCAATGACGAATAACGAACAATAATAATTTTTCACGCACCATAATGTTCCTTTGTTTTTTCAATGAACAGCTTTCTATTTGCAAGCCAGTTCGAAATTTATATAAAATGTTTTATTAGTTACCTCTTTGGTAGCCATGTTTTGAAGTAAAAGGTCATTCCATTTTTAAATTACAGGACAGATATGAGTGTACATATTAATTTATTTGGCCGCAAAACACGACAGATATGGATTTTCATACAACTTTTGCCGGCCGCTGCCCGCATGTATCTGGCCAGTACGGCAATTTTAATTTATCTCAAAGAAGATTGTCAAAATAATGCTCACATTTCCAAACATGTTTGAGAAAAGAATATTATATTCAAGAATGAATGATACTCAAATTGATGGTACACTTGATGTTTCCATCCTAGCTAACTGTCGCCTATATGGTTGGTTCTTGAATTCTTCACGATGAGCCAACTGACCTAACATCTCTCACTGTTGCCTCGCCTGTTAGATTTTTTGTCAATCTGTATATTTGTTACGACATCACGCAAAAACTACTACACCAAATTGGATGCGGTTTTCACAGTTGTATTTCTAAAGGTCTAAACTTCAAAGTTGCTCTACGTTTTATCTTGATACGCCATCTAAAAGTGGATTATTTTGTTAGTGTTCCAATTTCAGAAATCCAGACGCAAGAAGTAGCGACTAAAAAACCTAGTTATATATATTTTTACATAAACATTATATGAATTATCTTTAATATTTAAAGTAACTAAACTTTATGATAGGACAAAAAGTTTTTCAATATATTGGGAACCCTATCTGTTTGCATGAATCAATAAACTTTTGCTTTCACAAACCAGCTCGCTCCGGACGGTGCAAGGTGACTGTGACCGGGGTAATCGGTCAATGGACCTTCAACCATAAACGCGAGTATGACATCCACATTTTGTATGTACTCATCGAGTTTACGTGGGAAATGAAAAAAAAAAAACGAAACGTGACTTTATCACAAAGAGCACTATTAACATAGATTAAGAATAAATACTCTTTCTATGACTGTTGAGTTTCGAAATTCAAATTTATTTCTGACAGTTTACGCCGCCAAGTTTATGTTATATTGTCATCACATTTTGTCAATGGTCTCGTTTTGTCTATATTCATATCATGTCCCATAGAGGTCCTTTTTCTTTTTAATTCATAGATTAAACATACTACTATTCTTAAAGTCTGTGTTAGTGTTCCACAAAAACAACCGACTTCCATTTTGATAAAACTAGTTATTTCGATTTAAAACTAATCTACTGAAGCGATTTTGATAAAAAAAAAGAATTTCAGATAAAAAAGGAATTTTCCAAATTGGTTTACAAACTGACGGAGTTATGAGATAATAAATATGAAGCTGAGATAAAAAAAAACATACAACCGAATAGAGACCTTCTTTTTGAACTCGGTTGAAAATAATCCATAAGTAAATAAGTAGTATATAAGTAGTAGACAAATAGGTACGTAAAGTATATAAAGAATCTTTCGCATACATTTTATAATACGTATCCAAATAAAAATTTCAATGTTCACAATAAATCACAACCTTATGGCGAACGGTTTAAAGTTCAAATTTGCTGAATATGTTAGAGTAGTCATTGTATCTTATACTATTTGTTCGAACATCGATAAATTCTGATGACATGACGACATTGTTCATAATTAGAGCCTTAACAGGAAAAAACAGTATTACTTACTTTATTTCTAACGTGATCAGATGTTCAGAATTATGGTTTTTTTTTTTTTTTTTTTTTTTTTTTTTAAAAAGATACTTTATTTTCTGTCGTTAATTTTTATACGACAACTTTTTTGCTATTTTAGTTTTGCTATTGAAGGTCTACTTGCTTTTTTTTTTTTTTTTTTTTTTTTTTTTTTTTTTTTTTTTTTTTTTTTTTTTTTTTTTTTTCTTCTACTTTATTAATATATATAATATGTAACATAATAATTTATTCAAATCTGTTCCAGTAAAATTGTCAATCAAGATTCTTGGTTCCGTTCTCCTTTCCTACTATTCGGAGGGTGGTCTTTGCAAAATTCAAGAAAAAGGTCTTGTTTCATCGTCATGAAAGATATGCTCCAGGTTGTTCTCAGTAATTTTACTGTTAATTAGGCATTCGCAGTTATATCTTATTTTTGCAAATCTAGGACATTCTGTTATTATATGTATGATAGTTTGCGGCGTTTCGTCATCACATTTACATGCTGGAGAGTCGATTAACTTGTATTTGTGCAAGTATGACCTATTTCCTCCATGCCCAGTCAAAAGGTGAGTAGTGACACTATCAAACTTAGTTTTTTGCAGAATTTTGTACGCTTTCCTGACATCTGGAAGGAAGATCTTAGTATTGCTGCCTGTCGACGAGTTACTATATTCTGTTTGCCATGCTTCAACTGATCTTTCTCTGAGTTCCCTTTTGACTAGAGATAGAGGAAAGCGGTCATAGGCAGGTTTTGCCCTTTTCTTTAAGGCAGCAGTTTTTGCTAAATCATCTGCTCGTTCATTGCCCTGGATTCCTACATGTGCCTTTACCCAATAAAAATAAACTTTGCCTCCGCGTTCCATTAGGTTCTTTATCCGATTTCTTATTTCTATTGTGAGTGGATGAAGAGAGCATGGATCCGCAATGCTTTGCAGTGCTGATTTTGAATCACTAAGTATATTAGCCTGTATATGGTCACGTTTTTTATTCATATACTCTAAAGCTTTAAGAATCGCCATGAGTTCCGCCTGATATACTGAACAAAAATCTTCCAAACGAAAAGTAGTGGACCAAACCTCTTTGCCGTTAAACCAGCTTGACGCAGAGCCACCAACTCTATCCTGTATCTTACTACCATCCGTATAGATTTGAGGTAAAGTGTTGTCAATAATCTCATTGATTTCGTCCTGATTGTTTATTATTGTGAATTCGATTTTAGATCTGGATGATGGATGCGGTAAAGCGGCCAAAGGCGTACGTGTTTCAAACTCTCTTCCCGGCAGGCTCTCCAGTGGTTTACCTTTTTTAATTTGATATAGCTCTGCCAGTTCTATTGCTCTATATTTTAGTGGGAGGATACCCGCTAGGGTAACGCTGGCTGTGAATGATGTAGTACGATGACCTTTAATTATTTTTATTGCAAATAGTCTGGTAACCCTATCGAGGAGAGAGCAAGTTGATCGTTTGTTGGTGGTTTGCGCCCAGCAGCTTGCAGCGTATAAAATTGTGGGTTCCACTACTGTTCGGTAAATAAGTTTTAAAATGTCAGAATTCAAGCCCCACTGGGCCCTAGCCATTCTAGATACGGACTTATAAATGTTAAGTGCTTTCTTTGTTACGTTACTTAAATGCTTTCTAAAATTTAGATTCTGATCTATTGTTAATCCAAGGACTTTAAGTTCTTTTTGTAACCGTATATGTATACCATCCATTACCAATTTAGGGGTGTTGTATTTGATTTTTCTTGTAAATAGGACAGCTTGTGTTTTTTGCGGTGCAAACTGAAGTTTTAGTTTCTTCCCCCATGCTACCAGTTTTGTTAGTGCAGAATTAAGATTACCTTCAATTTCCTCGCCTGTATCTCCTTGGGCTATTAAGAGAATATCGTCAGCAAAGGCCTGAATTCTGACATGTGGGTATTGAGTAGACTCCAATACCTGATCCAGTTGCACATTCCAGAGGGTAGGACCACAGATAGAACCTTGAATACACCCTCTGTTCGTCGTTCTGGTCAGTATACTACCGGAGTAACTCAATACAATCTTTCTGTCAGAAAGGTATGAAGCGATGAGATGGAGAATGTCCGTGTCGATATTCTTTTCTTCCAATTGTGTCACTATAGCTGGCCACCATGCACTGTCAAATGCTCCTTGGATGTCCAAGGAGACCATGACTGCCATACGCTTGTTGGTCAGTGCCTCCTCTATTAAGGATAGGGCATCAGTTAATGCGTCCTCCGTGCTACGTTGGGGAATAAAACCATATTGATTCGTATGTAAAGAACTATTAGTTATGAGATCCCACTGTAAACGTTTAGCAACCATCTTTTCAAGAATCTTCCCCAACAAGGGCAGAAGCCCAATTGGACGGAAGGCCTTTGGATGGTTATATTCTGATTTCCCTGGTTTCGGTATAATTCTGATAAAGGCCTTTTTCCATACTTCAGGAAAGTAACTGAATAATAGACATTGGTTGTATATTGCCAGTAGTGTGTCAGGGTCAGAGTCATATGCTTTCCTGCAGATGTCGGCAGTGAAACCATCAATTCCAGGGGCTTTCTTAGCTTTCATGCTTTTGAGTGAACTATGTAATTCTTCTTTCGTAAACAGCATGATATTTCTATTTAATGGGAGCTCTTTTCCTCTAAGTTTATCTATTCTTTGTCTTGTATCTATCTGTTCGTCAGTGTCGTTTGAGGGATCATCTTCAGGAAAGAATGTATTAGCCATTAATATTGCAGATTCATCTGATGTAAGAGTATTTCCATCATCGCTAATGAGTAGGTTTTCTCGTATAGTTTTACCACTGTATTTAAGAATTCTATATGTTCTTTCCCAAACTGTCTCTTTTTCTTCTGTTGTACAAAATTTCTTCCAACTTTTAGTTATAGCTTCCTCTATTGCTTTTTTATATTCTGTCTTTTTCTCCAAGTATTCTTTTATTATTATATCTTTCCTGTGTGCATTAGCTTTCTTTATTTTATTCCTTATCCTTTTGACTTCTGCTTTGAGTTTACTTAATTCTTTCGTCCACCACTTCGACTTCGCTTTCATCGTAGATTTTTCAACTTTGGGTATTGCTCCACTGCAAGCATTAGTGATTGCTTCTTGGTATTTTTCAACAGTACTTTCTAGGTCTTTAGTATTACTTATATTCTGTATAGAGTGAGAATTGATGTTTTGCGATGCTAATGTGTCCTTTAATATCTCTTCAAATATGGTCCAGTCGGCATTGACAGTATGATACATTCGCGTGGAAGAAATTGACGATTCTGGACAATTCAATTTATGAGTGGTAATAGTGAATGAAATAGGAATATGGTCTGTCAATGAGCAGAGATTAGGCTTAATTTGCCAATCTGTGAGCTGATTTAAAATGTGGGCTGAGCAAGCAGTAATATCAATAATACTTCGACAGTGTTGTCCTTGACGGAAGACGGAGAAAGTCGGTTGGGATCCCTCGTTGAGAACTTCCATACCTAAACCAAATATGACATCTACAAGAACCGATCCCCTAACATCTTCAGTGTCGCATCCCCACCAAGGACTCTTAGCATTTACATCACCTGCTATAACAAGATTAGTCGAATCAGTCGCGTTTATTATCGTTTGAAGAGATGTAATAGATTGTTCAATGTTATAGGTCTTATCTAGATATACACTAATAATAGTTATGGTTGCAGTATCAGTTTTTAGTTTTATTGCTACTATGTCACGGGTGGTCCATTGTGAACTTTCAATAATGCGGAGATTGGGATTCAATACAACAATGGCTGATCTTACTGGTTGTGTGCTATTAACGGTTGGATGTTGATAGATTCGATGTTTAGTGCCAAGAGCTAAGAAGCCTTTGGATCCTACATATGGTTCCTGCAAGAGCATTATAGAGTAACCTTGATCGGTGGCCTCGGAGAGGCATTCCTGTGTTGCCGCGTATCCTCTTCCGAGGTTTACTTGAACTATTTTGATTCGTTCCTGTGGCGATTGGGCAATATTAGCCCTGTTCTCGTTGCTGCCCTTAGCAATATTGTACTGCGGAACGGGCTATCCCATCCCACTTTTGCCAATCGGGGCATTCTTGACTATAGGATGGGTGCGCCGTATCCTGTCTTTTTGCTAATGTGCAATTGCAGCAACGGGGCAGGGAATCACGACTCCTGCATTCTCTGGTATCGTGGTTTTTCGCACAATAACCACATTTAACCTGGTCTTTACAGTCCGCCGCCTTATGGTTATATCCCATGCACTTATAACATTGTACTATAGGCGACTGGTCTACTGCCTGGACAGACTGTAACCCTATGTGAAGTTTTTGCCCTTTCACGGCGTTCCATACTATAGGGGAGACTTCAAGGATTATGTTATTTGTTTCCTGCGTTCTGCCTTTGGTTCTGCGGACAACTTTAACTGTAGAATCTGTTTGCACTGAGGATAGTAGTCTCTTATTTTGATTGATAAGTGCCTTTTCTACTTGGTCATTAGTTAGGTCATTAATAACTCCTAACAGTTTAACTTGCGGGAGTCTGTCTTTAGCGCTCTTTGCGGATACTTGGGTACATTTCTCTCGTATAGCATTTTGGAGCGCTTTTCGCTCTTCTTGGGAACTGCAACTCATAATTACCTTTTGGTTTTTTATCTTGGTTATTCGGTTGACACCGATTCCAAGCTCAATTACGTTCACACTCTGTTTTACCTGTTTAATGACATCCTCGCTAGTTTTGCGAGGATCAGCTGACTCTAAGAGAACTGCAAAGTTGGGCTTAGCCGTAATCTCTGCATAACTACGGGGCCGTTGATTTCTCTCCTTTTGCGTTTGGGCTGAATGTAAACGATCATCTGGATTCGGTGCCTCCAGAGGCGGCTGTTTAGTGGGCTCCTTATCCTTGTAATTGGCAGCTTGCCTAGCCATCTCAGTATTGTTGTTAACTTGAGTCTGGATTTGGTTTAGCTGAGTTCTCACCTCCGCTAGTGCCAAGTCGGTTGCAAGGGCGGAGCCTTGTTCATTCATTAGGGCAATAACCTCATCGTGTTTTGCTTCTTTGAGTTCCAGCATTGTAGTAGTGACGGTTTTTAGTTCCTTACTAAAGGGCTCCATATTGTCACGGAGAATTTCATGAAGTTCACTGCGTGTTACATGCGAAGCGGCACAATATGCATTCCGCTCTGTCAATTCCTTTCGAAGCTCGCGAATTTCATCCATAATGGCATCTAATATGGAACTTGGTATCTGTGGATCACGAGTCACTAAGAACTCCGGTTGGGAGAGATTATTAGGTGGTGCGGTAAGCGCATTGGTTACTAACTCCTTTATATCACTTAACTCTTGTCGAACTGAGGCTATTTCTTGCCGATGCTCAACGATATCTGCCTCGGATTCCTCAGCCCGACGGGAGAGTGATCTATTGGCAACTAGGACTATTTGGTGTGCAGTATCTACTGCTCGATTCCGCATTTCCGCTGTGACTGATTTGGACTGTCTCAAAGTGCCCACTATGTCCATAGCTAATGTTTGGATTTGTTCAGATATAGAAGCTTCAGAAACGTTGGCTGACTGTTGACTATGTAACGGCATAGTGGCCGTGGGACCTGATGCGATAAAGGTTTTGCTGAGAGGTAGAGACGAAACTGTGCTTTGGTGGCTGCTATTAGATGAATTATCGACAATTGACCTCCATGATGGGAGAAAATTTGATGACTGAGGCGTGGACGGGGAGGTAGATTCTTGCGGGGGCAGCGGCTCCATAATTTGAGCCTCAGATGCTTCGGACGGTAGGTTTACCGGTCGTCTAACAGGTGACCGCGTCAGCGGCATTTCTATGTTTTGGTACCACTGGAATGATGTGGAAATTAGTTTCCAATATATCGCAAGTATAGGGAAGACTAAAACCTATCAGATAATGAAGTAAAAAGAAATTCCGAAATTTAGTCCGATATCTTCACCTTAAGAAGTGAAAAACGGGTGGGTGGGCGGGCAAATATTTCGCAAAAGTGCTCCGATGGGGACAAGTGTGGTGTCAATGCACTCGGGACGGAGCGCACAGCACGGGAAAAATACTAGAAAAATTCTATATGCGACAGGGGGGGAGAAAATTGGGGAGAAATAGTACGATTACGAGTAGGTAAATAGTCAAAATTCAGGGGGTTGACGGGGGTAGGGGGATGATATGTAGACTAACGACAACAGGGAACGAAAACTAACTAATTCGAGGAGAAAAAACGACGAAAAAAGACAATTTACGAGAGAATTTTTGAGATTTCTAAATAACAAAAAACTACTTGCAACGGGGGGTAGAAAGGGGTGAGGGGTGCAAAAACTATATTAAACTGTAGGAAGCAACTAGACAACAACTTTGACAACGAGGGACAGCGAGAAAACAGCGAAATTCCAGAAAAAATTTTTTAACTATGATATTCAGAATTATGGTTTGAAGTAAACAAAATCATCATCATCATCATATCAGCTGTTAACTTTTCACTACTAACTAGTTGCCACGCTTGGCAAGCGGATTGGCAACCGCAGTTAGGCTTCAGTGACGTTTTAAGAGAGACGCTGCTATCCATCCCTCGTCTATTAAGTTGCCGTAGTCGTCTCTTACGACATTCATTGGAAAAGAAAGGTTGGCCTATGCTGGGACTACTCGGTATTATATGTAGTTTTGTATACAAGAGAAAATATAAATAGTCTTGAATAAAACTAGACAGAAGATGCATATCTTAACATTGGTGATGTAAGCCCAACAATATAACGGCTTATTCGTGAACATATTGACATTTTTAAGTCAACATTTTTTTTATACACAACTTAGAATGACAAACAAACTGACGGCCCGCCTGATGGAAAGTGGTAACCGTCGCCTATAGACATGAGCAGTACCATGGACATAACAGAGTATACTGTTTCGCCCATGATACCCCCCATGCGGTGCCATTCCTGAGGACTCAGGTGTTATTCCTCTGTACCTTGTAAATTCACTGCCATATCCCATATACCCTTCAAACCGAAACACAGCGGAAGGAAAGGGATTGTTAGCAATGGAGTTTGACAGCCCCATTGCTAGCAATATGCCCTATTAGGTTGACCTCCACGTGGTTCCTCTTGGAATCTATCGTGTACAATTCTTGTTGAATTCGTCACAATGGGCTAACTGGCCTAATTCATCCTCACCTATCATCCATCACTGGTGCCCCGCCGGTGTAGACCGATACACCGCGGGGTTACCATTCCATAATCACCCATTTAAAAAAACGAAACACAGCCATGTTAAACAACTGTTTCACGGTTGAAACACGAATGTAACAGAGGTATTAAAGCAAACGACTTTTGTATAAAGTTCGAATCTATAATACAATCAAATTGAGATGTATAACGCAAGGTCAACTTGAGTAAAACAAATTATAACGGTATCAATTAGTTTTTTTTTTTTTATCAAATGTGTCTATCTTTAATGAATTACTTATTATCTCGTGTCCACTTACAAGTTACTATACATACCCTAAATGGTGTGAAGCAAGGACATGTATACAGCGGGTCACATATATGGTCTGATTTAGCTTTGGCAATCTGACATTTTTCGGCTTAAACGGAGTGAAAGAGAAGGCATATGTGAGGGGATGCATTTAGACATAAGTCGATTCTGAATAGGCACTGGTAATATAGATACCGGGGGGAAAGGGATTGTTAGTAATGGAGACTGAGAATCCCATTGCTAGCAATATACCCAACCAGGTCGACCTCCTCGAGGTTCCCCCTGGAAACTATCATGGTGAATTCCTGATAAATTCATCATGATGGGCTAATTGGCCTGTTTTCATTCTCATCTATCACCCTTCACTGGTGCTCCGCCAGCGTATCCCGTTAGCGCAGGCGGGGTTACCATACCATTTTGACCCATCAAAACAAAAAAAAAAATATGAATACCGATTCGATATCTATGTACATATTGGATTTTTCTGGATATTGATGATGGAAAAAAGGTCATCACCCACTTCGATATTGCCCGTATCGGTCCGATATCTATTTACGAAGATGTTAAAAGTCTGTTATCTAATATATTTTTTTTGGGTAACAGACTCTTAATATATTTATTATTGCCAATACAGTTACCACGCTGGGCAGGCGGGTTGGGAACCGCAGTTAGGCTTTTGGTGCCTGCCCATCCCTTACGACGTCCACGAGAAGGGAACTGGCCCATTATATACCGGGACTACACGACGGTTAATCAGTATTACCGTTTATTTTTAGATAGATAGATAGATAGATACTCTTTATTGTTTCCTCCAAAAGATTACAATAGTAAACTTATTATAAATATAAATAATTACAAGAAATAATCACAATGAGAAAACAATGGGCGACCTTATCGCTAAGAGCGATCTCTTCCAGGCAACCTTTGGATGGAGAGGAGTAATTATAAACAGTTTGGTGGGAGGCACGATGAAAAATTTTGTTAGTTCTAAATATGGGAGATGTGATACATATAATAATATAAATATTATCCCTACTCATTATTATATTTTTACACGCACGGCTATCGTTTATTTGATGCCCTTAATACCTAAGTCCGGCCCTGTCGATTTTCATCTCGTCATAATATCATACGTGAGTCAGCCGGCGGTCAGCATCAGTTTTTCTGACGATTTTGCAACGATCTCGTTTGGACAGCGCCATTTATGGGCGAATCACATTCCGTTTGCTGTAGGCTCGGTGAATTTTTTGGCCGAATTCGATTGGCACAAGCTGTACCCGCGGCTTCATTTGGGAGTTAGGAAATTAGATTATAAAGTATACTAAATAGTGGAGCAAAATTGTACATATGTCATAGCGCCACCTAGTTGCGAACTAAGCAAACATTAAATTAAATGAAATGGCTACGCATAGGGAGTATCATGGACGAATTAGTATACTCTGTTAGGTCCACGGTACTTCTCATGTCTATAGGCGACAGTTACCACTTTCCATCAGGTGGGCCGTCAGCTTGTTTGCCATTCTAAGTTGTATAAAAAAATTGTACTATCGGTACTCAATTTCCAAATCGGTACAACTGACGGAGTTCTGAGGTAATAATCGAATCAAAATGGAAACCTTTTTTTTTTAAGTGGGTTGGAATTGGTTCACAATTGAGAAGAAAAAGTTAAGTTTAGTTATCACCGGCTCACCTGGTGATAAGTGACTACCGCCGCCCATGATCACCCACAACACCAACGTCATTGCAGGTGTGCTGCCGGCCTTTTAAAAAGGAATATGCTATATAGATAAAGGAATATACAGACAGTAAATGCTATTTTGCATATTATCACGTTTAATATATTTTTCCTGCTGTCGCGAGCTTTCAAGGACTCGAGACATGTAAAATGTAATGCTCGAACAAGTCTACCGAATGTACTATTAACGAAATAATCACGTTTCTTATTATACATATATATATATATATATATAATTTTCTAAATTAATATTTTCTATGTATTTACTATAACAATATCGGGGGAAGGGAATTTTTAGTAATGGGTTCTCACAGCCGTTTTGCTAGTGATATACCTTATCAGGTTGAACTCCACGCGGTTCCCCCTGGAAAACATCATAGTTAATTCTTGTCAAATTCTTCACGATGGGCCGACTGACCTGTCTTCATTTTCACCTATCATCCCTCACTGGTGCCCCGCCAGTGAGGGATGATAGGTGTATACCGACAGCGCAGGAAGGGTTACCATTCCATTTTCACATATTAAAAAAAAACGATTGGAAACAATTATTAAATTAAATTATTAAACTTAGGAAAGATATCGCATAACACATACACAAAAAAAAAATACAGATTAATTGAGCAGTTCCTCCTTTTTAAAATCTAGGAAGTATGAATTTCACGTAATTATTAAACAATTTAAGATTAGGTACATACATAGAATAAAAACGAAGGAAGCGAACAGTATCCGTTTTATATTTTGTAATTGTTTATATTTATAATAAGTTCACTATTGTAATCTTATGGAGGAAACAATAAAGAGTATCTATCTATCTATATATCGGAATAGAACAAAACAAAGTATACTTAATTAAAGGTACTGTAAAATTGACCTCTAATGCTCTATTTATTATATACACAATACGTAATATATATTTATCATATTATATATTATATATAACTGCGTGAATCAGTACCTAAAATATGCTATATACTAAATCAGTATATAACTTATTCGTGTACAAAATTTCATTCAAATCTGTTCAATAGTTTTTGCATGAATGGGTAACAAACATTCTCCTATTCATCGACTCAAACTTTTTTCTTATACAACTTAGAATGGCAAACAATCTGACGGCCCACCTGATGGAAAGTGGTAACGGTTGCCTATATACATGAGCAGTACCATGGACATAACAGAGTATACTGTTCCGCCAATGATACCCCCCCCCTGCCCCTATGCGTTGCCACTCCTGAGGACTCAGGTGTTATTCCTCTGTACCCTGTAAATTCACGCCATATCCCACCCTTCAAACCGAAACACAGCCATGCAAACACAACTGCTTCACGGTTGAAACACGAATGGGACAGAGGTGCCCAAGTAAACGACTTTTGTACAAAGTCTACCTCTGGTAAAGATTCAGGGTACAATAGGACTGGTATACTTAAAGAAGGCAAAACTTCTTAAAATATTTAAAAAAAAAATCAGTTTCAGCTTATTTGCCATTTTAAGTTAAGACTGTTTTACACCTTGAAACCATAGATCAGTGTTTACCAACCTTTTTCTACCATGCCGCACTTGAACATTTCTAAAATTTTTACGCCCCCATACATAATTTTTCTCGAAAAAGTTTACTTGACGACTCTAATCGCCCAGTTGTCATTTTGGTAACGTCAAACAAAATTATACCTAATAAATATTTACAGCATGTTTTTTTTAATTTACTCGTAACACTTAAATGACTTGGAGCAAGAGGGTTAAAATCGCTTCGAGTTCATTTTTTAATCCCCCCCCCCCTCTACCCTTAACTATCAAATTCCTCCCCTGTGGGGCGTGGGCCTTACGTTGGATAGATAAATAATGCACATATGAAACTGTTCACGAAATTTATATAAAACTAATTTAATGCAACCGGTTTTAATATGTCAGTTGGAATTAAAAATAACGTTTAAATATGCATGTATGAACGCAAGTGGTCGCAAGTGATAAAGTTGCTTGATTTATATTTCCTCTAACAACATTTTGACTTAAGACTTTGGCTTCGTCGTGATAATCGATGGGTAGGTACTGGGTACTGGATCACTTATCACCTGTTAAGTTTATGACTGCTAGCTCGCTGCACCGATAAAACGAAAAAAAATATAATAAATTTGAATTACAAATGCATAACTTTATACCTACTTGATGAAAGTCAACCGAATTAAAAAAAAGAGGACGTTTTAATTTCTCATACCTTCGTCAGTTCTAAACTTCTTCTTTAAAATTCTTTTCTTACCTGAAATAATATGCTTACAAATTGATAGATAGATAGTAAGATACTCTTTATTGTTTCCTACAAAAGATTACAATAGTAAACTTATTCTAGATATAAACAATTACAAGAAATAATCACAATGAGAAAACAATGGGCGATCTTATCGCTAAGAGCGATCTCTTCCAGGCAACCTTTGGATGGAGAGGAGTAATTATAATTGGTCTCATAGAATTAGTTTAATAGTTTAGTACAACCATAAGATTTTTTATTTATTTAAATAAATTTATTGACCGAACGAAAATATGGTACAAATAAATATTTAATGCTAGTAGCATTTTCTACTAATCAACTTTTGGCACGAACAGTGAATCACGGATGCGGTACTTCATTATTGGGATACCTCTGTCCCATTCGTGTTTCAACCGTGAAGCAGCTGTATTTGCATGGCTGTGTTTCGGTTTGAAGGGTGGGATATGGCGTGAATTTACAGGGTACATAGGAATAATACCCGAGTCCTCAGGAATGGCAACGCATCGAAAAATCATGGGCGAAACAGTACACTCTGTTATGTCCATGGTACTGCTCATGTCTATAGGCGACGGTTACCACTTTCCATCAGGTGGGCCGTCAGCTTGTTTGCCATTCTAAGTTGTATAAAAAAAAAGATAACATTTAGTGAAGCAAATCGAGGAGATATTATTATAGCATCTATCAGTCGACTATATACTTAATACTTACGGTGTCTTTGATATCTATGGTGTTTTCATGTTCATATACCATGATTGTTACTTTACATCAGATTTTTTAATGGATTACAATGGAATGGTTGGCCTGCGCTAATCGTATACACCGTCGGGGACCAATGAGGAAAGATAGGTCAGAATGAATAGGCAAGTCAGTTAGCCCATCGTGATGAATACACTTGGAATACAGCGCGATTGTTTCCAGCTGGGACCGTGTGAAGGTAGATCTGACAGGGTATATTATTAGCAATGAAACTGGTAGGCCGCGTTACTGACAATCTCATCCCCTATCTCTCTTTACATCAGGTTGTAATCATATAAAAAAAAATGGATCTCCTGAAATTCTCACGATAATGAGAAATATATATACAGTGAGTGTAAAAAGTATTCGTATACCTAGGGTTATAATAAAAAAAATACGAATTTGATAGACTTTCCTCTATTTATTTAATTTAAATCAATACTGTTAAATAGTTTAACATTCCCGCACTTTGTTTATGATAATTTTTGTTTTTAAAAAAAAAAATTATACAACATAAAAATATTTTTACGTTAACTAAGCAAATAATGACAAACAAAAAGTATTCGTACATTCATTCTTTTTTAAATAAAATTCTGTATAAATCATTTATTTAATCGAATTTTTCATATGCCTACAATGCCAAGGTCATTTTTAATACGTAGGTATAGATATTAGACGTTTTATTTGCACTCGTGACAAGTATAGACGTGTTTAGTTACAAAAATGGGTCGTAAAGCAAAAGAAACGAGTGAAGAGGAGAGAAAAATAATTATTAATTTGCATAATCAATGCAAATCATTATGTGAAATTACAAAATTTGTCAATAGACCACGTTCAACCGTACAGACTGTAATTGATCGGTTTTCTATTACTAAAACACTAAAAAACAAACCCAGAGGTGGGGCGTCCATCAAAACTCACGCCTCGATTGGATCGGAAAATTTTTAATTGTGTAAAAAAAAATCCAAAAATTAGTACCCCTCGAGTGTTACAAGAAATTAATAATATCAATGATTGCCATATTTCTGTCAGTACCGTTCGGAACGTATTACGTAGTAACGATTATCATGGAAGAACTGCGCGTAAAAAGTATTGGGTAAATGATATTAATAGAAAAAAAAGATTAGAATTCGCAAAAAAATATATTAAAGAAAAAAATCATTTTTGGCAAACTGTTATTTACTCAGATGAATCGAAATATAATATTTTCAAATCGGATGGACATCATATGGTATGAAGAAAACCTAATATGGAATATAAGAAAGAAAATTTATGTCCAACGGTAAAACACGGTGGTGGGTCAGTATTTGTATGGGGTTGCATGAGTGCTTTTGGGGTGGGAAAACTTGCATTTATTGATGGAATTAGGAATCACAAAACGTATATTAATATTTTAAAAGAGAATCTTCTCTCTAGTGCAGCTCAAATGGGTTTTAACAATAATTGGATATTTTTACAAGATAATGACCCTAAACATAAAGCATGGAATACTAAAGCATGGATCCTGTTTAACGCTCCAAAATACCTAGAGATTCCTCCTCAATCACCTGATATTAATATTATAGAGCATGTGTGGGATTATCTCGATAATAAAATTGGAAATCGACCAATTTCAAGTAAAGAAACACTAAAAATTGCGCTTCTCGAAGAATGGGCATTGTTACCGTCTTCTTATATTTTCAAACTAGTTGATTCGATGCCGCAGAGACTCCAAGCTATCATCAATGCTAACGGTGGTCCAACAAAATATTAATATTTTTTTAATATTCATTTACTTACAAATTTTATAAGTGTACGAATACTTTTTGTTTGTCATTATATGCTTAGTTAACGTATAAATATTTTTATGTTGTATAATTTTTTTTTTAAAAAACAAAAATTATCATAAACAAAGTGCGGGAATGTTAAAATATTTAATAGTATTGATTTAAATTAGATAAATAAAAGAAAGTCTATCAAATTCGTATTTTTTTTATTACAACCCTAGGTGTACGAATACTTTCTACACTCACTGTATGTAATAATAATAATAATAATAATAATCATTTATTTACAAAATATTGGTGATTGCCAGTAGCAGATCTTAAGTTATTGTTAAGTAATTGTTCAGCAATATTTACCATTTCGGTGTGTAAATGTTTTTTTTTTATAATATCCAAAATAAGTCAAATTAACATTCAAATTACAATTACTAATAAGCTTTTACAATGTCAAGTATCACAAATTAGATCTATTCAAAAAGTCTTTCACAGAATAGAAACAACCATCAATTAAGTAGTCAAACAATCTTCTCCTAAACTGTGTGTTGGTCAAATTTTTAACATTATTAGACAATTTATTATATATTTTAATAGCCATGCAATAACTATTTCTTTGAAACATGTTAAGTCTCTGTGTCGGTATTTCTAATTTATTTTGAAGTCTTTGACTTCTATTTGTGGATTTAATTACAAACAATTCAATATGTTTTCGGATGAACAAGCAAATTTCATATATGTAAAGAGCTGGTAACGGTAAAATCTTTTTTTCTTTAAACAATGGTTTACAACTATCCAGGAAATAAGCCCCGCACAATGATCTGACACATTTTTTTTGTGCTCTGAATATTTTTATAATATCGACAGAGTTTCCCCATAGTATTAAACCATAACGTAATTGTGAAGCAACATATCCATGGTATGCTAACATTGCTGCTTTTTCGGAAACCACTTTCCTTAGACGATTTAATACAAACACAAACGAATCAAGTTTTTTACTTAGGTTGTGAACGTGGTTTTTCCAATTACAAAATTTATCTATATATATTCCTAGAAATTTTGTTGAATCTATTTCTTTAATTATTATATTCTTATAATTTATATTTAGATTTATATGTTTACTATTGTATGTTTGAAATTGTATTAATTGTGTCTTAGTTATGTTTATAGTCAAATTATTAGCTTCTAGCCAATTAACGGCTCTTAGTAATGCTTCATTTATGTCATTTTCAAAAGTCGATGCATTTTTACATTTAACAATAATTGTTGTATCATCTGCAAAAAGCATCGTTTCATGATTTATCGCCTCTGGTAAATCATTTATGTATAGTATGAACAAAAGAGGCCCTAGAATACTACCTTGAGGAACACCACACGCATTACAAGTTTTGTAGTCCGATTTGTTTGTTATTTTATTTTTCCCGACAATTTGGGTTATCTCAACACACTGTTGTCTATTTTTTAAATAGCTTGCTAACCAGTCGTGTATTTTGCCTCTAATTCCATAATTATAAAGTTTATTTAGTAATAGTTTATGTGAAACAAAATCAAATGCTTTGCTCATATCTAATAGTAGAGCAGCAACTGGAACTTTATTATTTAAACTTTGTGTGATTGTATTGATCAAATTGAAACAAGCTAAAGTAGTAGAACTCGATTTTCTAAAACCATATTGGTTAGGATTTAAAATCTTATGCTGTGTTACAAAAGAGTTTATTTTATTATATACAATTTTTTCAAAAATTTTTGATAGAATTGGGACTAATGTAATTGGGCGATAATTTGCCAAATTTAACGTATCACCTTTTTTATGCAGTGGTCTAATCACGGAATATTTTAACCTCTCTGGAAAGATACCCTGCTGAAAAGAACGGTTTATTACATGACAGAGTGGTTTTGATAAATCTGTTGCACACATTTTTAAAATATTTGTATTTATTTCGTCATAACCTACAGCATTTGTATTCCTTAGGCTGTTTATAATTTTATAAATATCATCTGCATTTACTGGAGTTAAAAACATAGTGTTTATATTTTGTGGTGTCTTTATTTTTGAGTTACATTTATCTTTAGTTAACCTAAGAAAATAATCATTAAAACATTCTGCTATGTATTTTGAGTGTGTATATGTTCCTGTATCAGTACTAATTTTATTTATTAAGTTTGTAGCATTGTCATTGAAACTAAAATTATTTTTTATTACATTCCACGCTGCTTTAGATATGTTTTTACAGTTTGAGATATAACGCATATTTATTAATTGTTGTGATTTAGTAATACATTTTCTTAAAACCTTGTTATATTCTACGTATTTTTTTAAATTTTGTTTTTTGTTGCTTTTGTCATATTGATATTTTAAATACAGTCGTCGTTTATTTAAGCAAGCTCGTTTTAAACCTTTAGTTAGCCATTTTGTCTTTACAGGTTTATTATTTATTTTAACTGTCAATAGAGGAAAGCATAAGTTATAAAACATGGTGATTAAGTCATGGAGTTTGTTAAATGCAATATTTGCATCATTTTCTTCAAACACTTCATTGAAAGTCAGTGACGAAATACAGTGTTTGAATTTCTTAATGTTCTCCTTGTTGTAGTCTCTTCTTTTTTCAAACCATGTAAGTGGCTTTTTGTATATTCTTTTACACGGTTTAATAGTACATGTAACAGTTTGTCCTGTCTCGTGGTCAGACAGTGCTAATAGATGTATTTCTGATTTAATATCTTCTGCATTACTAGTTATCAAATCGATACAAGCCCTTTTACGTGTAGGCTTATTTATGTGATTTCTAAAGTTATAATTTGTCAGAATTGATGTTAGTTCATTTTTATTCTTATTTTCCTTAAATAAGTCGATATTCCAGTCGCCACAAATAATAACTCTTTTATTCTTTTGCGACGTATATTTGTTTAATATTTTAGTAAACTGCTCAAAAAATATTCTAGAGTATATATATATATATATATATATATATATATATATATATATATATATATATATATATATATATATATATTACTCATTCTATAAATAAATAGCCAAAACTAAAATTAGCCTCACAACTTGTGGTCTGAATCGGTACCAGGAAATCAGAAATACACAGGTGATTCATTTGGCACAAACGCATTCAAGTTATGAATGGAATCGGCCACGTCAGAATATTCGTCACGGCAATCCAGTGTGCCTTAAATGGAAAAAAAAGAAGACAAAAGTACATTATATTCTGCAAAATAAAAATAAAAAAAAAACTAACTTCATTGATGGTAATAATCTCATATTATTTTATTATTATTATTACTTATATTATTACTGAAAATCAGTGTTTTGTTCCTTGAACAATGTTCCACGCTGAGCTTCGACCTTTTTGTATTGCTGCAGATCACACATAATAACACAATTTTATAAATCTTATGTTGTATTATGTATTATCTATTCTTATGTACATGTTGTGTGTGATTAGTAACAAACAAATAAACGATATATCTATCTATATATACTATATAAACTTAAAAATGTAAAGTAATAATAAAATTATTTAAAAGAGCAACACGCAAGTTTCTTGCTCGTTCTTCTTGTGATGAGACAGCTTTCCGAACGAGCGGTAGATTAACAAAAAAAATGTAATGACTTTTCAAAAGTGCTTCAATGTAAGTTTATTTGAATAAATGATTTTCTATTCTATTCTATTCTATCTATCTATTTAAAAAGGCTTTAATACACAACATTCAATAAACACAATAAATACTTTACATATACATTTAGAACTTATCTTTAATCTATACTTATAATAAATCTGTAGAGAGGTCAATTCTGTATATGGAAATATATTTACAAAATAACTATCAGGCGGTGATTAGTGATCGATACTGATGCCAAAAATGCAATCAGTAAAATTTTTGTCTGTTTGTCTGTATGTTCGTTATAGTAACAAAAACTACTCACGGATTTTAACGAAAACTTGGTACAATTATTCTTCATACTCCTGGGCAGGTTATAGTATACTTTTCATCACGCCACGATCAATAAGAGCATAGCAATGAAGGGAAATGTGTCTGTTATATCAAAACCACTGAACCGTGAGGAAGGACATAGGCTACTTATTTTACGAAAAACGACGGAAACACGGACGAGTCGCAGACAACAGCTAGTAATACATAAACCGTTTACCCCGATTGCTAGCAATGTAATCAGTCAGGTCGACCTCTACGTGGTCCCTCCTAGAAACTATGGTGCTGAGTTCCAAGTGTATTCATCGTGATGGGCTAACTGGCCTGTCTTTTCATCCTTACCTATCATCCCTAACTGGTGTCCCGCCAATGTATACCGTTAGCACAGGCGGGGATACCATTCCATTATCATCCCATAAAAAAGTAATCGTTTACCATTAAACGGACTGTATGATTATTTGCCACCTTCGTGAATATAAAAAAAAAATATATTAATCGGATACAGACAGTGGTCATTCGAAATAATTCACAAGAAAATCCAGAATTCCCAAATCCAAATTAATTTAAAAAAGTTCATTTTAACATAGATCTAATAACGCGTCGAACCTGGGACCAACGCAACGGGAACATTATCTATGATTATCTATGATTAAACCTGAATTTGTTAGCCGTGCCATACATTTCAGTACTTCCGAGTACTAGGAAGTCAGCAATGCAGAACAGTCACATAATTAATCAATAACAGTCGTCACTTACAGCCATGAATCGTATATCCTTCAACGGATTCGGTTAAAAGATATGTTATTGTAGGTGTAAAGCAGGTAATAGATCGCACGTGGGCCGCTAAAACATTTCAAGGCGCCGCTGCGGCCTCAAGCGATGCAAATCATCCTTGCCGACTATGATTTCCTAGTACTTTGTTGTAAAAGGAAGTATGGAAAAGTGGGTGTTTTCAATTATTGAGATTCAATTAAAATTCGCTCTAATAGTCAATAATAGGTTTTAAATCCACAATAAAAAATATCGATAAATTATTACAAATAATTACAAACAAGTTTTACTAAGAATTACTTTTTGCACTATAAGAATTGAATCACAAAAATTTTAAAGTACAAGTTCCTAATATTACGTACAATGCGTTTTACCAAATTCTACCAAATACTTAAACATTTAGTAGAATTTGGTACAATACATAATAAACAATATTTGGTAAATACTTAAGTATTTGGTAGAATTTGGTAGAAAGCTACATTTTTAGCTAGCAACATAGACTATATGTATAAAATATTTTTTATAATTCTATCTACAGAGTTAGAGTATTGGGAGAAACATTAGGCGTCTGGGAATCAGACCAGCTCTTCCATACACTTACTGTGTAAAAACTGATCACCCATAATAATATTACTAATTACTAGGATAATAGTTTTTTTTTTTTTTTTTAATTTTTAAGGGTTTTTACCTTCCTTAGATATTTTTGTCCTGTCGTACTCTGTACCGAAAGCCGAGCTGGAACGCCAGTATACTATAAAATGAAATAATTGATTTAATTAAATAGCCAATATCAAGTACTAAATGTAATAAAAGCTGAATAAATTGAATGGAAAATCCACTCACGCGCAACCCAGCGCCGCTACAAGTATGCACTGATGTCGCAAATACGATTTGAACTCTAGAATAGGCGCCGGTCGCACTAAAGGCAAGATTAACGTTTCGCAACTGACGTACTGGACAAGTGGTCACATGAGTGATTGAAAAGTTAAAACTTGTACAGTGGGCAAGTGTAGTTCTGTGTAAATAAAAATCAATTTATTTTTTAATTGTGTCTTTTTTTTATACCACGAATGTGGCAAACAAGCATATTGTCCGTCTAATGGTGCAACAGCCACTGTAACCTATGGACACCTGCATTAGGGTCGTCACCTGTACGTTGTCGACCTTGAAGAAATATTAATGTACCCTTTTCGAAGAACCCCAAACTGAAATCTCCAAAGAAAATCTCAGTAACTGATTCCACAGCCTGAGCGTTCGCGAGTGAAAATTCCTTTAAAACTGCACTGTACGTGACCGTTTAGGTTCGCGCGCGAGGGGATGAATTCCCTGCCGATGGAGAGCGGTGCCTAGATAATGAAATAGTAACCACACCTGCGCTATTGGTATACATTGGCGGGGCACCAGTAGCTGATGACTGATGAGGATGAAAGCAATTGGCCCATACTGATGAATTCATAAAGAATTAATCAAGATGGTCTCCAAAAGGAACCACGTGGAGACCGATCTGATAGGGTATTTTGCTAGCGATGGGTCTGTTAGATCTCCAATACTTACAATCCCTTCCCCTCCATCAAGAATCAATTGTCAAATTATATGTAAGCGCAACTTAAGAACAGCTGTTTAATTGGTTAATTCTTTTTGTTGTGTTTTTAATTGACAGGACAAGTTTTGTATAAAAAAAATTTGTGTTTGAAATATCTTTTCATTTTTTCTTACCGGATGATAATATAATGGTAACCCTGCGTTAACTGTATACGCCAGTGAGGGATGATAGGTGAGAATGAAAAGGCAGGTCAGTCAGCCCATCAGGATGAATACACCTGGAATTCAGCATGTTGATTTCCGGGGGACCCCCCTGGTAGTCCGTCTTACTAACAATCCCTTCCCCCCAAGTGATTTCATTAGTACACCCGTGCAAAGCCAAGAACAGGTAGTTTGAAATAAAACACGACAGATAGCAGGCTTGACAAATAAGGCGCGTAGTGTCATTAGGCCTACGGGTCATTACAGTCATATGTATTTGTTCCGCAATACAAAATTAATATTGGCTAACAGTCTTAAGCATACCATTGATGTAATCAACATGTTCCGCAAATGTTTTTGTTCACTAGAAGACAGGGCCGTAGTTGGACCTAAGTTTAAGGTAGGGCAAAAGAACTTTTTGGTAGGGCAGACGCCATAATGAAGTGATTTTGAAAAAGCGAATCTATCTAATTTTCTTGGGGCCTTCCATTTTAAGGTAGGGCATTGGGCCTTTTAAGGTAAGGCATTGCCCCTCAATAAAATTTCTACGGAACTAATCTGTGACCAATGAGTAATAAGTAAAATTAAAAAAAATACAATCGTATAAAACCTCCTTCTTTTTTAAATTGGTTGAAAAACAATCTAATTAACTAAAAATGAATAATTTAATAAAAAAAGACGAGTGGCGGTCTTCCACTGTGCGTTTTTCAAAGCACATTCTTCCACGCACAACCACTCTTTGGAATCAACTTCCAGCAGCAGTATTTCCGAACCGATACAACAACGTATCCTTCAAGTAAAAATAGTATATTCCTTTTTAAAAGGCCGGCAGCACACCTGCAATGCCGCTGGTGTTGTGGGTGATCATGAGTGGCGGTAGTCACTTACCATCAGGTGAGCCGCATGCTCGTCTGCCACCTCCGTTGTAAAAAAAAAATTACATCGTAAATAGTAACATTAGATACTAGTGCATTAAAATAAATAAACTCATATGTGATAAAATTAATTCATTTCAACCACACTATCACTGGATTTTGACTTATGATACCCGTTCCGTTACACGCTGTATAAATCACATTACTGCGACAGTTACGCCATCTGCATACACTAAAAATAAACAAATTTGTCTTTAAAAATTACATATCCGTCGACTGTTTCGAAACGAACGATGAGCGAGTCCAAATCGGTCGGTGTTACTCGATTGTCTGACCTCTGACCTAAGAAATACAGTTACTATTACCTTGAGATAATGATGCCTGTAAAATTTGTAACATTACTATACTAGTAGATACACAAATTACGATTTAAAAAAAAAAGAATAATAATTTACTTTAGTGGCAATTGACATTAAAATTATCATCAGTAAAAAGTTTTTTTTTTTATGCAACTTAGAATAGCAAAGAAGCTGACGGCCCACCTGATGGAAAGTGGTAACCGTCACTTATAGACATGACCATGGACATAACAGAGTATACTGTTTCGCCCATGATATCCCCCATGCGTTGCCATTCCTGAGGATTCAGATGTTATTCCTCTGTACGTTGTAAATTCACTGCCATATCCCACCCTTCAAACCGAAACACAGCCATGCAAACACAACTGCTTCACAGTAGAAACAGGAATGGCACAAAGATGTCCAAGCAAATGACCTTTGTACAAAGTCTTCCTCTGGTAACTAGTAAGTATTTATACTATAAATCAAAATATCATTCCAAAAGTTATTTATAATTAAATTTGTCTTTCTAATCCTATATTATTAATTTATGTAACAAAACAAAATTAAACTTTTTTAACACTATTTGAAATATAAAGTATATTACATTATAGAAACATAACATTTATGATAGGTGTCTAATCTAAAACTGAATTAGTATCAAACATTCAAATATCTTCCTTTCCTGTAGGTGTCGTAAGAGACGACTATGGGTGGGCGCGGAATAGGCAGCAGTGTCCTTCTTAAAAACATCTCTAAAACATGCCAAGCATGATAACTATTGGCAAAACCCCCCAAGGGAAAGGCAGCAGTATATTCAGCAGTGAACAGATAAAGTCTGAATGATCCGTCCGATCCGACCTTAAATCATTTAAATTTTGTTTTACAAATAGGTACATAGTTTCACATTGTAAAATAACAGTATATATTAATTAATAAGAATCTAAAGTTATTAAACCTTTAAAATAAAAACTAGACTTTCAGACCATTAGTTTTAAAATTTATCTTTTTTTTTCAGATATTTGACGCAAAATGCTGTTACTATCAGTGATTTTGCTGATGTAAACAGGCGAAAACTGGACGGATGATTCAAAACAATATACGGAGGTGAGTACTAAGTAATTAATATATAATTAGTTTACACACATATCATTACAATGTATTTACATAATATTAGAAAATTCTAAGTATCCCTATATTAAATAGTACACTTTTACTCATAAAGTAAACATACCTATTATATTTTTAATTTAAAAGAATTTATAATACAAACATAAATATAAATTCTTATATTCAAGTATAAAGTGTGTAACGGAACGTGTATATGAAAATCATAGTACCTTAGATTATGTAGATAGAGTGTCTCCATACAAATGCTTCGAGAAATGCGGGTCAACTTTTTCATACAATTTTGCATGATAAATAGTTATAAGTAATTCCTTTATTTCTATATTTATTTCGTCTTATAATTTTTACATCTTTTTAATGTGTAAACACTCATTTTATTTATTAACTAATACGTCAAGATACATTTTATGAGTAAGTACGAACGATGCGTAAGAACACCGACAAAAAAAAGAAGTCAGCTAATTTGACAATTAGCTGACAAAAAATTTACCCGTTTTTGAGGCTCAATGCTTTATCTATATAATCTAAGGATGGTATCTATTTCCGAAATGTTTAATTCTATATATAATAAAATGCTAATATTATAAAAAAAATATATTTACTAGAAATTTTTAATATCATTCAATACAGTGTGATATCAAAGTCGTCAGTCATACATTGTACTAAAAATCTATCCATGCTGTAAAATATTAGATTATTTAAAAGGACAGATTTACGAATAAAAATTTCAACAAAATTAAGGATTGTGTCCCATAAAAAAAAAAAACTACTTCGATTATGACAACCCCAGTTATTTTGTTTTAAAAACTAAACCACTACATTAATGTTGATAACATTCCCATGGGAACAATCTGTAAGTACATCATTTCAGATAAAAAAATAATTTTCCAAATCAGTTTAGAACTGATGGGGTTATGAGGTAGTAAACATGGAAAAAATACAACCGTATTGAGAACTCCCTTCTTTTTGAAGTCGGTTGAAATTCCAAAAAAATGTATGCCTCTCCTCACTAAATAGCCAGATACACTGTTGTATATACATAGTAAAGGAGGTTTAAAATTCTGTCCTTTATCTATTTATGTACCACTAAAAAAAAATTACACTGTTTTCGATTTCACCTTATATATATAAAAGATTATAACTCAAGCATCCAATGAAGCTATTGTTTTCTCTTTTTTTTTTATTTAGTGATCAAAGTTCTAGTCATTGTTGATTCATGACTAACTTTTGATAAACAATATATGCTGTATTTGCCTATAAAAAATTGTTACACTTAGTTCTAAGCTCCATAATTGTATATATATTTACATTATTTTGTGAAAACAATTGTTGGTGAACCTAAATATATAAATACTGAAGAAGGTTAGTACCTTAGATTATGTAGATAGAGTGTCTCCATACAAATGCATCGAGAAAAGCGGATCAACTTTTTCATACAATTTTGCGTGATAAATAGTTACGAGTGATTCCTTTATAACTTTTATATTTATTTATGTTTCATAATTTTTAACATTTTTATAATGCGTAAAAACTCATTTCATTTATTAAATAATTAAATACAGATACGTCAACATATATTATGCGCGTAAGTATATAGAACACTGATAAAAAAACGAGTCAGCTAATTTGACAATTAGCTGACAAAAAGTTGACTCGTTATTTTAGACTCGATGCTCTATCTATATAATCTAAGGTTAGTACGTATTAGTATATCGCGTTTTATACTTATTATGTAAAATTTCTAATATTTATCTATAAAATTAAATAACTGTTTGTTGGCTATTTTATGTATTTTTAGATTGAATGCTTTAATTATAATTAATTGGTAATAAATTAATAAAAACAAAAACTGAAAATTACTTAAAAATTTTATGTACGTCATTTTTTAAAGTTGTTAAGAAATAAATCAGAATAAATTGCTTATAAATATTCTATTTTTCTAATTACTGTTATAATTTTTGAATACGCGTATATTAACATACAATTAATGCTGTTGCTTTTGTCAAATCGCTTAAAAAAAATTTGAATTTAGAACAAATTTTACAAAATTGGCAACAGAACATTAGGCTGTGTGAGATTTTATCTTTGCCACTCTCCTTATGGATAATCTGCAACTACTACTAAAGATAAAAAAATAAAAGTAATTACAAAGAATAAGTATATTACTGACGAAAATTAAGTCAGTAACTCTTTACAGATAAGCGTACCGATGAAATCAAAAGGAAAACCGCCGAGTTGACGATAGCCGAAACCAAAGTCGAGCGGTACCAAAAAGCGGGTACCGAACCGATACCCAATGAGTGATGAAACCGGTACCAAGTCAGATGCCGAAGATGGCGATAAGGTAGCCAAAGACGAGAGCGAAACGAAGAACCGCGAAGCGAAAGAGACAAAAACTGTTTCGTTCAATCAAGACGTTCACGTTAAAAGATTCGGTGAGTCCGGCATCTGGTCTTAGTCTATGATGTACGCTGCATCTCTTTCGCTCTTACTTAAGAGGTTACGATTAAATTAGTAATTTTTCAAAAATATTCTCAAAATCAGTTAATACAATTAGAAATATATCTGCTATATTTTTAATATATGACTTAGTTAAAATTAATAACTTGAAATTGTTAAAGCTCAATATAAAATCTTCATTTAGAGAGCTGTCAATTTTACTTAAAAATTTTAAATTTGATATTTTATAAATTTACAAAATACCTAACTAATTTTAACATTTCTATTTCAATGAAAAGAAACAGTTTATAGCATTTGATTAGAAGTGAACGTTTTAAATTTCAATATGTTTTGTAATAAAATAATAAAATGTGAGTATAAAACTATTCCAATCATTCGTCACTGGTATTATTTTAAACTATATACATAAAGAAATAAGGATTAAAGTAAATAAGCAACGTGTAAAGAATATTTACTTTTATTTTTTAATTTATCGTAACCTCAAGCGTACAGTCATAGACAAACCTTTAACGCACTAATTTTCAAGCAACTGACACAGACTTGGTTTCTAATAGAAATATCGTGGCATTTGAAAATCTAATATAACTAGATAATGCCACGAATGTGTATAATGTAAATAACTAAAAACGTCGACTAACTAACTGTAATACGACTAATTTTATAACAAAAAAAAACTAATAAAGTATTTCTACTTAGTCAGTGCATTACTACTTACTCTATGCTCTAAATACGGTTTTCACTATCGGTCTATGTCTGGAAAAATGGCGGGTTTCTGTTGATTTTTAATCTGTGCTCAATATTTTGGCAACTTTGGTTATTTGACTAATTGAAGGTTTGGAATATCCTGTTCCGATATTTATTTAATAATTAGGTTCTTCTGGACATTGATGATGGAAAAAGGTCGTTATTGTTTTTTTTTTTATAATATGTTTTATGACTCTGGAAAAGATCATTACCCATTTCGGTGTTGCCACAGCGTACATTCTATTACGTATTGTTGGTATATTATTTTAAATATAATTTTTCCAAAGTGTATGCTATCGAAAAACCACTTATTATGTTTATAAATATGCTAGTTTATATATACATATATATTTGTTATTTATTCAATGTATTAAATTTAAATGAAAATATCGTCCGGAGACGGGATTTTTTGATATTCTATATATATATATATAGGTATTCCATTATTTTTTGAAACAATATTTAGTTAATTATTGTGACCACAACGTGGTACAATCCACGTCGAAACGTCGGCAATAAAGAGGCAGGTATGTAGGTACTGTTTACCACCAAAATTTTGTGTATTTAAAATATTTAATTATCTGTGGTATCAAGTAAAAACTAAATAAAGTAACATATTAATGTTCCAGAAAGCAATTTGAATTCTACTACAGATATCATACATACAGAGTCTTCACGGTTTCTAAACAAAATTAATCTAAAATTTTACATTATAAATAGAACGTCTCCATAGAAATGCTTCGAAAAAAACCCTTTTAACTTTTTCATACAATTTTGCGTGATAAATAGTTATGAGTGATTCCTTTATAACTTTTATATTTATTTTGTCTTATAAATTCTGCATTTTTTAATGCGTATACACTCATTTTATTTAATAAATAATACGTCAAGACACATTTTATGCATAAGTATATAGAATACTGATAAAAAAAACGAGTCAGCTAATTTGACAATTAGCTGACAAATAGTTGACCCGTTTTTGAGGCTCGATGCTCTATCTATATAATCTAAGGTTATAAATATTTATTTTATAATTACAATACGTGTATGTATTTATATCAATTTTTAATTAATTACCTCGTTATATCTGAAATTAAATTCAAATTTACCTTAATAATTATAATTTAATTGTAACTAATAACCATTTAATAGTGTTTTCAATGTAAGAATTCAAGCGAACTGTATTCAATCAATGAATGAATGAAATATTTGCTATAATTGTTCTGTTCCGATATCAAATCAAGGTTAGATCGTTCACGAACTGATGAATGACTGTACAAATTGTAACAAAAGCAGTTTTTTTTTTAAATGATAATAAAATGTCTTGAATTTTATATAGATTTATAGCACTATTATGATACGATTGTAAAAGGCAATCGAATTGTGAACAAATTTAAAAATTTTTAGACACCATTTAATATACCAGTCTAATATATTTTTGGTCCCTATAAAAATTTATAAAAAAATTCTACAAAAAAAATACGTCATTAAAAGATATATAGAGATAAAAATACCAGAGAAAGACTTTGTACAAAAGTCGATTGCTTGGGTACCTCTGTCCCATTCGTATTTCAACCGTAAAGCAGTTGTATTTGCATGGCTTTGTTTCGGTTTGAAGGGTGGGATATGGCGTGAATTTACAGGGTACAGAGGAATAACAACTGAGTCCTCAGGAATGGCAACGCATGCGGGGTATCATGGACGAAACAGTATACTCTGTTATGTCCATGACACTGCTCATGTCTATAGGCGACGGTTACCACTTTCCATCAGGTGGGATGTCAGCTTGTTTGCCATTCTAAGTTGTATAAAAAAAATTGAATGCTAAGTTTGAATGTTTGACAAATGAATTACAAATATCGAATTGAAAGCACATACAAATGCCAAAGATTTCGGAATAGAATAGATAGAATGCATAATTCACATAGTGTGTTGCTCGTTGTATTTATGATATTGCTAATGCATTAGAGAGGGATAGACATATAAAAACGCATCTGCCTTTTGACTAGTCCGTGGTAGTCAAATACATCAAGATATGTCACTTGGTTTTATTGGCCGTATAACCCTACTAAATTCAGATACAATCTGCTTGCATACTTTCTACACAAACTGTGTCGAATATATAATTTAGTAATGTAAAATTTGTCATTGACAAATAATTGGTATATCAAACATTTTCTATACACAAGCCTGCTATAAATTGAGAAAAAAAGTAACTAATAGTGTATCTTTCGTCCTCTTTTTACTAATTATATTTGCATAAGAAGAAAGGAGGCAACCATATGATTTACAATTTTTATTTTATCATTCCTTCTATGTAATTCCTTGTTCTTAGACAAATGAAGATAAAAAAATTAAAAAAATATATTAGTATTTCATTTTTTATCTCTGTCATTTTTGCAATAAACCATAATTTTTTTTTTATACAATTATTGAGATAAAAAAAATGTGCATTCTGTTTCATGAAAAAGAAATATCAATAAATACATCACAATGACTAAGAGAACAGAAGTTAACAAGATGACAGAGTTGGCCTTGAACGATGTCTAAATATTCACATTTGAAGAGATAAAACTCTCGAGCAATCATGTTTGAACTTCAATATTACGTGTCTTGACTTAATGATGGTATCTCCGCGGGTCAAGGTATAGAGGTAGCCGGTACAATCTCGCGTTACATTAGCATCTGCAAATTATACTTTTATGTTTCGATTATAAATTTAATGGACGACTATTTAATTTATATTTCATAAAAAAATTGGAGAACTATACTATAGTTCTTCTTGTATTTTTTTTTAATAAAGATGTATTCTATTATATTAAGTCAGAAGATGGCCCAAAAGACGTATTTTTAGTGTAAGCAAAGTGTAAAGTGCAAAAAGTTTAAATAAGGTCTTTTGCACACTTTTTCACATTTGATATATGTAAAAAAATGACATAATGATAAACATAGGCTTTTATCTCGGTCAATTAATATATCGCGAACCGAAGTCATGAGCGAAAAATAGTAACTTTAAATTCTTATTATTATTTATTGCACAAAACAATATCACTCTTGACAATATTAGCACTTAACACATTTTTTTCTTATATAATTACAAACTCGATAGATGAGGCTGATCATAGAGGGCTTATCTTGTTTTACCATCCATTGTTACCTATGTATCACAATTTAAATAAATAAATAAAAAAAAAACCCGTTTCGATTATACTGTCAATATCAATTTGAAATTGATTGAAAAAGATATCGCATAATATACAAATGTGTAGAAATATTGTGTAATTGAGAATTTACTTCATTTTGAAGTCGATTATGGTGTAAACATACCACCATACACCCATATATATTGCTTTTGCCTGCATGACTGGGATATGCTCCGGGAAACCCTTCTCCAACCCATATAATTCGTGTATACCCAATTTCATAGTAATTTTATTGTTAAAATTTTCGTGAGCACACATTATGCTTTAATGTAATAACTACCGGTTTAACTTACATGTAATTAGATCGAGTAACTCGACTGGTTTTGGGATCAATTCGTGACCCTTAATCATGAGCGACTGTTATGCGAGCACGAGCCTGACTGTGTGCCTCGGCCCGCTGAGTGATCGGTTAAACCGTTAAGATGCTATAAGATAACAAACAGACTTCACTTTAATGTTTATAATATTACATAAGTACATAAACAAGGATTTATAAAAAAAACACACCATACCTACCTACATACTACACCCGGTATTAACAACTGAAAGATAAAATCTCATGATCACGTTTTCGCACTGAACCTGTCCATCGTTAATACGAACAATGACAAATCATTTAGGCACGGATGCAATGAAAAAATCATTACCAATAGATAGGGAACGCTCCTGATGGTATCGCGGTTGAACGGCTAATGTTTCTTGACGCGTTTTTGTCCTTAGCTTTATATCCTTAATGAAAAAGCGGTACTTTATAAACAAATGGTACAGACGAACAGTTTTTTTTATAAAGTTCTCGTAGTTTTCTCATTAACAGGCGTTTTACTTTGTCATTTACACCATAGTTCACGGCAAATATAAAAAAAAATGTAGGTTTTTGGTGGCTGGGATAGAATACTATATATGTAGAATTAAATTCACGTTTTGCACCAAACAATTTTATGTAATGTGGTCGATTCTTACTAATATATATATTTTTAATGGGTGATAATAATGGCAAATAATTTATTCGTCACTAACTTTTACCCATGCCTTCATTTGCGTGATCAGGATACATTTTATACAACTTAGAATGGCAAACAAGCTGACGGCCCATCTGATGGAAAGTGGTAACCGTCGTCTATAGACATGAGCAGTACCATGCACATAACAGAGTATACTGTTTCACCCATGATACTTCCTACGCGTTGCCATTCCTGAGGACTCAGGTGTTATTCCTCTGTACCCAGTAAATTCACGCCATATCCCACCCTTCAAACCGAAACACAGCCATGCAAACACAGCTGCTTCACGGTTGAAACACGAATGGGACAGAGGTACCCAAGCAATCGACGTTTCGTTTGACAGTAACGTACTCCATGTATCTCACGAAAATCAAAGTTCTAAATCACAAACAAGCAAGCTAACCAAATTTAGCGTAATATCATCAAATGATATTGGGAACAGGTTTTTTCGTGACGCCGTGCCGCGCCGCGCCGTGGCGTAATCCTTTTTTTTTTTTGCTGGTACGCTAATGACGTGTTCTTGGTTGTCATTGGCTGTAATCAAAGTTTAGATCAGACTTTTGGCAATGTCCTTTTTTTTTTTAGAAACGGCGCCGTGTGTCATGTCACAGTATATCATTAGATTTATCGATCAATGAAATACAGTAGCTTCGAAATAGAAAAGATCTTTATTTTTTTTGTCTTAAGAGATTACAAGAGAAAAATAATTAGAAGTAACGAGAATAGAATAAAAATAATCATTATTAAAATAAACTAATATATAAATATATATATATAAGAATTCGATTCATTTCAATTTAATGTACAAAATAACAGAATAATAAGAAAGACTGGTATTGAAGAACAAAACGGAATTAAAATACAATTTGAATTCCAAAATTAAATATAAAAATATGTATAGAAAAAAAATCTTATCGATTTTAATATGCACATTTTTTATACAGAGAAACAACACCTGAGTCCTCAGGAATGGCAACGTATGGGGGGTATCATAGGCGAAACAGTATACTCTGTTATGTCCATGGTACTGCTCATGTCTATAGGCGACGGTTACTGCTTTCCATCAGGTGGGCCGTCAACTTGTTTGCCATTCTGAGTTGCATAAAAAAATAGTATCCACTGCTGGATAATTTTTTTTATGCAATTTGGGGGGTTTTGCCAGTTTGTATAATCACGCTGCATATACTTTTTTTTATACGACTTAGAATGACAAACAAGCTGACGGCCCACCTGATGGAAAGTGGTAACCGTCGCCTATAGACATGAGCAGTACTATGGACATAACAGAGTATATTGTTTCGCCCATGATACCCCCCATGCATTGCCATTCCTGAGGACTCAGGTGTTATTCCTCTATACCCTGTAAATTCACGCCATATCACGCCCACCCTTCAAACCGAAACACAGCCTTGCAAACACAACTGCTTCACGGTAGAAACACGAATGGGACAGTGGTACTCAAGCAATCGACTTTTGTACAAATTCTCCCTCTGATGAACGTATATACGTTTGTCTGCTCGTTGAAATCGACTGATATATCAGCAACAGGTTATCTACAATTACTTTTAATTTAAATAACACCTAGTTGTCAATATCTTCTGTGAATATACTCAAATTAATTTGGTTACCTAATCAGAGATTCGTCTAGGTAACAAAAAAAAAGTTTTTTTGCGACTTGGAATGGCAAATATGCTGACGGCCTACCTGTCTGAATGTAGCCATCTATCCATAGAGTATAACGTCGTGTTGTTTGTCTGTACCTACTTGTGTTTGTATAGTGTATTTACATGGTTGTGTTTGAATTTGAAAAATGTAACATAGCAATAAAATTATGGTTTACAGAGGCAAAACTCCATAGTGCTCCTAGGAATAATAACGTATTAAAGCAATACTAAATATAGGATAAAAAAATGTATGATCTCCACTTTCTATTAGATAGACCTTATTTAAGATTCTAAGCTGCATACGTGACATTTCTATAAACACATTTTTATTTTGGCTCACTTGATGGTAAACCATTACCTATAATCACGCGCAACGTCAAAGAAATTGCAAATATGTTGCCGGCCTTTTAGGTAGATTAAACGACTAACATTGTCTTCAATTCTGATTGGTGATACTGAGTTTTTTTAACTCACGTTTAGTAAAAAACTCAGTGATGGTACTGAGTTTTCCAACTCATTTTTAGTAAAAAACTCAGTATTCATTTGCAGTGCAGTTATCACACAGTACTGATAAATAATAATACACAACGTATAAACGTAATAATACGTAAATTCGCACTCGAATTGGCCGACTCTTATGTAAGAATTGTAGTTACAACATTTGAATTTTGAACACATTCTGCAACTGATCCGCGGAGAATTGTTTGCGAAACTATTGCTCGGTTTGCATATTAATGGTAAATACCTATTTATTCTCCAAATATAACAGTAGCATATTTAACAAATATCCTACGAATTCCTATATTACAAATGGCCCTATAACTAGGACACTCGAAGTGTGAGTGTTTCAAGGAGCTTCATGTCATCCGGGGAAATTTTTATATCTCATAAAAAATATCATTGCATCCGTGCCTAAATGATTTGTCATTGTTCGTATTAACGATGGACAAGTTCAGTGCGGAAACGTGATCATGAGATTTTATCTTTCAGTTGTTAATACCGGATGTTATATAGTGGTTGTGTTTTTTAAATCCTTATTTATACACTTATCATCATCATCATATCAGCCTTTAACTGTCCACTGCTGAACATAAGCCTCCCCCTAGGGGGTTTTGCCAGTAGTTGTCATGCTTGGCAGATGGGTTGGTAACCGTAGTTAGGCTTTGGAGATGTTTTAAGAGGCACACTGCTGCCCATCACTCGCTCTCCCTTAGTTGCTTGTTTCGACACACACGGGAAAGAAAGAGGTGGCCTATTCTATACCGGGACCATACGGGAATATATATAGTTGGGAGCAAATATCTAGAACTTAGTATTCTGAAATGGGTAACCCGAGTCGATTTAGAAAAGTTCTTTATAAAAATTTAAATCGAAAACTCAAACCAAATAACTACAGAAGTCGTCGAAATGGCATAACATAAAAAAAATATTAATATGACATTATATTTAATATTTAGAATACTTACATTTTAAACTGGTCCAATAACGTTACCCTGCAGCACTCAATGCCAGTCTATGCGGGGGCGATCCGATACAAATCTGGCGTTACTCAGGCCGTCCTTAAAAGGCCTCGGATGACGGTAGAAGACACATACGGTATATTTTAAGCCGGCATTGACCTACCATGCCATTTTTGGACACCAATGTCGAAAGCTTCACTCGCGTCTAAGAATTATGATTAAAGGTTTTTTTTTTTGTGTTAATCAGTTATAACAATTCAGGTTGCATGATTTTGAGTTATCTTTCATCATAAAAATATATGTGTCAATAATACATATAGTTTATTTATAACTAAGATAGTATATCTTAATTTATCTCGTATAAATAATATCATATTCGATTCCGAGTTTAGTAATTCATTAAATTTCATTTAAAAAGTTTCTTCTCCCGTCTTTTCTAGCTACGAAAATAATGGAAATTTGTCACTAAAAAAATGAACATAATTTTCAAGCTTATAGCTTTTATAAGTTCTACAGTGAGACCCTGATTAATTTACTAGCTTTTACCCGAGACTTTACCCGTGTGACTGGAATAAAAAGTAGCCCATAGTCTTCTCCATCACACATCACGTGTATACCAAATTTCATAGCAATTGGTCAAGCCGTTAGGTGCCAATAAGCAACAAACAAACTCACTTATAATTATAATATTAGTAAAATCAATTAATCAGATGCTAACAAATGTTAGTAACACGCATTACTTTGTCAGTATAAACTTTGAAACAATTCGTGTTAAGAGTCAGTATTCTTAATACGAACTATTTCATAGTCAATCAATATTTCTACCAGATTACACCAGTTTTAATCGTAGACAAAACAGAACTGCCATACAAACGAAACGAGTTAAACCAATGACTCGTATAAATAAATAGTCACCTTTGAATTAACATTTGAATGTCTCTAGCTCACCAAGACAATTATCATTGAATGGAAATTCTTTTTGAATTCTATTGATTAATTGGCTATAAATTTTCTAACCACATAACTATGACATCAAATGAAGAATGCGATAAACAATCAAGATGCCATAACGGCATGGCATCCCACATACAGTCGGATTCTTTCAATGACCTTGCTGCGACTGGTTTGCTTTGGGTTGTGATCACGGTACGAATTCGTAGACAATGTGCATATTGTTTTGTTGTTTCATGATTTAATAGTTCACTATGCATTTGTAGCTTGAACTATCAATTATCTGCGTTCTGCTATGTACAATTGTGTTTAAATTTGTTTAATATTGCAAACGTTGTTGTTAATATTTATTTTTAACCTAGAGTTAGTGGTTTATTTATTTAATTATAAATTGCTCACTACACTTGCAATTTTCCAAAACGTTTAGTGAGGTATAGCTTCAATTTAGAAACTTAACATTTTTAAACAACATTTAGAAAATGCATCTAATTTGTCAATATCTGGCTGCTGAGCAATCAGAGAATTGAGCAGAAAAAGACTCTGATAAGTGAGAGCAAATTAAGCAGTACAGGTGTAGTTAGTTAGTTTTAATAGACAGAGCCCTAGAATTGTCATACTTACATCGTGCTTGTTCTTGTCAGATTGAAGTAGACTAGCTTCAATTTTACTAAAATAATAATATTGTAACCACACGATGTTTGTACATGGGAGATATATAAGAAAAAAATAAAAGAATAAGGGGTCTTATTAAGATCAATAGAAGCCAAAACAATATTTTTTAGCTATCTGTTTGTCTGTATGTTTGTTCTGATATCACGTAAAAACTAATGCACTAAATTAAATACGGTTTTAAAGTGTAACTTAAAACCTGACATATCTTTTATTTTGATACGCTATCTCAAAGTGGACCATTTCGTTGGTTTTCCTTCCTCTGAAATCTACGAAGTAGCAGGCAAAAAGCTAATAAAAATTAATAATAATTTAAATGAATAATGGACCCAAAAGACAGTCTGCTGGAGTCCAATTGAAGCAGAAACAGAAATATATCAATTGATTGAACACTTTGATTTATTAGCAACTTCATTTAGAGAGTGTACTGAACAATGGACCCAAAAGACAGTTTGCTAAAGTCCAATTGTAGCAGAAACAGAAATATATTAATTGATTAAACACTTTGATTTATTAGCAACTTCATTTAGAGAGTGTGCTGAATAATAGACCCAAAAGACAGTTTACTGGAGTCCAATTGTAGCAGAAACAGAAATATATTAATTGATTGAAAACTTTGATTTATAAGTAACATCATTTAGAGAGTGTACTGAATAATGGACCCAAAAGACAGTTTACTGGAGTCCAATTGTAGCAGAAATAGAAATATATTAATTGATTAAACATTTTGATTTATTAGCAACTTTATTTAGAGAGTGTACTGAACAATGGACCCAAAAGACAGTTTGCTAGAGTCCAATTGTAGCAGAAATAGAAATATATAATTACTTTGATTTATTAGTAATATTATTTAGAAAGTGGTCCTATGATAATTTCAGCAAAACTTGCTTGCCTTCTCAGTTATTACTATTGAAGTCTATTTATCCTTTATTGAGAAAAAAGATTCGAAGAGACTTTTAAACGACACTATTTTCAACCGACTTAAAAAGAAGGAGGTTTTACAATCCGGTTGTATCTTTTAATGTTTGTTACCTCATAACTCCGTCAATTGGAATACGATTTGGAAAATTATTATTTTATATTACAGATTGGTCCGATAGAAATGTTATCAAAATCAGTTCAGTTGTTTAGTTTTTAAATAAAAATAACTGGTTTGGCCACAATTAAAGTTGTTTTTATTTTTGTGGAACACAATCTTAAATTCTAAATTAAATTCTTAAATCTTAAATCTAAAAAAACCAGAGGGAGACTTTGTACAAAAGTCGATTGCTTGGATACCTCTGTCCCATTCGTGTTTCAACTGTGAAGCAGTTGTGTTTGTATAGCTGTGTTTCGGTTTGAACGGTGGGATATGGCGTTAATTTACAGGGTACAGAGGAATAACATCTGAGTCCTCAGGAATGGCAACGCATGAGGGGTATCATGGACGAAACAATATACTCTGTTATGTCCATGGTACTGTTCATGTCTATAGGCGACGATTACCACTTTCCATCAGGTGGGCCGTCAGCTTGTTTGCCGTTCTAAGTTGTATAAAAAAAAATGGAATACTTGGAAAGTAGTAACCGTTCATCATCATCATCATATACGTCAACCGTCCACTGCTGAACATAAGCTTCCCCCTTGGGGGGTGTAGCCATGCTTGGCAGGTGAGTTGACACCCGCAGTTAGGATTTTGGAGATGTTTTAAGAGGGACGCTGCTACCTATCCCTCGCCGTTCCTTAATCGCCTCTTACGATACCCACGGCAAAGGTGGGTGGCCTATTCTATGCCGGGATCACACGGTTACAGTTACCATTACCATTGCTTATGGATATTACCAGTATAGTAATTCACTCGAGAACTTTGTCAGCACTCATTGATGGTTCTTCTATATTATTTTATCAATATAACTTTAGCTGATCACTTTGCTTCTTCTACGTATATTCTTATTTCATTTTCTACATTAATAATACAAATATGTGTATCTATTTGTAGAAAAATTATGGTCCAATACTCATTTTTTTTAACTCAGCCCTTAATTAATTATTTTTTCTATTCACTGTTGAATATAGACTTCTCCCATAGACTACCAAAAGGAATGGTCCTGAATTACCTGCATACACTGTTTCCCTGTAATATTTTTAGGGTCAACTCTCCACTAGGTGAGTGGAGGGTCAATGTTTTTCAGTCATTGGTCCCTCGAGTCATGTTACTCAAACGCGAAGGCCATCACAGCAGTTTATGCTATGTTTGCGAGCGTCATCTTGACAGCTTCCAAATGCATCTCTTCACGTCCCGCTTAAATGCCGTAGGTAGGAGGTAACACGTGACTGATAAGAGAATTCCAAAGTTTAATAACCCGACAGAGATATGACCTCGCGAACCTTTTGAATTATTTCTACCGTTTTAAAATTTACACCCCTAATTCATTCCATTGAGTTATAGAAAAATTTGAAATCACTTAATAGAAGTAAACGCGACTGTACCGCCACCCACACGAACGGAAGCTGTCAAGGTTCACTGCCCACTAATGACTGTCTGTCCGTCTTTGTATATCGATCTTCTAAATGTTAAAACCACTTAGCACGTCCGAGACTTGCAAAAAATCTTGTAAGGAAGTTTTAAGTTCCAATGTTCAATTGAATAGGCGAAACGCTGAGTTTCTGTACTAATGAATTGAAAAGGGTAATTTTTTTTTTTATACCACTAAGGTGGCAAACAAGTGGCTCATGACTGTTGTTAAACTGTCACCGTAGCACTTGCAAATATCAGAGACATTGCATGCTCATTGCCAAACTTGAAGAAATACTTTTTTTTAAAGAACTTCTTGCTGTAGTCTACTGGAACCTTGGCTGAGAAAAGTAACTTTTAATTAGCTAATTTCTATACCTTATATATAAGTTTCTTATGGAAATATAATATCTAATATCCAAAGAATTCCATTCTTATATACGTGCATCTCTAGTTCCGTCCGCTTTCCTCATTTACCAAAAGGAGACTGTTCAAATGTCATCTGCTTTAGTTTCTTTGTCCCACGCGTATTTCTGTCGTATAATATTTTCGTTGGAAAGATGGGATATAAGAGATATTACAGAGAAACATGACACCTCAGCGAGCTACCGAGAGGACTATGCTCGGAATTTCTTTGCGTAACAAAATCTAAAATAAGCATATCCGCAAAAGAACAAATGTCACCGACATAGCTCAAAGGATTAGCAAACTGAAGTAGCAGTAGGCTGGTCATAAAGCTGGTCAAAAACCAACAATCGATGGGGAGAAGAAAAAATCTTGAGTAGTAACCCCGTGCGAAGAAGTGCAGTGTTAGCCAACCCTCTAGATGGTGTGACGTCTTCAAATGCATTGCAGGGAGTCAAAAGTTGCAGGTGGCTTTGGACCATTCCTTATGGCAATCTATGGGGGAGGCCTATGATCAGTGGGTAGATGACGACTGACATGATAATGATGATAGCTCATGTCACGAGCTCAAGAATGGCAACATATAAGGTGTTATGACGTATTCTGTTATATCCATAATTCTATTCATATCTATATAAGACTATTATGGCTAAATAGGTTTATTTTCTTCTTCAAAATTTCCTTCCTCTTCATTAAATAAAGGTTACCCTCAAGATGCGTTGTCGAATTGAGTCCAGTCTTCGGTGACGTCATCATGTCACTACAATTTATTCACCGTTCATTACAAAGCGAACTGTTTACACAAGTGCTGCCGTGTGATTCACAAGGTTACCCTGTACTTACTCTAACGATATGATCGCATCCAATTTGAACCTCAGTTGAATTTACTCAACCATTTGGCAGATCTTCCATAGATAATAGACGAAACATTCAAGTTTTTAACCACTTAGAATGCCAAACAAACTATCAGTACAGCTAACGGAATTTCATTGAATCATTGTTCAAATAAATTTACAATACTCTATGGTATCAGACAACTGTGTCCACCATAAAGTTCCATCCCAACCATTTGAATGAGGTATTCTACGTACAACCACTCTTTGGAATAAACTTCCAGCAGCAGTATTTCCGAACCGATACAACATCGTAACTTTCAAGAAAAGAGCATATTCCTTTATAAAAGACTGGCAGCACACCTGCAATGCCTTTGGTGTTGCGGGTGATCATGGGCAGCGGAAGTCACTTACCATCAGGTGAGCGGCATTGTCGTTTGCCCCCTGTGTTGTAAAAAAAATCATTGCATTGTATTGTCATTCCATTCACTAGAGTATAACTTGTAATTTCATTTCCAAATCCCATCTTCCGTGTCGCGTCACCACCAAAGCCTAACTGCGGTAACAAATCTGCCTGCCAAGCATGGCTAACTATAAAAACCCTTATGGGGAAGGACATGTCTAGTGAACAGTCCGCTAATACAACAACAACAACTGCGTCTGCGGTCGCTAGATGGCGTTATCACATATTATTATATTATAATATATAAAAAAAAAGATATCTAATCAGTAACAGGGATATATTTCTGCAAAATAACATAATTCAATAAAAGTGGCACAAATGAGATAAACCGACAAATCACAAACCTAATAAATATGTTCATTAACCGGTATAAACAGTTAATATGTCCGTTTGACATATCGGTCACCTGATGACTTGAACTTGACCTTGGACGCCAATGATTCGATACGAAACGTCTAAATATTTGTAGCGTTACATACTGACCTAAAATTGTATGTAAATTATAAACATTACTAGCTTTTACCCGCGAATTCGCGCAACTATACTTCTGTATCCCATATGTATATCAAACATAGAGATTGGTTAAGCCGTTGAGCAGCTAAGCTGAAGTAACAAACAAACTTGGTATTAGTAAGTATTCATTATAGATATGTAAGGCAGAGTTACGCAAGCAAACCACTTACAACACAGTTAGATAAGGGGGAAAGGGATCGTTAGTAATGGAGTTTGACAGCCCCATTGCTAGCAATATGCCTTATTAGGTCGACCTCCACGTGGTTCCCCCTGGAAACCATCGTGAACAATTCTTGTTGAATTCTTCACGATGGGCTAACTGACCTACTTCATCCTCACCTATCATCTTTCACTGGTGTCCCGCCGGTGTATATCGATAGCGCGGGTGGGGTTACCATTCTATTATCATCCATTAAAAAAAAAAAAAAAACACAGTTAGATACGGATCCTAGAACGCGAAATTGAAAATTTGAAAGAGGCAAATGTAATAATTACTACCTATCGTCTCATACCGAAAATGTCCTAATTTAGTTCACAGATTAGTTCAAAACAGATGAGAATGTGGGGTCAAGTATCTACTGTATTTGAACAACAGTCTATAGTTCTATAAACTTAGACAAATATGCCACAATTTTTTATTTTGTGCTGAAACTATGGCTATTTTAAGATATGTAGAACTTAAACTAAGATTTAACTACACAAATAATAATATATTTATTTATTCGGATAGTCAAGAAGCATTACTAGCATTTAACTCATACGAAACTTAATCAGAACTTAATAACTTTTTTTTTATACAACTTAGAATGGCAAACAAGCTAACGGCCCACCTGATGGAAAGTGGTAACCGTTGCCTATGGACATGAGCAGTACCATGGACATAACAGAGTATACTGTTTCACCCATGATACCCCCATGCGTTGCCATTCCTGAGGACTCGGATGTTATTCCTCTATACCCTGTAAATTCACGCCATATCCCACCCTTCAAACCGAAACACAGCCATGCAAACACAACTGCTTCACGGTAGAAACACGAATGGGACAGAGGTACCCAAGCAATCGACTTTTGTACAAAGTCTCCCTCCGGCAATTTATTTTTTATTGCATTCCATAATGTAATTAGTAGATAACATTTCAACTTCAATTATGGACCCTGTTGGGCACAGCGAGTACGAGAGAGGAGAACAACACTTTTTTCACTTTAGAAATAGTCTAAGAGTCTGTTACAATATTATCCAGTCATTGAAATTGTATCACGATAGCTACGTATTTTCTGTATTGTTATTATTCATTATTTAAGTATCGGTGTGTATCTATTCATATCGTAATTGTTTTTAGTATTATATAGTTATTTAATATATTCTGTAGTTTATAATTATTCATATTGTAGAAGTAATTAATAAATAGTTTAATAATAAAATTTCAGCAATGTCAGTTTTAGCTATGTCTTAAATCATTATTAATTCATAATTAATTATTTATTTGTAAATTAAAAGATAAAGTCTGCTTGTCATTCAAGTATTCGTCAACAGTATAGTAGCATTTAATAATTAATAACTTTTTAAGTTTTTTTTACAAAAATATTGTCATTTCCCCCACTTAACTCCTCCCTTTCTAGGGGGGAAAGGGATTGTTAGTAATGGAAACTGAGAATCCCATTGCTAGCAATATACCCAACCAGATCTCCCTCCTCGCGGTTCCCCCTGGAAACTATCGTGGTTAATTCCTAATGAATTCATTATGATGAGCTATAACTGGCCTGTTTTCATTCTCATCTATCACCCTTCACTGGTGCTCCGCCAGCGTATCCCGTTAGCGCAGGCGGGGTTACCATACCATTTTCACCCATCAAAAAAAAAACACCTCCCTTTCTTCTATTTAATTATTTTGTAATAATATAAATATATATACCATTTGTAACTTAACATCGAGACAATGTACTAGGTAAACTTTTTATTTCTTTGTTCTCGAAACCGCTTATTTACCGCAAGATGGCGTCATTATCGGCGGAGAGATCACTTACTTTTCGACTCCTACGCATGTTAGTCACCCGGTGAAAAGTCAATAATCTCTGTGTTGCAAAAAATCTTTTGAATGTAACATTTGTGGACTGGCAATGAGTTGCAAATGTTTTGGTATTGCTGGCAACAATGTACATTCCGGATTAGTTAAGCATACCGTCACTTATATCACCTAAATAACGTTTTGCCGCCGGTTTCTTCACCAGTTATAAATTAACTAGCTATTTTTATTTTTGTTTTTTTTTTTATGCATGGTGTAGAGGCATAACACCTTAGTCCTAAGGAATGACAATGCGTAAAGGGTATCATGGGCGACACTGTATACACTGTTATGTCCATGGTACTGTAATATATTAGTATAAAAAAAGATTAGAAACTGTAATGGTTAATCGTCATATCAGCCGTTAACTGTGCACTGTTGGATAAAGCCCCCCCCCCCCCTAATAGGGGATTTTTACCAGTTGCTGCTACGCTTGGCAGGCAGGTTTTATAAGGGACATTGCTAGCCATCCTTTGACTTTTAAGTTCTCTTAATTGCCTTTTATTAAAACCACGGGAAAGGAAGGAGTTTTCAACAATCGAATTAATGGCTAATGCAATCGAAATATTATAAAATACTAGCTGACTCGGCAAACGTTGTTTTACCATATACATTATTTCTAGAACTATACATGAAAATGTATCGTACTACAATTATTATATTCGATTGTGATCTTGCAACCCTATTGCGGCATATAAAAATCGCGATTAAAAAATAGGGGTTGATTGTAAAAAAGTGAAAATTTGAAGTTGTATATATTTTTAATGCTAAGTCATAATAAAACCAGAGGGAGACTTTGTACAAAAGTCGATTGCTTGGGTACCTCTGTCCCATTCGTGGACACCGGACACACACATTTAACCGTGTAGCAGTTGTGTTTGCATAGCTGTGTTTCGGTTTGTAGGGTGGGATATGTCGTGAATTTACTGGGTACAGAGGAATAACACCTGAGTCCTCAGGAATGGCAACGCATGGGGGTATCATGGGCGAAACAGTATACTCTGTTATGTCCATGGTACTGCTCATGTCTATAGGCAAAATTTCATAAAAATCGGTAAAGCCATTTCGGAGGAGTTCGGTAACAAACACCGCGACATGAGAATTTTATATATTAGATAGATTTAGTCGACATTAATTTGTTAATCAATACAATCAAAATGAATGACAAACATTAACATTCGGAGCATTTATGTTTAAAGTAACACGAGTGAGGAATTACGACGACGCCGTCACTTGAAACCATATCACTGCCATAAATATATAAAAACATCGCAAAAAACCCGCTCTGCGGTTGTATTGCTAAATTTAGGCATGACATTGGGATCAAGAGATGCACCATGACGCAAACTCTCCTTAGTAGCAGTGGTGTCGTTTTTCCTTTACACTTTTTTTTCACAAATACATGTCTGCTTATAAGCAGACATTTTTTTTTTTTATGCAACTTAAAATGGCAAATAAGCTGACGGCCCAACTGATGGAAAGCGGTAACCATCGCCTATACGAGTAGATATGAGTAGTATCGTGGATATAACAGAGTATACTGTTTCGCCCATGATACCCCCCCATGCGTTGCCATTCCTGAGGACTCAGGTGTACTATGTACTCTGTAAATTTACTGCCATATTCCACCTTTCAAACCGAAACACAGCCATGCAAACAACTGCTTCACGGTTAAAACACGAATGGGACAGAGGTACCCAAGAGGTACTCTTTTCACCTATCATCCCTCACTGGTGCCCCGCCAGTATATACCGATAGCGCGGGCGGGGTTACCATTCCATTTTCACATATTAAAAAAAAACGATTGCAAACAATTATTAAATTAAGCTATTCAACTTGTCACACACACACGCACGCACGCACGCACGCACGCACGCACGCACACACACACATACAAACACACACACACACACACACACACACACACACACACACACATATAATGTTTTTCCTATTTTAAACCACTTTCCCGAATCTCTGCACTTTGTTCAAAGTAGACTAAAGAATGACATTAGCATTTTTTAAGTTACACTTCAGAAAAAGAACAGTGAAACTGCATCCAATTTGGTGCAGATTTTGTTTGAGTGATGCCGAAACAAACATACAGATAGACAAAGACAAAGTATCTAAAAAGTATTATTTTTTACATCTATTTCATCTATTGATATTTAATATTGTATAATAAACGTTACATAATAAATATCTTCCATCTACAGACATCGTTCAGTTACAATTTTATTATTTTAGTAAGGTAACAAAATTAAAAAAAAAATACGAACGGCGAACCCCATAACAAACGATCATGTGGCGGCAAAAACCACAATTTGACAGGCTGATTAATGTTGCCACTCGTTAATAGCTAATTTACTCAATATCTCATCCTTACATATCAACATGTTATTATTGTAAGCAACAAGAAGTGTATATATATATATATATATATATATATATATATATATATATATATATATATATATATATATATATATATATATATATATATATATATTATACCAGAGGGAGACTTTGTACAAAAGTCGTTTGCTTGAGTACCTTTGTCCCATTCGTGTTTCAACCGTAAAACAGTTGTGTTTGCACGGCTGTGTTTCGGTTTGAAGGGTGGAATATGGCGTGAATTTACAGAGTACAGAGGAATAACACCTTAGTCCTCAGAAATGAGAACGCATTGGGGTATCATGGACGAAACAGTATACTCTTTTATGTCCGTGGTACTGCTCATGTCTATAGGCGACGATTACCACTTTCCATCAGGTGGGCCGTCAGCTTGTTTGCCATTCTAAGCTGTATATATATAGTAGAGACATGAGCGAAGTCACAAAAAATCTGACTTAAGCTTATAATATATTAATATTTTTCTAATATATTTTTTTGCCGTGTGGTACCAGCATAGAATAAGCCACCCTTCCTTTCCCGTGAGTGAGGCAAGTGACGGGCAGCAGCGTCCCTCTTAAAACATCTCCAAAACCTAACCACGATTGCCAATCCGCCTGCCAAGCATGGCAACTACTGGCAAAAACTCCCGAGCTGAAGGTTTACGTTCAACAGCGAGTAGTTAGAGGTTGATATGATGACGATGAATATAAATTTATTTGAAAAAGTCATTGTTGAATTTATCGCAAGTTCTATTTAGCAGATAAACATTTTGAAATTTGCAGTAGAAATATAAATGAAGGAATAACTAAAGTACCAAGTATATTTAAATAAGATGATATTCATTCTATTGTGTAAAAAAATTTGCCAGTATGTGAGAATTTTTTAGTACCATATTTATTTTCTTATAGGAATGTAATGGCGCTACATTAAAAGTTATGAAACTGTTTAAATTTTTACCTGTTACGCTAATATTCGAATGTTATTTACATAACTGGGCATATACTACCCAAAAATTCACTGTTAATTAGGTAATTGACTCAAAATTCAAATTATACGGTAAAGACATTTCTATCCACTGAAGCAAGAGTACTTTAACATTGCTCCGTTTTTATGACAATGCACGTCTCTATTTTGTAGACAATATAGAGGTATTCGTATATTATTTTTTATGATCCTCAAGATTAACTATTATAAAAATACTAATATTACTGTTTCTTAAAAAAAAACGCTTTAAACATAAAAATCTCATGTGGATTCTCTCTATATACTACTTTCATAATTGTCTAGATTAACATACTACTTATTAATTTTTTTATAGACTTTGTTTTCTTCTATATTGTCTTGCTAATGATTAATTTTCGTATAACTGAAACCTTTAGAATAATCTGGATTTTCTTACATTAATGCATCATAATTATTAATCTTTAAACATGCCTTTGCTATATTAAAATTTTGTTTATCTATCATCGTATAACAAACCCTTAATAACACTTTTAACAAATATGAATTAACTAATTGTGATAATTTCATTATATTTTCAGGTAAACCGCGTGAATCGCGGGGCACCTCATCTGAACAAGTACGAAAAGAACCATTCACACATTTATCAAAACAGGAGCTGATAGATGAAGCTAACAAAGTAAGAGCACAAGCTGATAGTGTGACTTGTACTGCAGACCATCCACCAGAGAAATTTTTTTCACTACCACATAGAAAAAAATTCAAGGAAGACAGGGGGAGAAGAAATAGTGACGACGGTACAGAAGGTACGAAAACTACACTTGGCAGATCAACCAGTGATGTAAATCCTAAAAAGAGGAAAGAACGTACTTCTCTATCAACACTATTCAGGAGGGCGCAAAGAACAAAAAGCCCAGACACACCAGTGGTTGTAACAACTAAACCAGTAGCCGTAGTTAAACGTAGCAAAAGTGACGTTACAGACTTAAAGTCGAACACTAACATAACTCCACAATCAAAACCTATTCGTAAAAGATCTGGTAGTGAGACCGAAGAATTCTTAAAGTCCCTTAGAAATAAAAAAGCTCAGCTGTCTCCAATAATCGAAAGCTCTCCTAGAGACGATTATTTTAAGAAAACTCCGCCACTAGAAATTTTTCAAAAACAAAAGCTATCACAAAAGCAGAGTAACAAATCTGATGAGCAAAGTACTTTAAATGACAATAGAAAAGTAAATCCCGTAGAAAAACCCCCCAGATATAAAACCCCTGATAAACAAGAGCCTAAACCACCAGCTAGAACAAAAAGGGGAAAATCATCAGAAAAAGAAAAATCTCCTTCGATAACAGAAACACCTAAGCGCAAAACAGACTTGAAGAAAACACTTTTGGTAGATGAGATCGATTCTATCAAAGCAAAAGATATTCATCCTGTTGAAGTTAAGGAAAAAATCAAAGAGAGTATCAGAAAAATTGAAGAAAACGTATATGGTGATAAAGAAATGATACATAGCAGCCAACAGCCACCTGATAAACCACCATTAACTCGAGGGCACACTGTAGATCATATAGTGAAAATACTTAAAGAAGATCAGTTATCTCCTCCTCCGAAATCCCATTTGATCTCACCGACAAACGGAACCAATACAAGTCAACCATTCTCGTATATTAAACCTAGTGTAAGTCCTGATCCCAATTTATTTATTAGAAATACAAGCCCAGATAGAGTACCTACACCGGTCAATAAAATGACGGATAAAGGCGTAGTATATGCTCAAGTAGTAAGAGATAATGGAGATACTGGTACTAATGGAGTTGGTAAGCAGACTATCCATAAAACTTATACACCTCCAAGAGAAAAGTATGGAAATTTCTCAGATGAAGATGAAGGTTTAGGTTACGAAGAACGCTATAAAAACTCTATTAATCGTTTTGATTATAACTATAAAAATGAGAACGAAAACTACAACAGCATGGAAGGGTATAAAATCACAGATTCTCCTATAAGACCGAAATTTAGGGAATATAAATTAAAAAGTTTTGATGATTTTGAACCGACCTATGCCAATGAATATCCTATCGAAAATGATAAATCTCACGATTTTATTGATACTTACCGAGGAAGAGCTGATGGTATGGATACTAAACGAAAACAGTATGAACATGAAAATACTAAAATAGATTTAGATTTCAACGAACTAAGTCACAGACGAAAGCTTCTAGAATCGAGAATAAATGCTCGAAGAATCGATCGGATTGAGAATACTTTTGACAGAAGAGAAAGAATTAATACAGAGGAACCCATTTCAAGATATCTAGTTGAGACTGATCCTATTTATGAAGCAGAAAAGCGTAGAAAAGCTACGGAAAAATATGTGAATGAAACTGCAAAATATTACAGACAGACTTTAGAAAGAGACGGCTTTACTGAGAGTAGTGTTACTGAAGACTACAGTAAATATGACTCTGATAACCATAAAGTGAAATACAATACGGAAACTAAAACTTTTCAGAAAATTCCTAGAGGTGAAGTAGATAGACGTGAATTCATTGATAGACTGGGCCCTGATACCAGACATAAAAGTAAAGTTTTTCCTCCGGAGCCAGAATATGAACCTCCTAGTCTGGAATTTACAGAAAAACCTATACTTTCACCTGATGAATATAAGGAAAAGAAATATAAAGTGAAGAAAAATGTTGTTTCTAGTCATGACATGTTGCATACTGGTCATAAATACAAAGTCAAAGATGACTGGTTTGGCAAAAGAAAAGGCCATTATGCGTCAAATCCTGAAATAGCCAATGAAAGAGAGGATGATTACGCTAACCTTCGTTATGAAGCAAAACACGCCGAATCGTATCATAATTCGTTGCGTCGTGGGAAAAATAAGGACAGATACTACAAAGAAGACTTTGGTATAAGACGACATGACTCGGGAGACAGCAGAGAATACTATCGTGATGACAGGTCTCCTCGGCGATATGATATAGATAATCGTTTGGTCGATTCAGGAATCGAAAATGATTTTCGTAAAGATTCTAGTGGTGAACTTCACAGATCAAGACACAGACGGCATGAAAGTGATGATGACATGAGAAACGTATCTTTGTTTTTGGCTAGTGAGAGAAGGCATACGGAAGACAATTATCCTAGCGAGCAAATTTACGCTAATGGTGAATACTTAGCAAGATTCAAAGACTTTAGGGAGGATGGTTACAGAAAAGAATATGAAAGAGATAAAAGTATTGATAACATGTCTCATTTAGAACCAAAAGGTGACAGATATGACAAAAGTCCCATTGGACATGATAATAAAGTCAGTGCGAAACCACCAAAAGCTGCAAAGAAATTATCTGGACTTGAAAAGGTGAGATATTCAAATTAAAATTAAATCGAAACTATTCTTTGCATTTTTTAAATTATTGTACATAGAAATTTTAAACATATACATAAATAGCTTGAAAGTTAGTGTGTATCGTAATTAAGCTTATTATTGTAGATGAAACAACTGTTCTCTCGCGACTCTTCAAAGAAGAGCAAGAAAGAGAAAGAAGTAGTCCAGCCAAAGACTCGCACCCGGGTGCTCAAGAGCCCTGAACATCTTGCTAGAGACGACTCTGAGTATAGAAGGTAAATTATATCACTTATCTGGATTTATTAATATTATATGTAGATTATAAGTTATCTTTTTATATCAGAGTATATATTGTATGTTTAATATAAAATTATATTTATGTATATACATGCATACGCGTATATATGTATTTGTATATGTGTTAGTATGTATAAATATATACATATATGTGTGTGTGTGTAGGTATATAATATATGTATATATAATATTTATATTATTATATGTATCACATCTCCCATATATAGAACTAACAAAATTTTTCATCGTGCCTCCCACCAAATTGTTTACGACTATAATTACTCCTCTTAATCCAAAGGTTGCCTGGAAGAGATCGCTTTTAGCGATAAGGTCGCCCATTGTTTTCTCACTGTGATTATTTCTTGTAATTGTTTATATTTATAATAAGTTTATTATTGTAATCTTTTGGAGGAAACAATAAAGAGTATCTATCTATCTATCTATCTATCTATATACAATTAAATGTGACATTATTGGTTACGTATAAACTTAAATTTGTCTAGTTCTTTTTGTTTGTAAGTTACCATAGTATGTATTGTACACAGCTCTACCCGCTGACATTGATGCTCCCTTCCATTTTGGTTTGCTGGAAGTGAACTCTTGTAGAGTTAAGTTAACCTTTGTACAAATATACAAAGGTTAGCTTACCTCTATCACATTTCTTTATGTATTATTTATTAGTGTGTACAATTAAATATATAAATTTTATGTATAAATTGCCACGAGAGAGATACGAAATTGCAAATTCTGTTCTTTTCAATCTGACGCCAAAAGCATCTGAACGGATTTTATTACCATATCTATCTTCGTGCCTTATCATTTAAAAGGTAAGTGAAAGATAGAACCGAGTACCAAAGAAGTCTTTTATATTTACACACATCTATTCTTTTAAATACTTTCATTACACATCTCTTGGCTTATGCAAAATATTCCTGACCAGGTACACAGACCCTGAGCCGAGTGATATCGTCGTAAGGAAAATTGATTACGAATGCAAAGCAGACGAAAGGAGATTCCGAAGCTCCAGGGAGGATCTGGATCAGTACAGGATTTCGGATCCCCGAGACAGTCCTGAAAGAAGATATAGAGATACGGATTACAATGGAAGGTGAATGTTAGGTCTTCATTTAATATGGCCTTCATTTAGTGAAAGTAAAATAGTTGACATTTTTATCATTGAGTTACTGATTATTCTTAAATTTACTTGCAACTTTAAAGGCAGACAATTTTATCTACGCACAAAAATTCCTTCAATATTTGCCCAAACAATATATAAAGAAGTTTGTTTCTCTATGTTTTTGTTCCGGTATAAATTTCTTCTTCCTTTCCCATGGAAGTCGTAAGAGATGACTATAGGAATTTAATATTCGAGGGGTGGGCAGCAGCATCTTTCTTAAAACATCATCAAAGCCTTGCGTTTGCCAACACGCATGCGAAGTGTAATAACTACTGGCAAAAGCCCCCTTATAGAGGAGGCCTTTGTTCAACAGTGCAATGCAAATTTTGTACATAGAAAAACGTCTATTACATCATTAATTAGAATAATTTAATCTCCCATCCTTAGTTCTTTATAAACTACGTATTTGAGAGTTGATAGCAAAGAAATAGATTTTTGCCCCCAAAATGTTGGCCACGCGAACAGCACTTTAAAGGCTTTAATTATATATTTTGCAGTCATAAATCTTAAACCATATCTGCTGTAGCTCGCAAATAATGGGCCTCTAATTATATGATATTACGACGACGATTATATTATTGATATGAACTGCTGATATGCTCAACTGCAAAACAGTTAGGTGGATGAAAGTCGTTGCTAAATCAGTATCGTTTATTTCGTGAATTCACATTTTTATTGTGTTTATTCATATTTTTAATTTTGGAATAACAAAGACTCGTTTTTTTAATAAAACTTAAAACTGTGTTAATATAACATTTTTATTTTTTAAAACTACATTGCCATGTAGTCCCGGCATGGAATATGCCACCCCTTCCTTTCCAGTGGGTATCGTAAAAGACGACTAAAGGAAGGCGAGGGATGGGCAACAACGTCCCTCTTAAAACATCTTCAAAGCCTAACTGCGGTTGCCAATCTGCCTGCCAAGCGTGACAACTATCAGCAAAAGTCCCCAAGGGGGAGGCTTATGTTCAGCAGTGGACAGTTAAAAGCTTATGTGATATTGATAATTATTATTAATTGAAATATGAGTATATAATTTCTAACTCATACCAGTCGATATGTCGCAGCTGTGATACACATATGCAGTCCAGCGTGCTCGCAATCATGTCCAGGAAAGCCGTTGGTGCTCTTTGGCACTTTGCGTTAACATCCCTGAAAGCATTGACTTGAAATCCAATTACAAATCATCTTCGATGGCATCATTGGCATCATTTTAGTCACCTATATCTTCAAATCTGTCTGTATTATTTCCGGGATAATTCCATTTTAATTCCATTCCAGGGTAGACAGAGAAAATCATACTAAAGATCTCTTCTTAAATTTTTTTACAACTTAGAATAGCAAACAATCTGACGGCCCACCTGATGGAAAGTGGTAGCTCTCGCCTATAGACATGAGCAGTACCAAAAACGTAACAGAGTATACTGTTTCGCCCATGATATCCCCATGCGTTGCCATGCCTGAGGACTCAGATTTTATTCCTCTGTACCCTGTAAATTCACGCCATATCCCACCCTTCAAACCGAAACGCAGCCATGCAAACACAACTGCTTTACGATTGAAACATGAATAGGACAGAGGTACCCAAGTAAACGAGTTTTGTACAAAGTCTCCCTCTGGTAATATTTAGCTTCTATAATACATTTACTATTTGTAGATACGATAGAACATTGAAAGAGGACAGAAGATACAGGGAACGTAAAGAAGAAAAGAGACGATACCACTCCTCGGACAGGGAGAGCGACCACCACTCAAGACCCTCGGACGCTGAAAGTGACCTTCGCAAGTCAAGGTCTAGAACGGCTGGACCACTTGACTCTCCTGCTTTGGTAAGTGAAACATTTTTAATACATATGAGTATGGTATAAACTGACAATATTACTAAAAAAACGGAGTGCCTATACATCATATATATATATATATATATATATATATATATATATATATATATATATATATATATATATATATATATATATATATATATATATATATATATATATATATATATATATATATATATATATATATATATATATATATATATATATATATATACTCAAGATACTCATGGTTGACTGATGGTGGAAAACTCCATTAGGTGTTAAGTCCACCATATGCACACTTATTTAAATAAATACTAGCGGCGACAGTGTTAGCACAAAAATATTTATTTATAGTTGTTAAAAATGGAACGATAACCCCGCCTGCCTGGTTTACAATAACGGAGTACCAGAGAAGGATGATAGGTTAGAACGAAGTCAAGTTAGTTAGCGGCTAACCTATTTTTTTTTTATGAGTGAAAATGGTATGCTAACCCTGCGCTAACGGGATACGCTGGCGGAGCACCAGTGAAGGGTAATAGATGAGAATGAAAACAGGTCAGTAAGCCCATCATGATGAATTCATCAGGAATTAACCGTGATAGTACCAGGGAGAACCGCGAGGAAGTCGACCTGGTTGGGTATATTGCTAGCAATAGGATTCGCAGTCTCCATTACTAACAATCCCTTTCCCCCCACGGCTAACCAACTTAACTTCGTCCTAACCTCTCTAGGCTATATCTATGGGCTAACTGTTAGACCATTGCTCGAATTCACCAGCAATGATAATTCTCTATGAAACTGCAAAGAGGTCGGCCCAACTGGATATATTGCTAGCAATTGGGTCTGATTTATTTAGTTCCCATTATTAACAACCCCTTCCTTACTTTAAAAGGTTAAAAAAAGTTCTATATTTCGTAAACTCAAAGGAATTCAAAGGCACAAATTATTGTACATTGCAGTCAATAAAATCAGTGTGGCGTAAGTCATAAACGTCGAGAGAAAGTTTTATAAAAATTTTTAGGACAATTTACAAAAATTATAACCTTCAAGAAAAGAGCATATTCCTTTTTAAAAGGCCGGCAGCACACCTACATTGCCTTTGGTGTTGTGGCTGATCCTGGGCGACGGTAATCACTTACCACCAGGTGATCTGCATGCTCGTTTACCCCTGTGTTGTAAAAAAAAGGAGATCAAAATAGGTAAAGAGAATTCGAAATAAAAACTACAGTGCATGACCAGAAGCGTGATAACTGCAGATAAGTAATAAAAATAACCTACTTTTATTCTCATGTAAAGAATAAAGATTTTGATCATGTTGAATGTTTTAGATAAAATTCAAGATATTTTGTATTTTAAATTTTTTAGTTAAAATTTAAACAGTCCAGTGTTTTTGTACAGAAGTAGATGTATAAAGTAGTTAATTGTATTTGTTAACGTAATTTACTTATAATGTCAACAATAGAAACAAACACTGGTTAACTTCATGCCATTCTATTACTAATGTCTCGTCGCTGTAGGTTTAAAAGCAACAATGTTATGAAATTGAAGTTGGTTGAAAATATATCCACTTAGACGTGTTTTCTTGCACCTTAAATTGATATTCAAAATTGAACCTTAACACCTAAGACAGTATTACTATACTATAATAAGTAAGCAAGTAGATTTTACTCCACTAGAAATACAGCAATTTCAATCATAATAAAATTAATAGGAAACGTGAAAATTACATTCTATGCCGAGTGGTCTCGGCATAGAATGGGTCACCCCTTCCTTCCCCATGGGTGTCGTAAGAGGCGACTGAGGGAACTTAATGGACGAGGGATGGCCAGCATCCCAGCCCTCTTAAATAATCGATAAAGCCTAATTGTGGTTGTCAACCTACCTGCCAAGCGTGGCAACTGCTAGCAACCTCCAAGCAACACCTCAATAGTAGGAGACCTATACTTAACAGTGAACAATTAACGACTGATAATGATGAATAATAAATGTCACTAGAAATAAAAATCACCAGAGGGAGACTTTGTACAAAAGTCGATTGCTTAGGTACCTCTGTCCCATTCGTGTTTCTACCGTATAGCAGTTGTGTTTACATGGCTGTGTTTGGGTTTAAAGGGTGGGATATGGCGTAAATTTACAGGGTACACAGGAATAACATCTGAGTAATCAGGAATGGCAACGCATGGGGGGTATCATGGGCGAAACAGTAAACTCTGTTATTTCCATAGTACTGCTCATGTCAATAGGTGACGGTTACCACTTTCCATCAGGTGGGCCGTGGGCCTAAGTTGTATATAAAAAAAATTAATGAAAATTAAAAATGAACCTTGTCAATGGAAAGCACATTTGTTTTTTAATATCGATTCAAGTTTGAGAAAAATATATATACAAATTGAGTGCCTTCTCTTTTTTCAAGTCGCTTAAAAAGTAAACTTCAGTCATAGATATTACAAAATCGCTAATTTTTAATTACTGCTAAGTTTTATGTGGTTTTCCCCGCTAACGCTTATGATGCTCCCTCTGACGCTTATGACTTGTGACGTCACAGGTTCTAATCGAAAGTGAAAGTCTAGCACGAACAGGCTCTCCGCTCGCTCCCGTTAAACACTCCCAGTTTGCATGACGTAATTTCATACAAATTGAATGGACGACTGCCACAAAGTGAGCACATTTTATGCAACCTAAACCGAAGCCGAACCATATATATATATATATATATATATATATATATATATATATATATATATATATATATATATATATATATATATATATATATATATATATATATATATATATACCCCTTCACATACCTTCGTGTATTACACCAAATCCTTTTCCGTTCAGGCGATGGAATGGCGCCTGTGGAACTTACTACCACCCTCTAATTTGCTACTTTTGGGGTGAAGAGATTGTTAGTAATGGGGTGTCTATTGCTAGCAATATACTCTATTAGGTCGACCTCCACGCGGCTCCCCCTGGAAACCATCGTGGTTAATTTTTGTGGATTTGTCACGGTGGGCTAATTGACCTGCTTTCATCCACACCTATCATCTATTACTGGTGCCCCGTCAGTGTATACCGATATCGCAGGCGTGTCACTAATTTCATTATCACCTATTAAAAAAATTGCTAATTTTTGTTATTAGCTAATTTGACAATTGGCTGATAAAAAGTTGACCCGTTTTTGAGGCTCGATGCTCTATCTATATAATCTAAGATATATACACTTATAAAAGATTTTCATAAAAATTCCGACTTCATTTCTGATAAAAACAGTTATTCTGAATAAAAAAAACTAAAATACTGAACTAATTTTGATGGAATTGCTTTTGAACCCATCTGTAAATATATCCTTTTACATAAAAAAAATAATTTTCCAAATCGATTTACAACTGACGGAGTTATGAGGTGACAAACATAAAACAAGAACCAAAAATTGAGTACCTCCTTATTTTTTAAGTCGGTTAAAAGTCACTTACTTGACTTATAACGTAATAGTTGTATTAGCCAATGTCACAAAAGCGGATCATTAGGTAAACTAAACATAATGTAACCGTTTCCCAACCCAGTGGTGGGCGTAGTGTGGGCTACTGTGCGGCGTTGCATATAATATTAGTATTAAACAAACAAACGAAACACTTGATGTTAATTAAATTTATATACCTACTAACTATTACACGCGACTTTGTCCGCGTAACTGGGTAAGTTCACTGACCGAAATTAAATGTAATGAAATTTATTTGCCAGAAACATTGTAGATAAGATGTTGCATTTGTCAAGTTTACAAAATAAAAACTCTGTATTCTTCTCCATTCCATATAGTACATGTATAGCAAATTTCATAGTAATCGGTTAAGCTGTTATAAGGTAACACACCAACAAACACACTTTCAAATTTACAAGATTTTTTTATACAACTTAGAATGGCAAACAAGCTGACGGAACCTGATGGAAAGTGGTAACCGTCGCCTATACGAGTGACGCCTACATGAGCAGTATCATGGACATAACAGAGCATACTGTTTCGTCCATGATACCCCCCATTAGTTCCCATTCCTGAGGACTCAGGTGTTATTCCTCTGTACTCTGTAAATTCACTGCCATTTCGCACCTTTCAAACCGAAACACCGCTATGCAAACACAACTACTTCACGGTAGAAACACGAATGGAACAGAAGTGCCCAAGCAAACGACTTTTGTGCAAAGTCTCCTTCTAGTTTAACAACTTGTTAGCAAGGCTGGGCTTATTTCTAAAAGAGATCTCTTCCAACCAACCCAGTGCAGTTAGAGAGAAAATAATTAGATAGATAGATACTCTTTATTGTTTCCTCCAAAAGATTACAATAGTAAACTCATTATAAATATAAATAATTACAAGAAGTAATCACAATAAGAAAACAATGGACGACCTTATCGCTAAAAGCGATCTCTTCCAGGCAACCTTTGGATGTAGAGGAGTGTTTATAAACAATTTGGTAGGAGGCACTTTGGGGGAATAGTGTCATATTAATATGAGAGACCCTAAATATGTTTTAACATAAATTAAACATAATAAAACTATATCACGTAAACTCAAAAAACGTATCTATAATAAGTTTACTATTGTAATCTTTTGGAGGTAACAATAAAGAGTATCTGTCTATCTATCTAAACTGTTTAAAAGCTTAAACAAATTTATTAAATCGAAAACAAACAGCAAATTAATGAACAAAACGTTTGAATTAAATGAAATAATTACGTTAGATTTCACACAGAGATTGTTAATTGTATCTGCTTTACAATGGTCTTACGATTTTAAACTTAGTACATTTATTAAATGGAACATCATTATCATTAATTCTAAGTCATCTTAGAATATTTAATACCTACTCGTAAATTATTTAAACAAACTCAAAATTCTGTTTTAAACCGACTTTAAAAAGAGAGAATTCGTATGTTTTTTTGTTTTTTTTTTAATGGGTGATAATGGAATGGTAACCCCGCCTGCGCTATCGGTATACACTGTCGGGGAACCGGTGAAGGATGATAGGTGAGGATGAAGCAGTTCTTTTTTTTATGGGTGAAAATGCTATGGCAACCCCGCCCGAGATAACGGGACACGCTGGCGGAGCACCAGTGAAGGGTTATAGATGAGAATGAAAACAGGTCAGTTAGCCCATCATGATGAATTCATCAGGAATTAACCATGATAGTTTCCAGGGAAAACCGCGAGGAGGTCGACCTAGTTGGGTATATTGCTAGCAATGGGATTCTCAGTCTCCATTACTAAAAATCCCTTTTCTGATATGGAAAATTCTTTTTTTATCCGAAAGTACATCATCATCATCGTCATATCAGACTTTAACAGTCCACTGGTGAACATAAATCTCCGCCTTGAAGCGGTTTTACCAGTAGTTACCACGCTTGTTGTCAGTCAATATATCACGGTCACGCAAACCAAACCGCGGTCAAAAACTAGTGATAAATTAAATGATTGTGACCACATGGCTTGCCAGCTTGTTTAACAACTTATTATATATTTGCCTACCTTCCAACACAACGTCAAGTGCTACCATTAGTTTTAAATAAACATTAAATACGCACTAAGCAAAGTTCGCACGAAATACAAGTACGTGTTCGCACTTCGCAATGTTCATTTGCCATGTACAGTCGCGTGACAAAATCTTTATTGTACAATTTTAAGGTGCATTTATTGCAAGAACATCCAACTGTCTTTTAATATATCTTCACGTTAGCGTAATCTCGTAGAATGGACTTAGTCCATTACGGAGTAGGCAGAGAGAACTGAATTCCAAAGACCCCCATCCCTATATACCAATAGTCTTGCTTCCTGCATTTTCGTACCTATTCTCATACACACACGGACTGACGGCCCACCTGATGGTAAGTGGTAACCGTCGCCTATAGACATGAGCAGTACCATGGACATAACAGAGTATACGATTTCGCCCATGATACCCCCCATGCGTTGCCATTCCTGAGGACTCAGGTGTTATTCCTCTGTACCCAGTAAATTCACGCCATATCCCACCCTTCAAACTGAAACAGCCATGCAAACACAACTGCTTCACGGTAGAAACTCTTGACTCCTTCCGCAAATAAATTTTCCATCTTTTTTGTCTTTTTGTTAACCTTTCATGTGACATTCTTTTCACATATCCAAACCTCAATTTTGACATCAACATGTCCAACTATGTATTTATTATATATATATATATATATATATATATATATATATATATATATATATATATATATCTTTTTTTTTTAATTAATATTATAATTTAGTTACTACTTCTTGCCGTGTAGATGAGCAAAAATAACTCGATCGTCCTCCAAATTTAAATTTACTTGAATAAAAAAATATATTTCTTTCTTTCTTTCTACGACGAAATCATAAAGACTGCATGCACAATATCCAGTCTATCTATCTATGTATTACTTTTGCTTGCAACTGTACAAAATTATAATTCGATGCGCGCGCATTCATACATCGATCACTCGCTATCGATTCGGTATCGATTGGAAGACAGATAGTATTATGCTACTGCTGTATAATATATTTTACGACTTTAAATATAAATTCGAAAGGTCCTAGCGATTTTTATAGCAGTCGATTGACAAACAAGCATACAGTCTACCTTATGGTAAGCGATTACCGTAGCCTATTAGACACAATACTAGAGGTATTGGGGGGAAAGGGATTGTTAGTAATGGAGACTGAGAATCCCATTGCTAGCAATATACCCAACCCGGTCGACCTCCTCGCGGTTCCCCCTGGAAACTATCATGGTTAATTCCTGATGAATTCATCATGATGGGCTAACTGGCCTGTTTTCTTTCTCATCTGTCACCCTTCACTGGTGCTCCGCCAGCGTATCCCGTTAGCGCAGGCGGGGTTACCATACCATTTTCACCCATCAAAAAAAAAAAAATACTAGAAGTATTGCACTAACCTGAACCTGACCCTTAAGGGATTGTTAGTAATGCAAACTACCAGTTCCATTGCTAGCAATATTCCCTGTCAGGTCGACCTCCACGTAGTTTCCCCTCAAAACCATTGTGCTGAATTCCAGATGTATTCATCACGATGGGCTAACTGACCTGCTTTCATTCTCACCTATCATCTCTCAATGATGCCCCGCTAGTGTATACCGCAGTAGCGCAGGCCGAGTTACCATTCCATTATCATGTATTAAAAAAATCCATTAAAAGTAGGGTATTCGTCATTTATCGGTGCATCCATGATTAAAGTCTCTTTTTTTACTATATAATATATATATATATATATATATATATATATATATATATATATATATATATATATATATATATATATAGACTTGTTTAAGTTCAAAACTTCCAAAGGCAACACTGATGTCGCCAGTTCAACAGCCGCGGAGGTCAATGTCGCCGTGTGACGTCACTCACGCCTCCATATCTTGAGAGCACCAATTTAATTTTCAACATTAATTTTTAAATATTTACGCCCAATAATATATTATCTTTGTATGGTTGAATGGATATTAATTGGATTCGTTATTTTTTTTTATACAACATAGAATGGCAAACAAGCTGACAGTCCACCTGATGGAAAGTGGTAACCGTCGCCTATAGACATGAGCAGTACCATGGACATAACAGAGTATACTGTTTCGCCCATGATACTCCCCATGTGTTGCCATTCCTGAGGACTCAGGTGTTATTCCTCTGTACCCAGTAAATTCACACCATATCCCATCCTTCAAACCGAAACACAGCCGTGCAAACACAGCTGCTTTACGGTTGAAAAACGAATGGGACAGAGGTACCCAAGCAATCGACTTTTGTACAAACTCTCCTTCTGATAGTTTTAGAAATTTGTCAAATTTCTAAAACTTTGTAACAAGTCTCAACTTTTCGGGTCCAAGACTGGATGACCTCCGACCGCAGACCACTTCCAAACGCAACCTGGTCATCTCACATTAGCATAGACTGCCTAATTGGTCAACGAGTCGACATTATACGAAGCCAGATGGCCAAACCGGTAGTACTTAGGTGTTGTTTATCACCCAAAGTACCGTATCACAAATATTTCATGTTATCGAATGCCCCAGGCCTTGACGCCGTCTGCTTGAGCTTTCAACCGATTTTAAAAATCGAAAAGGTTTCCCAAATTGATTGTACATTTTTTAAACTCCGTCATTTATAAATTTATTTTTGAAAATTCTTTTTTTATCTGTGAGTAGCTGCCATACTTGATAGGCGGGTTGGCAACCGTAGTTTTTTTTTAATGGGTGAAAATGGCGTAGTAACTCCGCCTGCGCTATCGGTATACACTGGATGGTACCAATGAGAGGTGATAGGTGAGGATGAAAAGGCAGGTCAGTTAGCCCATCGTGACGAATTCAACGATAAATTAGTTACGATAGTTACCAGGGGAAACCACGTGGAGGTCAACCTGATAGGGTATATTGATAGCAACGGGGACTAACCTCTCCATTATTAACAATCCCTTCCCCCTTGGCAACCGCAGTTAGGTTTCGGTGATGTTTTAAGAAGGGAGCTGCTGCCTTGATCATTTAGTTCCGTATTGGGCGTATCTATACATACCTATAAAAATGAATCCATTTTTTTTAATGTGTGATAATGGTATGGTAACCCCGCCTGCGCTACCGGGATACGCTGGCGGGGCACCAGTAAGAGATGACAGGTGAGGATGAAAGGGCAGGTCAGTTAGCCGATCGTGACGAATTCCACTAGAATTAACCACCATGGTTTCCAGGAGGAACCGCGTGGAGGTCGACCTGATAGGGTGTATTGCTAGCAATAGGTCAATTAGACCCCATTACTAACAATCCCTTTTCCCCCCCGAATCCATATTTTCCATTGGTTACACCATAACTTGAGAGCAACATAATCGATTTCATTTATTTTTTTAATGGCTTCTAATACTTTGTAGAAGGTTCTGACGGAAAGGCAAATTAAGAATTTAAGTTATTGATGTCTTCTTTCGAGTTCCCAAAGGTGCAATATCTTTAAAGGATAAGTCCGTCTGTGAACATTTTTTTATAACCTAATACTAACATAGAAAATGAATATACAAAAACATATCACCAGAAGGAGACTTTGTACAAAAGTCGATTGCTTGGGTACCTCTGTCCCATTCGTGTTTCAACCGTGAAGCAGTTGTGTCTGCATGGCTGTGTTACGGTTTGAAGGGTGGGATATGGCGTGAATTTACTGGGTACACAGGAATAACACCCGAGTCCTCAGGAATGGCAACGCATGGGGGGTATCATGAGCGAAACAGTATACTCTGTTATGTCCATGGTACTGCTCATGTGTAAAGGCGACGGTTACCACTTTTCATCAGGTGGGCCGTCAGCTTGTGTGTCATTCTAAGTTGTATAAAAAAATATATATATAAATAAATAGACAAAAAAATTAACAGAAATTTCAAAAATCTTAGAAGACCTAACTACTTAATAAAGACGAACCATGTTTATCAGGTCAGCTAGTATGATATGAGGTAAATTGTATAATGATTCATAAACAGTAGGCTTTTTAACCCCTCCGGACGAACCCGGACATTCATATTGTACTGAGACTCTGAGACATCTTTCACCAAAATAAGTTAACGAGACAAAGGTCGTGCACCATATGGCGGAGCGGGCGGCCTTGTATATTCATTCCGGCTTTGTTGCTTTCTTACTTGTGCGTCTAGTTTACTTTGGCCATTTTTAAGCGAGCCTTTTGTTTGTCTTTTATTTATTATTGGTTGTATACAGTGACGTCGTCCGCGTAAATCAAAAGTTTATGAAGAATCCTTACCAATTATCCATCCGTTCTTAGAAACTTGCATGTATAATATTCATAGGACTAGCCATTGCCCGCGACTTTGCACACATAGTATCGTGTTTCTTTTTTAAGCTAAAATTTTCAAAAATCCTTCCTTACGAAATAGTCGTGTTATAAAATAAATCCATATGGAGGTCGACCAGACAGGGTATATTGCTAGTAATGGGGCTATTTGACTCCATTACTAATAATCTCTTTCCCCCAGGACAAAGGTGTTGCTCCTGTGTACCCTGTAAATTCACTGCCAATTCACCCTTTAAACCGAAACACAGCCATGCAAACGAATGTTTCATGGCTGAATGAATGAATGATAACTCTATTTTGCTGAAATACGAAAGGTGCAGAGGTACTTAAGCAAACGACTTTTGTACAAAGTGTCCTCTAGTAAAACTGCTTATTTCGAAGCAAAACCTCCTTCTTTATATGTATATATACAACACCGCATTCTGAATTCAAATATTTTGAATATTTCAATTTGGAATTCATTCGAATGCCTCGCCATTCATCGGCCTATATTGTTACGGTGTTACCTGTTTTTTTTTTAAATATACTTGTAAGAAAATGGAGACTAAGGACATCAACCAAACATCTTTACTCACGTTTGGCCGTTAAATCATTATTACACGATTCTAACCATTAACATCTGAGATAGAGTACAAAAAGTGTACAATTTGCAAATTGGCGTGTGTTTAGGTTTTTTTTTTCTAATTTATCACGTACGTAGTTTATCTGTGGGCGGGTGCATCGACCCCTCAGGATGTTAGTTGAGCCTGCGACAGAATTCTAAAAACGGTCAGTGAGGCTACATTCCGAGTGACAGCGATTAGCGGGAAATGGTTTGTCATATATTTTTTTGTATATACTTTTTTAGTATTTTGATATTTCAATATCAGATTCATCTGGATTGACAAATATTTTTTATTCTCTCTTGAGATACTTTTAACAAAAAGATTATCATTTCAAATTTACTTTTAAATACATTAAAATAATTAAAGTATTTAGTGGCTAAACTGAGGAACTGCATTTATGTTGTTTCCAGAGTTATTGTATTTTAATTAAAATGGAATATACAGACAGGTTATATTTTAACTAATTTACGTAGGAGAAACCGCGAGATAATATATATATATATATTACTATATTAAGTATTACTTTATAAATATTTCCTTAATTCAATAATGCACCGCCTACGTATTTCTCGGTTTGCCCAATAGTTGACTGATGGAAAACACCGTCCGGTGTTAAGATCGCCAAATGTATAAAGAATTTCACTGTGCATTGAATGAATGAATGATAACATTATTTGCTCGAATACAGGTTAATACATTAGAAGTATTAATGTTAAAGAAAAGACTCTCTGCATTCACTCACTCTCTCATGCATTGTGTGTACGTTAATCACTGCTGCGCAATTTCCAATGGAATAGATAAACTTTTTATTTGAGCCATTTATGACACACGTAAATTTACAAATGAATTTATACAAAAATATATAACAAAAGAAAAATATAATATGAAAATATGGTTTCGCCATGTGTGTCGCAGTGACCCAAATAGGCTACCGCTTAGTAATGGTTTTGCTTAAAAGCAAAGCACTGATTTTCAGCTGCAGCCTGAAGTTTCATCTATATACTATTTAATATATATGTGTGTATGTCTATGTGTGTGTGTGTGTGTGTGTGTATGTGTGTATATATGTGTGTGTAAATTTACTTACATTAGTTTTAAGAATATTGTTACTAATAAATATTTAATGAAGTAAAAAATTCCGAAATAAATATTATTATTATTATTGAAGTTTAAATGTGTTCATTATCAAAGTATGTTTGTTATACAAAGTTTAACACTGATTCCTACACTAGGCTGAGACGGTGTTGTAGAAAACGGAAATCATATTGCCAAATACATGCTTATAAATAAATAAATAATATATCTGAGTGCTCGCTTATCGCGTAATATTGGACCGCAGCTTTACAAAACGTATAAGTTTCTTGCCCCCGCGTGTGTTTGCACAGCGGGCGAGTTCCGGATATAGTATAATAACCATATTTACTAGGAAATGTCGATTTATATGGAATTTTGAATTGTGCACATAACAGAACCTCGCGTCTGTATTGGATTTATCGGTCACACGTCTGTCGGTCCGTTCGTTCTATGAATGTGTTACAACCGTATCTATTTATGGCTTAACGACAAGGGAAGTTAATACTAAATATTTATTAGAAAGCCTAACTGCGATTGCTAATCCGCCTGGAAAGTGTGGCAACTACTGGCAACCCCCCCCCCCCTTATGGGGGAGGCCTATATTCAGTAATGGAAACTTAACGGCAATATTATTTAAAACATAATTTTAACTTCACTACTGCACATTTTAAGACCATTAGTTGCCTCTTACGACACCCACTAGAGGGGGGGGGGGCTATCCTATGCTGGACCTTTAGTTTTTCTACATAAGTGCAGTCACAGTTGATAATAAAACTACATGCGGATATCCTTTCGGATTTTAACGTCTAACGAAACTCGGAACTTATTTTGTTAGTGGCATAACAGGAAACACTGGCCGCTTGCCAAAATAAAAAAAAAAAAACTACGCATAGACTAATATTTAAATCCCATACATGACGACTTAACTGACGTAATCAGATGGCGAGGGTTTAGACCGGCCCCCCGCCACGACCGGGTAACCGTGTAGCGTGGGACTCCCCCTACGCATAGACTACATTACAATCGAATAATTTTTTTTTATAGATACTTCTTAATTCAAAACTTCAAATCGACAAAATAACGTAGCGTATTTTTTGCGCGTGTATCTCTCGTCAAAACTCGAACAGCATATTTTTTTTTTTTTATTATAATTTTTTTTTCCCGCGTAATTGTATATTATTGAGTGATATGAGATGAGATACAGCGTTGAATAATAAATTACATTGGAAATGATGATTGACTGGTGATTTTAACGTCTTATAACTTTAAGACTTGAACTATTGTTTGATTTATTATATTAAGATTCCGTATGTTATGTGTTTGATAAATGTAATTATTAATTCTTTTGGTAAAAGAATAATCCTATCAAAAATATAATACAAAAATACCAAGACTCGCAACGCAGTACTTCCACTACATAAAGTTGTGACATCTCTTATATAACTAAATCAGTTATTTTATTTCTATAAAAATACCTTAGATTATATAGATCGGAGAATCGAGTCTCAAAAACGGGTCAACTTTTTGTCAGCTAATTGTTTAATTAGCTAGTAATATTTTATGTGTTTATTTATATGTGTATTTACTGTATGTATTTATTATATGTATATATATATTTATTTATTTAATATATTATATGTATGTTTATATTATATGAATTTATCAAGTATTGTTTTATTTTATCTCTATTAAAAAAAAAAATGCACCGCCTACGTATTTCTCGGTTCGCCCAATGGTTGACTGGTAGAGAACACCGTCCGGTGTTAAATCCGCCATATGTACATAGAATTTTACTGCGTATTAAAGTTTAAATTAATAAATAAAATAAAAATATTTTATCCCCATGAACAAACCATCGAAGTACAGGTAGTTTAATATGATCCAATAGATTTTGATTCATCGTATCGAACCCTAAAACTGTTATTAAAAATGAACTCCGATGTCATTGACCCCTCACATGACGAGTCGATGTGATGATACTGGATGCGTATCTATTGTAACATATCTTAGTCATCAGACACAGTAATGTCACAGGCATCGCCTACTGACATAGGTGCCTACAAACAACGCTGTTAATTTCTTATATTTAAATATTTAATCATATTCATGACAGATTTATTTTATTAATTTAAAAATTAATAAAAATTTGGGGGGAACTACGGGGAAGTAAACTTGATAGGGTATTTTTTTTTATGCGTAAAAATTGTATGGTAACCCCGCTTGCGCTAACGGGATACGCTGGTGGAGCACCAGTGAAGGGTGATAGATGAGAATGAAAACAAGCCAGTTAGCCCATCATGATGAATTCATCAGGAATTAACCATGATAGTTTCTAGGGGGAACCGCGAGGAGGTCGACCTGGTTGAGTATATTGCTAGCAATGGGATTCTCAGTCTCCATTACTAACAATCCCTTTCCCCCCTGATAGGGTATTTGCAATAGGGCTGACAGTCTGCATTACTAAAAACCCTTTTCAGTTTATTTTTTATGTTTTTTTTTAATAATTTGTCAAGAATAAACAATTTGTTATTTTTTTTATATGGATAAATTATTTTTTCTTGAAATTATTACTCTTCCTCTGTGTAACTCTCATACAAGATTTAAAATTTAAAAAATAAAAAAAAATTAAATATACTATTTTGTCTGTTTCAGGCTGAACGATATCGCGAGAGACGGCGGCTCGCCACCCCCAGTCCAACCCCGTCCCCCCCACGACGGCAGCCCGCACCGCCGCCCGCGACCTCCGCTGGCAACTGGTTCAAGTCACTCGACAGGCTCACCGCCAGGAAACGAGGGAAGAGTGCCAGCGCCAAGGTAATTAGTAATTCTATCAACTGGATGTAGTAAATAAATAAGAAATATCACAAACACTAGTTTTTATTTATGAATAAGGGACAAACCTACGGCCCATTTGATGGAAAGCTGTCGCCGTCGCCTATCGACATGAACAACACCATGGACGTAACAGAATCTGTGATTCCATGGTAGCTCTCATACGTTGCCACTATCAAGGACTATAATGTTATGCCTCCGTACCCTGTAATTTCACTGCCATATCCCACCCCTTAAATTTTTTTTATACAACTTACAATCGCAAACAAGCTGACGACCCACCTGATGGAAAGTGGTAACCATCGCCTATAGACATGAGCAGTACCATGGACATAACAGAGTATACTGTTTCGCCCATGATACCCCCCATGCGTTGCCATTCCTGGGGACTCCGATGTTATTCCTCTGTACCCAGTAAATTCACGCCATATCCCACCCTTCAAACCGAAACACAGCCATGCAAACACAACTGCTTCACGGTTGAAACACGAATGGGACAGGGGTACCCAAGCAATCGACTTTTGTACAAAGTCTCCCTCTTGTAAATTACTTTAAATCTTCGCTCCTCTATAAATAGTAAGATATCGAACAGAAATTTTGCATATTGATGCAAACTTTCCTTATGCTACTTTCAGATGTAAATAATTAGTTTACCTTTTACCTATAGGTAGAGTCATCCTCAACCAAACACACTTGGGCAAATTTCTGATAGCACCTTGACAACAAAAACAACAAAAACATAGTCAGCATGCGACCTTTTTCTATGCTGCGTCAGCAGGAAAGCGTTAATTAAAGGGTCTAACAACCCCATAGCTAGCGATATAACCTTTAAGGACGGTCTCCACGTTGTTTCCTGCGAAAATTTAATTATTGTTGGATTTGTCATAATAGGGTAAATGACCAGCCTCTCTCTGATGCACCAGCAGCTTACTATAGCATTTTTATCCTTACTATGGTGCATAGTGACTAAAACAAGAGGTATAGCGTATTCTTGGTGTTACGGGCCAAAGAAAACGTCTTTACTGCGGGAATTTACTTTTACTTGAGGTGAACATACAAAACTGTATCTAACATTGTAGCACAAAAAAAACATGGGCATTAAAAAATATCATACACAGTACAGTGTAATCAGAGATCTCTCCCATTCGCTCACCTAGAGCACACAATCGTGGAATCGAGCTGGAAGGCGGCGCTGGCGCTGGCGGCCTCCGCTCTCTCGATTACCGAGAGTCGGTAATCGATTATCGGCTACAGATGTTACAGAAGCCTGAATCTTCTGTTCAATCTTTAAATGTCAACGTCGAATATGATTTGCTTAAGTTCACTCTTAATTTTTCACTTTTCAGGTCGAGAAAGAAAGCATTATAACTACAGAAGATGAATCAACAAGGAAACCCTGGTCGAAGTCAACTAAGCCCCTCAACTCGCCAGCAAAGAACCTTCGTTTCTTTGGTGACACCGATGTGGATTCTGATGCAAACGTGAAACAAACAGTGACAAAAACGAAAAGCCATCCATTAAAAACTCATGGGACCTTGAGAAAAACTATATCTAACTCGAGCACTGGAATCGATGAGGTCGACCATAGTGAATTGTCGAATAAGAGCTATTCTCTATCAAACCTGCATAGAGAAGAGAAGAGCGAGTCACCCAAAAATAGATATTACAAGAGAAATCTACAAAATATTTCGGAGATACACAGCAATTCGGAGACTGAGAGCCAATTCGATAGGAAGGTGAATATGAAGCCACCAATAAGTCCATATGAGAGATCCAGGAGCCACAGCAGTTCGAAGACACTGATGGGGAGCAAGAATGATGTGAGGAGACAAAGGAAAGAAGATAGGGGTAGCTCTTCGGAGTTGAGAAGCAGCAACCAGGACCTCAACAGGGATCTGAAGTATGTGACAATATCTGTATTATCATTAAAATAGGTTCCTCTAAATTTATCGCCTCCTAGTACCAATGGGCACGTATTTAAGTTTTCGTAATTCAAATTAGTTTTTAAAACTTTTTTTATATTACGTCCAGTAACCAGTTCTTTTTATTTATTTTTTATTAAATTTTACAGAATGATGTATGTAGTTGTATGTATGTAATTGTGATCCTCGCGAAGAAGTAAAAACTTTTTAAGTCAGTATTAAACAATTTGACTAACATAAATTGTTGATTGTCTGATCTTAGTCATTCTTTTTAAATAAAATAAAACACACGACAAAAAATAAATAATAATTAATCAATCCCATACTAGGTACGTTATTATTGTTAGTAGGCGGCTTGATTAGTTTGTGTACTGCTTGCCAAGGCCTTTAATGTGTATTTCGATTATTTTTCTTCATAAAAAAGTGATACAACATTTTCGAAATACGCCATATTGGATTTATCATGACGTCATTATAACCTATCTCTTTGTCCGGATTAGGAATGTGGTCGAGCACTAAAACATTTAAATTAACCTCAACGTAAAAAGAAATTTATTTATTTAAATAACTTAATTGACTAAATAAAAATATGACACAAAAATTGGACTTAATGCTAGTAGCATTCTCTACCAGTCAATCTTTAGGGTGAACAGTGAATCACGAACGCGGTACTAATCTAATCCTAATAATGATATTTTTTTATGGGTGAAAATGGAATGGTAACTCCGCCTGCGCTAACGGGATACGCTGACGGAGCACCAGTGAAGGGTGATAGATGAGAATGAAAACAGGCCAGTTAGCCCATCGTGATGAATTCATCAGGAATTAACCATGATAGTTTCCAGGGGGAACCGCGAGGAGGTCGACCTGGCTATTATATATATATATATTGCTAGCAATGGGATTCTCAGTCTCCATTACTAACATAATAATGATATTAGGATAGGAAATGATAATAACAGAAAATTACATGACGTCATTCCACTCCTTATCCCCAAAATGTCGTAAAAGGCGACTTTTTTAATCCTTACTTTATATTTTAGTATGGTATGGTAACCCCACCTACGCTGGGGGAAAGGTATTGTCTTTGTCGTACATAATATGTACGAGAACGAAGTCGCGAGTAAAAAGTAGTCTAGAAATTAAAATTGTCTAGCCAGCTCGACAATAGTAGGCTACATCTGCCTCTTAAAAAGTGCCCAATAATAGGAGAGTGGTGGGTTGTTAAAACATGCAACTTATTTGCAGACACCGGCGTCGCACGCCGGCCACCAACTCTGGGGAGAGCAGCACTGAGGGTGACTCCAGTCACCAGTCGCAGCGGAGTGTCGTCTACTTGCATGCGACCACTGGTACTGTTCTTTTCTCTAAGTATCATAAATTGTTTAATTTATTTATCTTAATATATTTATATATATAATATTTATTTATATAAATACTTATTAAAGCCTATTTTATTATCTAAAGACAAAACAATATCACTCTATATTTTTTTAATTCACCACAATTGGAACATAATAAAATAAAAAAAAAATCATACATAGACGAAAGAATGAAAATACATAATATGCAAATCGTGTAATTACCAGTAAGTGATGGCCACATCAGTGTGTGTATCTACACGCGAAGACAGGTCCGCGTCACTTCATATAAAAATACGTCTGTATGAAATCTATGCAACCAGTTTATTTAATTTGAATAACCTTTTAGACAATAATAAATTATAAATATGTAGTTGTACGCGCAAACACTACAAATAATCATTTATTTTATTGTGTTAATACTTTTAGGCAATACTTTTATTACACAAGTTGATCTATTCGACGTCAGTTTGTTTGTCGTCCCTTTATCTATATTAATATAAAGAAATATCAAAAAATTGCCTAATTAAGCTAATATAAAATACAAATTTATTTTCCTCCCTACCGGTGCGGAGCGGGAGTGGAATAATACTTCTTAAAACTTAAATATAGATTTTGCCATTATAAAATATATAGTATACAAATACCAATATAAACGAAATATTAATATGCACTTACTAAAATCAAATAAATTTTTAAAGTATAAATAAATTAATCTAGTATATTTATTTCAGTTGGTGACATTCCGGATCCAGGAAGACTGACGCGCAATCGTTCCCGGGACGACGTCTCTTCGGTGAACTCTTCAAACATTCAAGTCCGCAGCACCACAAAGAGTTTCTCAATATTCGCGCCATGGACCCCAAGACATTACAATGATCAACACGATGTCCATTACGCTCAGAGACCGCGAAAAGTAAAACCTAAAGAGATCCCCTCCAAAAAAACGTCATCGACAAGAAATCTTGTTGAAGATAGACCTACACTGCAGAAAAACAAGTCATTTAGTCAGACAACGTTGACTAGAAAACCGCAAAATAGTCGATTAACAAGCTCCAGTACAACACTATACAGAAAACCGGAGAAACGTAAAGAAATCGACCAAAATACAACACTATCCCGCAAGTCGGTTACGCGGGACGGTAAAAAAAGTCAATCGAGCGAAATTTTAAATCGAGATAGTCGCGACAGAGTTTCCCGGTCAATTTCAATGCCTAAAGACAATAATAAAAAAGCTGGCTGGTTTAAATTATCTAACAAGAATAAAAAACAAGAAATTAATACTAGAGTGCGTTAAATATTAGATATATATTTATTTACAATCTCTTACCACAGACACTTCGAATTTCTACGAATAGCTGGAAATAATAAGTATAGCCTAAGTTACTTAAAATAATATCTTTTAAAGGACTGCGCTCTAAAATTACGCGCCAATCTAATAAAATGGCAACACCAAAAAGCTGTTACTATTTTATTAATGGCGTTGCTAGAAAAAGCCAGCCAGTGAAAGTTTATGTAAGTTTTTAAAAGTTAGTCTCACTTAAATCACCTAGTAGCGTCGTAAATTAACAGCAGGAACTGGTGCTATAAACGTAAGATTTTATTTTAATTAATTTGTGGTTACAATCAAAAGTGCCATGACCACTTTAATGTTACCATTTTCTTAATGAGTAAAATTTTCCGTAAGGCTGTACAAAATAAGGGTTTGTGAAAACATAATTAGCCATAAATGATTTACATGCCAGTTTTTGTCTGCGACTTTGTTCGCGTGACTGGGATGGATTAAATGTAACCTATATCCTTCTCCATTGCAGTAACTACGTGTAAAGTATATCATCATGACGATATGGTGCCAAGAGGTGTGTTTAATAAACAAACAAGCAAAATCACATTTTACTTTATAATACCAATAAGGGTTATAAATGTAAAAACAGTTCCTCTTTATAAAATTTCCAGTAAAATCTCACACACATCATTTGGAGGAACAATAATTATCTCAACTTTATATTCTCCTCTGTTTTATTGAAAAAAAAGTACATATGTGTTGAAGGTAAATTGTTTAATATAATGAAAAATATATTAACATATAAAATATTATTCTTACATTTCATTAGCTCTTTATAATCTTGGTAAATCTTGGTTGCATCAAATCATACCAAATATTACCTAGAGAGTAGGAGTGAGGAATCCATATTAAAAATATCTATACCAAATACCCGTACGTTGCAGTAAAAAAATATAGGTTACATAAAAATAATGGTTAATTTTGTATTTCAGAACGTAACAATCAGCTTTGCGGAAATGTGATAAATAGTCATATTAATTTTTAAGTTTATGTAATAAAACGCTTCCATCACTGTACTAATAGACTTTAATAAATGCATTGTTTTTTTTTTTATATTAATTAAAATAGTTCGTTTGTGAGATCTTTCCTCATTAGAAACATCTCCAAACGAATCCTAGCTCTATATTATAATCTTAATTTAGTATTTCTAGGAATTGACGCTTCTAATACATCGAAATGTCTTATTAATAAATATGAATGAAGAAATTTTAATATGTACTTATTTGTAATGTGAATTATAAATAAAATTTCATTAAGAATTTTTATTTTTATTTATTGCTATATCTATACAAGTACGTACCTTCTAATAATCCTAAAGTACAGGATTTACCTATTTAGGGAGCAGAGTTTTACCTATATTTAAAATGTAACATTTATTTTGAAATAAATTATTATTATTATTAATAATCAACTATATACCTAACACCTAAGTTTGAGGGGGAAGCGATCGTTAGTAATGGGGAGGTGAGACCCCAATTTTTTTAATGCATGATGAATGGAGTGATAACCCCGCATGAGCTAACGGTATACGCTGGCGGGGCACCAGAGAGGGATGATACGTGAATAATGAAAAAAAGCAGGTCAGTCAGCCCATTGTGATGAATACACCTGGAACTCAGCACGATGGTTTCCAGGGGGAACCGCGTGGAGGTCGACCTGACAGGGTATATTGCTAGCAATGGAACTGGTAGCCCGCATTACTAACGATCCCTTCCCCCCCCCCCCCCCCATTGCTATTGATATACCCTATAAGGTCGACCTCCACGTGGTTAACCCTAAACTATCGTGACTAATTTATCGTTGAATTCGTCGCGATGGGCTAACTGACCTGCGTCATCATTTCATCCTCACCTATCATATCTCACTAGTGCCCCCCTAGTGAGATACCGTTAGCGCGGATGGGGTTATCACCCATTATCGTTCATTAAAAAAAACACTTTAGCCTACACCTTAGACATTATTTAAAAAAATGGAACATTCTTAAATAAATTTGTGTTTATAGTACACTCTAATTCTTTTTTTTTGGATGCAATGGAATGCGCTAACGGTATATACTAGCGGAGAACCAGTGAGGGATAATAGGGGAGGATGAAAAGACAGGTCAGTTAGCACATCGTAATGAATACAATAGGAATTCAACACAGTGGTTTTCAAGGGGGAACAAGTGAAGGTCGACCTGACAGAGTATACAGCTAGCCATGGAACTGGTAGTCCGCATTCTAATTGCTTGGGTATAGCAAACGGATTATATGTTTTTTTTTTATGGAAATTGTTTAACCGCGTGGAAAATATTAATGTACGAATAAGTGTTGCGTGAAATAATTCTGATTCTTGACAGATTGTAAGTATTATATAGACGGCTCAAACGAACAAAAACTTTATACGTGACAGAGAGTTTAATACCTGTGTGAACATTTAGCTAAAGATTTATTAATAGTGTAACTTTGTTTTATGCGTTTTTATAGCATAGAATGAAAATGAAACGAAATCTATGTTTCTGATAATGGTAATTACAATAAAATCGATGTTCATCACGCCGAATTCATCAAGGATTAACCCCCAAACAGGTTATATTACTAGCGATGGAGACTAAACTTTATTATTAATAAGATTCGTACTTTATTATGGTTTCCATAGACGCTAAAACACATTATGTATATTCTTAAGAACAAGGGATTACGAAATCTTTGGTATATTCTAGTATGTCTATGGTTAATTACCACAACCATAAACATATTAGATATAGTTCCACGACTGTATTGACTATAGAAATAAATTCAATATCTTGAAAAATTTATTACGAACATTTTTTTTTTAAATCGATCGAGAACTCACTAACTAGAAATATTAAATATCAATCAGAAATTTATCCGAACGGTCGAGTGACAGTGATTATAGGTCTTTTAATATGCTCGTACGTCATTTTATAATTATCCATTTTTGATATTCCTATAAATTTCTATTTCTTTATTAACATTTTTTAGTTTTTCTAATGAAATGCGATTGAAAATTATTGTCAGTAGATATACTTTCATGGTATAGTAACAAATTTGTTAATATATCATTAATATACTCCTATTGATTTTATTTATAAAATATCATAATCTATCGACTCTATAAACAACCCTTTATCAACGTCATGCCAAATTGCTAATGCCAATTGTGCAAATGTCAATAAAGCGGGACTTTTACATTTTCCTCTTTTCCGGCGTATCTTATCATCAATTTAAATATTTCAATCAAGTTAATTTAATTATTTAATATAACTTATCGAAGTCAAAACAATATCATGGCACGAAGGTACCGGGATGCAGCCGCAAAACTACATCAAAACGTCCAGAAACACTTAAAGGAAATGAAAGACGTTTCTTCATCAGAAGATGAGGAACCCTTCGAATCTAGTGTACTGGAAGGAGTGTTCCAAACATATTGGAGAGGTGGCGGCGATACTCAAATGCTGAATCGCACTAAGAACATGCTAGAAGAGGCAATCAGCGGCCGGTCCGTCACTTGCCTTATTTGTATTGGTTCTATCAAGCGAGCAGACGCTATCTGGACTTGTGAGGACTGCCACTGCTATTTTCACCTATCCTGTATTCAGAAGTGGTCGAATGACAGTATAAGTTTGAGAAGTGAGGAGACCCACGCGCCTATTACTGTGTTTGTTCCCAAAAAAGTTGAGTGGTGTTGTCCCAAGTGTCGACACTCGTATAGCAAAGAAGAAATACCGCGTAAATACAGATGTTTCTGTGGCAAAGCTGATAATCCACCTCAGCATCCTTGGTTGATTCCACATTCGTGTGGAGAAGTATGTGGAAAGAGGCTATCCTTGAGTGACAATTGTAAACATAAATGTCTATTACTCTGTCACCCTGGACCTTGTCCACCATGTCCACAAACTGTCAATGGAGCCTGTTACTGTGAGAAGGAACGTAAGAGAGTTAGGTGTAGTGCAGCAAAATGGTCCTGTGGCCAACAGTGCAAAAGAATTCTACTTTGTAATTCTCACAAATGTGAAAATATCTGCCATGAAGATGAATGCCCTCCATGTAGCTATACAAGTGAGCAGCCATGCCAATGTGGCCATGAACGAACAAAAAGGCCATGCAACAACCCTTTCTGGCAATGCAAACGGCCTTGTAATAAACCATTCTCTTGTGGCTACCACAAATGCGAAAAAATATGCCATTCTGGTCCCTGTGGGACATGCCCAAATTCTGGCTTACGTTCTTGTCCGTGTGGTGCTGACCAACGCTATGTACAGTGTCCGGATGTCATGGAACCTTGTTTAGGTACATGTAATAAAAAACATGATGATTGTGAGCACAGTTGCCCTGAGAAATGCCATAAAGGCCCATGTCCTCCATGTCAGGTTCTGATACAAAAAAAGTGTCATTGTAATGCACACACTCGTTCACTGCCCTGCAGCAAGGACTATAAGTGTGATACAAAGTGCCGTGGTACTAGGCCATGTGGGAAACACACATGTGGAAGAAAATGTTGTAATGGGAACTGCCCTCCATGTGAAAAAGTATGTGATAAACCACTTCAGTGTGGCCGTCATAAGTGCACTATGGTTTGCCATCATGGTCCATGCTACCCTTGTCCAAGGGAATCAAAAATAACATGTAGATGTAAGGAAACCTATGTTACTGTTCCGTGTGGCAGAGAGAAACAGATTAAACCACCAAAATGCCATTTGCCCTGCAAATTTAAATACAAATGTGGACATATAGATGAAAACAAACACTTTTGCCACTTTGGAGACTGTCCACCTTGTAAAGCAATTTGTTGTAAATCTTATCCGAATTGCACCCACAACTGTAAGGCAACATGCCATGCATATGTTGCTGTTGTCTTCAAACAAGTGGAGAAACCTGCAACACCTTGGGAAATAGAACCACCAAAGACAAAAATTCTTAACTTAGATTGTCCACCGTGTGAAACACTGGTCCCTGTTATATGCTTTGGTGAGCATGAAACAGAAGAACAGCCTTGCCATTCTGCTAAACGCCGTTGCTGTGGTAGAGAATGTAACCGGCCACTGTCTTGCGGTAATCACACTTGTGCTTTACTCTGCCACTTGTACTCTCCAAATCCTGACTATCCAAATGTGCCTTATAGTTGTAAGCCTTGTGATAGGGAGTGTCTCATAAGCCGTCCAGAGAAGTGTACACATAAGTGTGCCATACGGCAATGCCACCCAGGCCCATGCCCACCCTGTGAAGTGCTAGAGCGTGTTCCATGTAACTGCGGTCTCACTGAACTATACTTACGTTGCCGAGAGCTCTCTACAGCTACTGAAGTCACATTGTCATGTAAACAGCAGTGCCCAAAGAATTTGGAATGTGGACATCGTTGTCGCAACACCTGTCATGTTGGTAAATGTTCACAAGCACAGATTTGCACCAAGAAAACTAAGGTACACTGCGCTTGTGGTAATTTGAAAAAGGAATTCCCTTGCAATATCGTAAGAAATGGAGAAGCAAAAGTTCAATGTGATGTATCTTGTGAAGAAAAGAAGGTTGCAGCAAAATTAGAAGCTGAGAAAGAAGCACGAAGGCTGAAGGAGATAGAGGAAGAAAGAAACCGCAAGGAACTCGCCGAATACGAATGGAAATTGAGCGGTAAAAAGAAAAAGTATAAGGAAAAGAAAATTGTTGCCACCAAAGATAATAGAAATTGGTTGCAAAAGTACTGGGTTCCTATTTTATCACTTTTGATAGCCATACTGGCAATAGTATATTGCATTCTTTATATGTAAAGTATATTATAATTCATATCCAGTTATCTAATCAGGTTTATACAATAGTATGATAATTTTATGTTAATTAGAATTGACTTTATTGTATATTTTAATTTTTGAGATACTGTTACATAATTAGTAATGTAATGAATTACTATTATATATATATAAAAATTTTGGAACTTATGAAATATGCAAACCCCTAGACCCCAGCGGGTTTACCATGAAGTGAAATTCCAAAATTTCGGACTCAATTTCGTGTTTTTGTTTATACCAAAATCGGACCTATAAATGGAGTTTAACATTTTTTTCATCATACATCCTATCATAAAAGTCCAAAGGAACAATATTTTAACATTTTTAATATTTCCAAACGGCATGTATTATGTAATTTTAACATCAAATTTCTGTTTCGTTTGGCTCCGAAATTTCGGAAAACACTTCATGGTAGGCCCTTAGATTTTAGATTAGCACAAACCTATGTATTTATATAAAATCATCATGTGGCTTTTTCCACTTTTAAAGACTTGATAAGACAATTTGGTTGTGTCACACTTATTATTTGATTATTTAATTTATCAGATATTTATTTTTTCTGGGTTGATAGATAGATATTAAGTACGTATTAGATTATACGTACGATTTAATTAGTTACGTATGCACCAGTGAGTATGTGATTTTATTAAATGACATTTTGTTTATAATTGTTTTTTATTGTTATATTTTTATACTTTGATCCTCAGATATAAGATTACAAAAGCCATCTGCGTAGATACCTGTATACCACTCGAGTTTTTGCCATTAAATAATTTTGCTTGCAAGGCTGTGTTTCAGTTCGAAGGAATATAGCAGTAAAATTACAGGATATAGAGACGTAACATTGTTCTCAGGAATAACAACAAAAAACTCCAAAGTTTTTGGGTGATTTTCAACGAGCTGTAACTCCGAGGAAAATGATGGTACAGCAAAAAGAAAAAAAGCAAATTGCATCTCCAAGTGTCTAGTTTTTAGACATGACCATGAATAGTTTTTATCATGTTTGGGTCTAGAGTAATCCTAAGAAAACTACCAAAAAATTTTGCAATTTTTTTCTTATTTAAAGAAAGGTCTACGTGCTTAAAAAAAATGTATTCATTATTTTTTTTCAATAGCTCTTTTAGAAAATTTAATACTCTTTAATTTGACGTAATCAAAAAGCCTGTACTATGATTTGCCGCTGAGTTATCGCCAATCAAAGCAAAGTACTTTTTAACATTGACAATCAATAACTGGAAATAATGATCGTATAGGAAATCGAAGGAGAGTTTTGGAAACTACACGATATTCTCTATAAGATGCCGTGAATGGCTTTTGCTAAAAAAAAAATTTTTTTATTGAAAATTTTTACTAAAGACCAAAATTCGCATAATTAAGGATATTTGCATAACTTGGTATAACTTTGGTTAAAATAAATGAACGAAGGATATCATCGGTAATTTTTCAACCTCGAAGTGTCCCCTAAAATCGATGAAAAATTCAAAGTGCTGCGTTTTTTTTTTTCATAATGCCCAGAAGCTTTCTTTGGTTTTACAAAAATCACCATTATGAGCAATTTTTCGATTTTTATTTATTTTTCTATTGAAAAATTCTCAAAAATCTTAATTTTTTCGAACAAAGAGATTGATTATTAAGAAATTTAAAAACATATTCGTGGTACGTTTTAGGTAACGCTAATGCCGACGATAAGACAGCAGTCCAAAAAAATCGAAAAATTAAAAAAAAAATGAATTGTGTAAATTCTTAAACGATGAAAACAGGTCAGTTAGTCTATCATGAGAGGGGAAAAGGAATTGTTAGTAATGGTGATTAGTAACTCCATTACTAGCAATATACTATATTAGGTCGACCTCCTTGTGGTTCCTCCTGTAAACCATCGTCATTGATTTATTGTTAGATTCATCACGGTGGGCTAATTGACCTACTAAATCCTCACCTATCATTCTTCCTTTCTTCTTCCTTTACTGGTGCCCCGCCAGTGTATACTGATAGCGCAGGCGAGGTTACCATTCCATTATCATCCATTAAACAAAAAGTCCATCATGATGAATACATCTGAAATTCAGCACTATGATTTCCAGGGAGGACCACATGGAGGTCGACCTGACGGGGTACATTATAAGTAATACGACTAGTATTCTCTATTACTAACAATCCCTCCCCTCAATCAAGGATACCTGTTTGATTGAACTACTTGACCGATGGGAAAGAAATATTACTAAAATAAAAGAATTAAAATATCTAATTTTCGTCTTCCCAAGGTAAAAATTGAAAAAGAAAACACAATAATTTGAAATTTTATTATTATTCTAAATCTTTGGCACTCTTCTACGTTTTATAATTTTGAAAAGTGAAAACATTGAATGTATGTTTAAAAGTCATTTCAATGAATGATTGATTGACTCATTTGTCATTATTTAATTTAATATTTTTTAGTTTTTTTTTTTTATTTACAATTATTTCATAATATTTCTTATATTTCATTTCATTACTCAATTCTGACTGAAATGCATACACAATATTATTGCATTGTGTAAAGAACTGTGCATGGAATTTATTAGTGACAAACTATTAATAGTTGCTTAATCGTAATGAGCATTTTTTGTAACATATCCTACAGAATCAGGTTCTAAACCCTGAGTGGACTTGAATTCTGTAGTCAATAAATATTAGTAAAGTTATAAAAGATACTGTAGTCAACTGCAAGCTTAAAAAAATTCGAATCTTTATCAAAAGGTTATGTGTCAACTGCAAAACAAAACGAGTAATCGCCGAAACAAGTGTTTTATAATCAGTGAGTTTTTTTTATTGTGTTAAATTTTTATTTATAAGTACATAAATAGTCTCCGTACCTATTGGTATATAAGTCGAGTGTTTCGTAGCTTTATATTGCATAAACATTCAATAACCGGCAGGGAACCGAAATGGTTAGAATTACGTCGTATGTTTTCGTTGATATTGAGACGACGGGTCTCCCGCACGAAGAGTTAAATAAGACCAAAATAACGGAAATCAGTATGGTTGCAGTGCAAAGGGATCACATTTTAAATACGAACAAGGGTTCTCTACCGCGAGTGCAAAATAAGCTCACGCTGTGTCTGAATCCACGTAGAATGGTAAGCCCCGCCTCTGGAGAGATTACAAAGCTGTCTAATGAATTACTAGAATATCAGCCGTCATTTGATTTAGAAGTACACGCTATATTAAACAAATTTCTTAACATATTGCCTAAACCAGTATGTTTAATAGCATACAATGGTCACAATTTCGACTTCCCAATCATAAAAAATCAGTTGGAAAGACTAGGTATGAAGTTTTCAGATGATTTGTATTGTGCAGATTGTTATCATGGTTTCTATGATATAGAGAATCCTCCACGGATCGAGAATCAACCATCAAAAGGTGATACCATAGACAATGGACTTACAGAGAAAAATTTGCAGAAAGTTAGGCTGGTAGATGAGGAAATTAAAGAAAAAAAAATTAAAAACCATGTACAGACGTCATCTGATCCAAAATGTAGATCTAATGTAATAAATGGAGAAGCAATGAGTAGTAATACAAGCAAGGGATTTAGTAATATTTACACAAGTGATATAGATGTTGAAGAATTTATGGCATCTATTGACGAGACAGATTTTATTAATGGAAGTATGAATATGAAACTTCTCAATGAAAGCACTCCAAAACAACAAATAAAGCCAGCAACCGGACAGAAAAGAGTTATGAAGGCTCGCAGACGACTTCCGTGGACTGAAAAGAAGCCAAAGTTTTCTTATAAATTAGGAGATCTTCATGAAAGAGTATTTAAAGAGACTGCAATAGATTTACACTGTGCTGAGAGTGACTGTCTAACAGCACTCAAAATTGCAGTTGCAATATCTAATAAATTTGTACAATGGACAGAAAAGAACTGTGTATTATTTTCTGAAGTGAACACAATGACTCCTGGGGTGCGCATTGGTGATTAGCATCAATTTGACCTTACTTAAACATTGTGTATAGTACTTCAATGTGTAAGTATCTTGTCTAAAATAATTGCTTTTATAATGTGAACATTTTATGTTTGAATATATTGTATTACTTATAATGCACTATATTAGGTTCACATTAACTTGAATGCATGATTTCTCTAACTTTGATTGTACATTCTTGAAATGGTCACCATAACTGGAATGGTTAGGATATACCTTTTTTTTTCTGATGGGTGAAAATGGTATGGTAACCCCGCCTGTGTTAACGGGATACGCTGGCGGAGCACCAGTGAAGGGTGATAGATGAGAATGAAAACAGGCCAGTTAGCCCATCGTGATGAATTCATCAGGAATTAACCATGATATTTTCCAGGGGAAACCGCGAGGAGGTCGACGTGGTTGGGTATATTGCAATAGCAAGCAATGGGATTCTCAGTCTCCATTACTAACAATCGCTTTCCCCCCGGTTAGGATATACTGTACACCATTGAAATTATGTAAACTCTATGGAAGAGAAAGAAAGTACACATTAAATCTGCTATACTCCCCATAGATTATTAGATTGTTTTAAATATCTAATATATAAGAATATAGCTTACCTACTTACAATTGTTTTTTTTCTCTTGTAATATTTAATTAATAAGTGATATTTATAATAGAACAAACAACTGTAATATTTGAATTTCTTTCAATATATTTAATACTGATTTATGTGTACTTTTGTAGCAAATTTTTGTAATAACTTTTTTTTTTTTCTAAATTATACCAAAGACTAAGACTGATTGTCTTTTATAAAAAATAAATTATAAATTTACTTAAATTACTTGACTTTAAATGATTTACTTTTTAACTGACTATTGAATAGGTGCTAAATAATTATATAGGATAATTTTATTATTTACCATAGCACAGCATGATATTGTATGAGTCTACTGTCATGATATACTATGAGATATAACAGGAAAGCAAAATGTATGTAATTGTATGACCAGAGGGTGATTTTGTACAAAAGTCGTTTGCTTGTGTTCCATTGCCTCTGTCCCATTAGTGTTTCTACTGTGAAACAGTTGTGTTTGCATGGCTGTGTTTCGGTTTGAAGGGTGGGATATGGCTGTGAATTTACTGGGTACAGAGGAATAACACCTGAGTCCTCAGGAATGGCAACGCATGGGGGGTATCATGGGCAAAACGGTACACTCTGTTATGTCCATATATTATATATAAATATAAATACATCCAAATTGAAAAACTTCTTCATTTTGAAGTTGAGTGATTACATATGTATACAGCTATATTTTTCCATATGCATGTTTTTCAGCTATTTTTAGTATATATATATTTTATATTCAACTTAGAATGGCAAACAAGCTGACGACCCACCTGATGGAAAGTGGTAACCGTCGCCTATAGACATGAGCAGTACCATGGACATAACAGTACACACACACTATACACTAAAAATAGCCAAATTTTATACATATAATATAAATTCTAGTGAGAACAATTTAATTATTAAAATCCATTCATTGTTTTTAATATGGTATATTCTAATGATATTGTGCCCTGCTATGGTAAATTATAAAAATGCCTAATGTGTACTATAAATACTTTTCTGATTACTGTTGCATTCTGATTATAGTTACATTTCATTACAATTATTAAATAATTGTTTTTTGATTATGTATGTAAAATTAGCTTTTATACTTTCTTGTTGCATGATTTATGGTTTATTAGAGATGGGATTTAATGCCATTGTTTAATTATGATAATTTAGCTGAGTTATCTGATCGTTTCAACCAGTGGGCGTACCATGAAATAATTTCAGAAATTTTGAGGCCTAACAAAACAAATTTGATGTTAAAACTTCATAATATATACAATTTAAAATGGTTAAAATATCGTTAATTTAGACTATTATAGTAGGATTTGTGATGAAGGAAATATTAAGCTCTATTTACTGAGTCAATTACGGTACGAACAAAACACGAAGTTGATCTCAAATGTTTGGGATTTTATTTCATGATAGTTCCCCATGTTACCTGCACGACACATCGTGATAAGTTATTTAGCATAGTATATGTAAATAATTGCATTAATTCTAATTATGAAATGAAATGAAATGAATTTATTTTGCTAGAATGCAGGTAATTTTAGATGATAGAGGTAATAGAGTAATTTTAGATGATTAATTCTATGTAAACCATGAACATGTATAAAAAAACATTTATTCCATATTTTAATTATACATGTTTTATTTTTATACTTATATACTTAGTTTTTAAAACTTATCTCAACTTTGTTAGTAGTTTTTAATTTCGAATATAATGTTTATTTACCACTTTTTTTTTAATAAATATTCTTTATTGGAAAATATATAAGGTTTTTATTTTACCATTCTTATGCACTGTAGTATGTTGTATCCTGCATTTTTAACAAATACCCTGATTAGAACTAGAGAAATTTATGTTCATCAGTGGGCAAATGATAATTGAAAGCATGATTTTCTTTCGACTGATAAAAATAGAATGATAGTCATTTACCAGAGGGAGATTTTGTACAAAAGTCGATTGCTTGGATACCTCTGTCCCATTCGTTTTTCAACCGTGAAGCAGTTGTGCTTGTATGGCTGTGTTTCGGTTTGAAGGGTGGGATATGGCGTTAATTTACAGGGTACAGAGGAATAACACCTGAGTCCTTAGGAATGGCAACGCATGGGGGGTATCACGGGTGAAACAGTATGTGTGTGTACTGTTATGTCCATGGTACTGCTCATATCTACAGGCGACGGTTACCACTTTCAATCAGGTGGACCTTCAGCTCGTTTGCCATTCTAAGTTGCATAAAAAAAAAATGCCTGCGCTATTAGTAAACCATATAAATAATAATTTCTACAGTATTAGTACTGTAGAAATACTAGTAAATGATGGGTAGGTGAGTAGGGGATGATGAAATTAATCATGCGTTATGAATCGCTCACAATGGTTTCCAGGAATGACCGCGTAGTGGTCTACCTAATTCAGTATGTGTAGCTAGCAGTTGGCCGTCGATTCACGTTACTGATCCCCCCCCCCTTCTACCCTTCCATTAATTGCACTCTAAAAGGATCAATATATGAATATATTATGATGATTATTTTTTCCTCCCAATCGGAGTCTTTGTCAAAAAAATAGTTACTTCTTTTTATACCACTAAGATGGCCAACAAGCACACGGCCCACCTGATAGTAAGCAGTTACCGTAACCTATGAACCATTACGTGCGCGATGCCAACCCAGAAGAAACCTCTTTACCCTTTTGAAGAACCTCATTCCGTAGTCTTTTGGAAAAGCTTCTACTGCTAGTTCCATAACTTGAGCGTTTGTGGGAGAAAACATCTCTGAAACTACGTTGTACGCGACCAACTAAGCTATAAGATATGGGGGTGAACACCATATAAATGGCACGATGGTAGAAAGTGGCCGTCGGCATCACATTTGGGCTATTCCTCTGGGTACAGTTCATTGTACAAGTTGGCGAGTTGGCAACTGCAGTTGGGTTTTTGGTGATGTTTTAAGAGCGAGGGACCCATCTCTCGACCATTAAGTTCCTTACGACATCTACAGAAAAGGAAGGGGTGGCCCATTCTATAACGAGACATGGCATGGTAATAATTAAGTATAACTACTTAATTATAAATAACTTGTGTGAACTTTTAAATGCTATAATTAATATATAACAAAAGAGTGACATCGTATTTTTCACTCTTTAAACTTTGGTAAAGACCGAATTCGTCTTTTTTTTTTTTATACAACTTAAAATGGCAAACAAGCTGACGGCCCACCTGATGGAAAGTGGTAACCGTCGTCTATAGACATGAGCAGTACCATGGACATAACAGAGTATACTGTTTCGCCCATGTTACCCCCCATGCGTTGCCATTCCTGAGGATTCAGGTGTTATTCCTCTGTACCCAGTAAATTCACGCCATATCCCACCCTTCAAACCGAAACACAGCCATGCAAACACAACTGCTTCACGGTTGAAACACGAATGGGACAGAGGAATCGTCTACAGGAATTACTTAAAATACAGTTAAAGATGATCACGTTTTATTAATTCACTGTTTTACGCATTTATACTAAACATTTATGGATAGGCCAGAGATAAAGAATAACCTGAATTACGTATCGTCATAAATTTAATTGATGTCCAATAAAAAAATCATAATTGGGTCATAAAGACACATAATAACAAAAAAGAGCCGTTGAAATAAGAAAAAGACAAGCTTCCTCCACCTCCTTTTTGAAGTCGTTTAAAAATAACGGTTCCCCCTGGAAACCATCGTGATTGATTTATTATTAGATTCGTCACGGTGGACTAACTGACCTAGTGCATCCTCACCTATCATCCCTCACTGATGCCCCGCCAGTGTATACCGATAGCGCAGGCGGGGCTACCATTCCATTATCATCCATTAAAAAAACAGTATGCGTCATATTGATAACGTTATCTTGTTACAGACAGCCGCGCCGCACGACAAATGTCCTTTATATGGAAACTGGATTAAGTTACTCAGCAGTTTACAAAAATCGCTAAACAGAAGCACCAGTCACCGTCATGCTACAAGCTATTGGTAAGGATTAATAATTTTTTTCTATTTTACAATGGTTTGGGTGGTCACATACGTTTTTGTCGACATCGAACCAACTGGTTTGCCGCCAGAAGAATTGAATAGAACGAAAATAACAGAGATCAGCTTTATAGCAGTGAGTAGGGACAATCTGATGGACACTCAGCCCGGTAAATGTCCTAAAATACTCAACAAACTGAACCTGTGCCTCTATCCACGCAAAATGATATATCCCGCCTGCACTAAAATCACGGGATTGTCCAACGAGATTCTAGAACACCAGCCGCCATTTAATTTGGAGGTGTATGAATTGATCGAGTCGTTTCTAAATATATTACCGAAGCCAATTTGCTTGATTGCACAAAACGGGATGCATTTCGATTTCCCTATACTGAAATATCAGTTACAGAAACTAAATGTGAGTTTGCCAAAAGATTTATTGTGCGCCGATTGTCTCCATGCCTTTTATGACATTGAGGTCATTAACCGAGAGTTTGTAAAGAAATCGATAGATCCAGATGTTGATTTTCATAAAAGCGATCGTATTGATAATAAAACATTTAAAAATATTAATGAAACTACACCTGAACAAGTTAAAGATAGATATTTAGACCTGTCTAAAGAAGAAAGACTGAGTAAAGCACGAAGACATATGCCTTGGGACGGTTATAACAAACCAGAGCTTTCTTATAAATTGGGACGTATTTATGAGAGGATTTTCAATGAGAAGCCAGTCAACCTTCACAGGGCTGAAAGTGATTGTATCGTGGCCCTCAAGATCGCAGTGGTTAAGTCTAGAAGATTTGTCCAATGGGTCGATGTGAACTATTGTTATTTCTCTGAAGTAAAAGCAATGACTATAGGAGTGCCTTTAGGCTATTAAGCTCGCATATGTTGTATCGATGTAAGCAGAGATAAATGAAAAGCTTTTTACTGTAGATTTAAGCTAAAAGAACAAAGATCAAGGAAAAGTGATAGATAGAACAAAAATTAACGAGTAAAATGGTTTCAGAATGCATTTAACCAGCATATTATTTTTGGATGCTTTTACAACGTTTATACTATTCGAGTTATGTAGAAGAATGAGCACTCGCTTGCTTGGTTTGAATATATCTTTACGTTTATCTCTATCAATCAATCAATCAATCAATCATCTTTATTCATATACATCTGTTACAGATACTTATGATACGTCAATCTATAATTATAATAATTACTATAGAAAATAATATTGACTTAAGTGAAAATACAATAATTACATTTACAATACAATTCACATTAATACAAAATTCAAATCCATGCAGTTTTGTCATTTAAATAGTCATTTAATTTATAATATGCTTTTGTACAGAGAGTCCTTTTTATATACATATGTCTTAAATTTTCTTTCATTTAAATGTAAAACGTCATCTGGAAGTTTATTATAAAAACGTATACAGTTCCCCATGAAGGATGTACTGACTTTTCTAAGGCGATAACAAGGAACATTCAATTTGTTTTTATTTCTTGTATTGAAATTATGTATGTCACTGTTATTTTTAAAAAAGATTTATATTTTTACGTACATACATAATGTTTTCGTATATATATTGCGAGGGAACAGTAAGTATACCTGTTTGCTTAAAATATAAGCTTGTCTTTTTACACTCTAAATTAATTAATGTTTCTTATATTAATATCATTATTATTATTATTTTTACCTGTTATAAAACGTGTCGCTAACTTAATACTTATATGTTACATTATATTTAGGTGTATATTATACATTTGTTTCTATTTATATAATTTAACACTATGTTCCTTTGTTAGCTTTTTTCTACATCTATCTATCTTCACGCTAAATCTCTTGCGGGGTAGACGGTACATAATTGAAGATACATACATACATATCTGTCACGCCTGTCTCCCATTAGAGTAGGCAGAAACAATGGAACGTCAAACGCTTCGATTCAAACAAACCTCTTTCGCTTCTTCCACACTCATCAATCTTTTCATACACGCTCGCCGGTTACGGGTACTTTTAATTAGACCCTGATTAATAATATATTAATTGGATATAATAAAGGAAATATTGTTGCAACCAACATTCTCCCACCTTGTCTTACCTTAGCCACAGTGACAAGCTCTGTTGTTATCACCAATCCGTCTCTTTATAGAACGTCATTCATTCGCATAACTTCTCTCTTTCTTGCTTCCCGAACACATGAATAAGGATATGACCCATTCTCTTGAATCACTCTAACTATTAAAAAAACTACATCAAAATCTGTTGAGTAGTTTCATAGATCTAAGCATATATAGGGCCGTACAGACGGTAAGCGACTTTATTCCATACTATGTACCTATGATATAAAAATATATAATTTAGCACTAGTCAAAATTTTGAATATTTATAACTATGAAAATTATTTAAAAATTAAAAATAACTATAAGAAAATAACTAAAGACTTGATAAATAACTTTAGGGATTATACTATAGGAATTTGTTATTGTAAAAGGTGGTGACAGTGAAAAATATGTATAAATGCAATATTTATAACAGAATAATATGTTGTTATAATGTATACAAGTACAGTGTATGTACTTAAAAGAGTTTATATAAATATATTAAATATAGAAATCGAGAACTAAATGCCAAAGTAAGAGTATACCATAAGAAATATATAAAATTAAGTGCCTATTGTCAAAATGGTCACTAGATATACTGTGGGTTTTGACATATATATACATATATATATATACACACATATATTCTTTATTGCACTACTATACAGTAACAACAATAAGTTAATAACAATGTTAGCAAACTTATCTCTAAAAGAGATCTCTTCCAGTCAACCTAACACAGTGGCATAGGAAGTAGTGAGTGGGCAGTAGTAGTGCTAAACAGAAGTTAAAATAAATATTTACATAAATTATAAATCATAAATTATATATATATATATATTTTGTTGACATTTGTTTGTATGTCATTTGCTTAGCTTTCTGAAGCTATTACTTAAGGATATAAAAATATTGTGCTTTCATAAATCGTTTGGCCGACAGCACACTTGCAATGCCGCTGGTGTTATGGGTGATCATGGGCGGCGGTAGTCACTTACCATCAGGTGAGCCGCATGCTCGTTTGCCCCCTGTGTTATTAAAAAAAGATCCTATTGTATGCATAATAAACTTGTACCTATAATTAAATAATAATAAAAGTCACAATTTTATTTAAGCGATTAAAAAAAAATATGTTTTTATAATAATTTCTTAACCTGTACTCGTTACTAACACATTTATAATTTGATTTTTATATAAAAAGAAATTAATGGAATTGATTTTAAAAAAAGTCGTTTTATGTATTTTAAAAAAATTACTGAATTTTGGCTGTAATTTTATCGTGTCTCAAAAATGTGGTGCTAGTCAAAAATAGCTATCAATAATTGTGATTTATTACGTATTTGTTATTCAAAATAGAATAATTTATTAACTTAAATAAAGTATACTTTAACTCCCTACAACGCTTCATTCCTCTTTCAAACATAATTACATCCTAACACACACTTTTGATTGAAATAAAAAAAAAAACTATTTTCAAGAAATAATGTACATGGCAAAACGTTTGCGGGGTCAGCTAGTATATTATATAATATAAAATTAATAATAATATATACCTATACTATGTATTAGGTATTATTGCAAAAAAAAAATAAAGAAATCAAAATTTTAATAAGTTAATTATAAACACAGATTATATTTTTTAGTAATAACTCTACCAATATTTACCATATATGCCACCCACGGTTCGATTTTATACCCATATTTTTATATTTCAATGTTTCATAATGGTATTTATATTAAACTGGTAATAAATTAACTATGTTCCCACATAATATAGTTTATATATATATAATTGTATTTTTTTTTTAATAAAGTATTAATTCTCAAATAGACTTTTCTTCAAGTGTGAGTCCTCAGAAATGGAAACACATGAGGGGTATTATGGGTGAAACAGTATACTCTGTTATGTCCATGGTACTGCTCATGTCTATAGGCGACGGTTACCACTTTCCATCATCAGATAGGCTGTCAGCATGATTGCCATTCTAAGTTGCATAAAAAAAAACTAAAAAGTAATCTCCATGAAAAATTCCTAGGTACCTACCTAATCTTTTAATTAAAAATACAGGAATTACCTTTGGCAGTTGTAGTTTTTTTTTTAATTAATGATAATGGAATGGTAACGCCGCCTGCGCTGTCGGTATACGCTGGCGGGGCACCAGTAAGGGATGGATGATAGGTGAGGATGAAAGCAGGTCCGTTGGCCCATCATGACAAATTCCACTAGAATTAATCACGATAGTTTCCAGGGGGAACCGCGTGGAGGTCGACCTGATTATTTATTGATTTATCTATAGTAAAAAGTTTACAAATATATCAATGGATAAAGGTTTTGTAAACTTTTTACTTTATCTATGCCTTCCTCTCCAAAAAGTCCTTTGTTACAGCCTTACTAGTGCTGACTGGTGCATTATGGGGATGCACCAATCCCTTCATTCGACAAGGCACGAAAGGCCTCCGAGATGTGAAGGCGAAAAGCAAGTTGGGACAAGCTTACGCTGAGGTCGCCCATCTGCTCAGAAATTGGCGAGTATGTACCGAAAGTAAAATGAAAGCAAGAGAGGGAAATGTTACAATAGATCTTAGTGGACGATTTTTTTATACCACGGAGGTGGTAAACACGCATACAGGCTGTCTGATGGTACCCCCCTCCCGCTTCTTACGTATATCTATGAGAATGGTACTTCAGGATCGATTCTAATGTATCATCGCTCCAACTTGACACTGAACAATAATCGTACAACCCGCCATAAACTAAAATTTCATCCCAACCATCTGGACGAGTGGCGATCCTCCGCCGTGCGTTTTTCAAGGCGCTTTCTCCCACGCACAACCACTCTTTGGAATCAACTTCCAGCAGCAGTTATGGGTGAAAATGGTGTGGTAACCCCGCCTGCGCTAACGGGATACGCTGGCGGAGCACCAGTGAAGGGTGATAGATGAGAATGAAAACAGGCCAGTTAGCCCATCATGATGAATTCATCAGGGATTAACCATGATAGTTTTCAGGGGGAACCGCGAGGAGGTCGACCTAATAAGGCATATTGCTAGCAATGGGGCTGTCAAACTCCATTACTAACAATCCCTTTCCCCCCCAAGGTTGGGTATATTGCTAGCAATAGAATTCGCAGTCTTCATTACTAACAATCCCTTTCCCCCCTAATAATGGGATTAGAACCGGTTATGCGGGACTACCGGTTAAAAATCACTGCCATAAATGTATGTAGATGTAATTGTTTCTCGGTGTAGTACATAGTGGCGTGGATAGTGAACCAAAGCGGGTCGCTGGCGTACGTGGCGGCGGTGCGGCGCGCGCCGCTTTCGCTGGCGGTGCCGGCCGCCAACGGGCTGGCCTTCGCCTTCACGGCGGTGGTCGGCGCCGCCGCCGGTGCTGAGCAGCCGCTCGACAGAGGTACCTTCATAATACTCGAATCCTTATATCCTCGTTGCGCAACGAAACTTTATCATTTACAAAAAAAAAAAAACAGATTCTGAAAATAATCGCGTTTGAATATTTTTTACGTAAAAATCGATATAGCTTCTAAATGCTATCAAATACATTTGTAGGAAGAAAACATAGGTTAATAGGTTTAATAAACTACGTGTAACCTCTGTCCCATTCGTGTTTCAACCATGAAGCATTTGTGTCTGCATGGCTGTGTTTCGGTTTGAAGGGTGGGATATGGCAGTGAATTTACTGGGTACAGAGGAATAACACCTGAGTCCTAAGGAATGGCAACGCATGGGGGTATCATGGGCGAAACTCTGTTATGTCTATAGTACTGCTCATGTCTATAGGCGACGGTTACCACATTCTATCAGGTGGGCCGTCAGCTTGTTTACCATTCTAAGTTGTATAAAGTTCTAGTTGTTACTAGACCAATTCATATATTTGTATTATAGGAAACTCAAATCTGCCACCATTGAACAGTAAAGCAGTACGTTAGGTTGCTGGACCACAAAGTTCATCAAATTTTTTTGTAACGTAATTTTTTTTTAATCGATTTCAGGTTCAATTCTGGGTGTCGCTCTCATCGTTGCCGGCACTGCGTTATGCTGTTTAGACAAGGCTGGTTAGGGTGACTTGTCTTATTTTGATATGTTTTTGGATTTTGTATCCATAAATCAATGTAAGGAATGTTCCAAATTTACGGCAGCTCAATTTCTGTAAATTAGTAACTCCATCTAGTGATAAATAGTCGAACTAATGTATAAATATTCTACACTAGATGTCGCTATATCGAATTAATCGTATACACTTTTTAAGTGCTATTTTATATTTATATAAAGTAAAATAATAAGAATGTTACCGTAAACGAGTTTTCATGTTATTTTATAATATGTGAAAAAGTTGAAATATTTATTAATTAATGACATATTTAATAATTTGCTTGGCTATCATTCCAAATGTTATTAAAAACACAATAATGAGACCGAATGTGTGGCACCATTATCTACATTTATACTTTAAATTGATAATTTGGCGAGAATATTATTTTATGGACCTTCTAAAACAAAATTTTACTAATTATAGTGCATATATTCCTTAGATTAAACATTTCGGAGCGATACCAAATTGAACATTTAATTTAAGATGTAGAGAACGGTGCTACAGAATCGGCTTCTATTTTTTTATATTGTAAATAAATAAAAGGCATGTATTTATACCAAGTTTTATTATTTATTCATACCCTAATATCTACAGTCGACATATCGAGCGTACGCCTCGAATCCCAATATTGCACAAACAAAATTCTCTTTATAAATATAATTATGAAAATAGGCACTGAAAAATACAAGCATTTATACAAGAAAATAGAAAATTTTAAAGTGATTTACTGGTAGAAGATATAAGTGGCATTTTTATTGCATCCTTTTTGAAGTTTTTGAGCATATTCTACAAAAACGAGATGCTCGATTCGTTTGTATTACTTTTCTGTGTTATTTTTCCAACTCTAAATCGTTTTCAATAGTTGTTTAACCAATCGACAGGTCTTACTTTCGTTTTGGCGCCAAAATCCTTTTTAAACAATTAAAGATGCGAATCTTTTTTTTTATACAACTTAGAATGGCAAACAAGCCGACGGCCCACCTGATGGAAAGTGGTAACCGTCGCCTACAGACATGAGCAGTACCATGGACATAACAGAGTATACTGTTTCGCCCATGATACCCCCCATGCGTTGCCATTCTACGAAGTACTGTTAAGTGTTATGTTGTGTATTTGGTGTTAAATCCATGAAAGTTTTTCATTTATCAAAAAACACCTCCATATCTTATGTCCTCTTGAAAAAATACCAACATTTTACATAATAATTTATTACAATAAGAGAATTGTTACTATTCTAATTTAGAAGCTAATTTTAAATGCCTCTTTGACGCATTAATTGCAATAAACCTATAAGTATATTGAACGCAACGGACAGGCGGACGCGAGATCGAAAATATTTAATAAAAAAACAAACGGGCGGACGCGAGAATAAAAATATGGACTAAAAAAAAAACAAATTATGATGTTGACAAAACCGCATGTAAAGTTTTATTTTTTAATGGGTGATAATGGAATGGTAACCCCGTCTGCGCTATCGGTATACAATGGCGGGGCACCAGTGAGAGATGACTGATGAGAATGAAAGCAGGTCAGTTTTTTTTAATGGATGATAATGGAATGGTAACCCCACCCGCATCCCCCCCCCCCCATGTATACACATAAATTATTATTATAACTTACGAATGTTTAATACATTCGGATTTAAAGTTCATGAATAGAATTCACACGCGGCTACCTGTCCACTTTGCTCTTTACTTAACATCAATATTGTTAAATATATACAATAATATAATTAAAAATAATTAGGTGACCGTTTTAAAAAATAAATTTTGAGTATACAGTTTAATTTGAGTACTAAAAGTATAATATTTATTAGACGACGTACTCCAAAATGATACCACCTTTATAGTTCCACTAGTGTTTTTTATATTTATTTACATAACAAAATTATATTTATAAAAACATTACACGAAGAGATACAAGAATGGTATGCAAAAATTCAAATCATTCTTTTTCTTTTTTTTTAAATATACTATATGGCTTCTTTCCAGCCATGACCAATTATTTTTTTTTAAGTATGTTTAGTAGATAGAATAATGAAATTTCGATTTAAACCCAAGAACTTAAGGTGCATTATTCTATGTGCTGTTACATCGAAACATTAAGGAGTTCATCAAATGATCCCTTTACCTACTTATTGAAGGATTTAAAAATGTACACAAGTAAATATAACTAGGTCTGGTTTTAGATAAATATTAATACTACCTTATCTAATTAATAGTTAAAAAGTTAAAAAATTATATTACATATGTAATTTTTTTACAATAATAAATTAATTATTATTATTTAATATTAATAAAATGACTTATATACATGATCTAATCTAAATATGTTTCCATCATCTGTCAGCTCTACCAATATTGGACACGGTAGGTACGTTATCGCTATCGCACACCTACGATAGAACGAAACATCAATGTGCAGTGGTATTCATGTGACATTATTATTTTTATTAACAATAATATCACCTGTGACAAAATCAAAAAAGTGATTTTCATCAGTTATTATTTGCGTTTGGATGTGAAATATTTCATAATAAAAGCAAGCGAATATACACTTTAACGCAGTGTAATAAAATCTTTATTCACTCACTCTACGAACTAGTCGGCTGTGTGATATGATTTCACTTCACTGCTAACCGAGCGCAGCCGACGACTCACGATTTAATCCGAATACAGCGACAATCTGCGACTTCATTTAGAGTAATTTTTAGCATTCTATATGAAGCGAAGTGTTTGGAATGATGTATGATTTGGCGTAGCATATGAAATTTCACTTGTGACATGAATATTTTCCAAGCTGACTGCGTTGAAGTCAGCCCCAATTGAACCCAATCGATTTCGAGTCTATATAAGGGAGATATTTAAGAAAATTTAATATAAGAGGGCTTTTTAACCCATCTTTGCAAAATGGTTCCACCATCCATCCATCATAACATTATATGCCCAAAAATTTAATAAAAGAACAAGTTCACTTTAACTTGATCGTGTCTGGATACTTTTTTAATGTCCATTGCATAAAAAAAACATATGTGTAATTTTTTTTTTAATTTTCCTTAAATTTTGAACATGAATTATATCACCTTCATTTATTTCACCGATAAAAAAAGTCATGCAAAGAAGGGTTAAGACCAATAAACAAAAACAATCATTTTTAGAAATTTTATCTGTCTGTCTGTATGTTTGTTTTGGTATCACACAAAAACTACTGCATCGATTCGGATGCAATTATCACAGTTGTATTTCTAAAGGTCTAACTTAAAATCTCGTATTTGTTTATCGTAAAAAGACATCTAGAAGTAGTCTGTTCCATTGGTTTTTCCACTTCGGAAATTCACGTATACAAAGCAGCGGGCTAAACGCTAGTTTTTTTTTGACGGGTGAAAATGGTATGGTAATCCCAAAGCCTGCGCTAACGGGATACGCTGGCGGAGCACCAGTGAGGGGTGATAGATGAGAATGAAAACAGGCCAGTTAGCCCATCATGATGAATTCATCAGGAATTAACCATGATAGTTTCCAGGGAGAACCGCGAGGAAGTCATGGATTGCTAGCAATGGGATACTCAGTCTACATTACTAACAATCCCTTTCCCCCCCGGCTAAACGCTAGTTAGCTATAAAAAACCTTATTTGAATGGAATCATGGACATGCTTTGGTTGGGTCTCAAATTTCAGACAGATTTTCATAGACAGGCAGATTTATACTTAAATATTATTATTATAAAATAGGGATGTGTATATATATATATATATATATATATATATATATATATATATATATATATATATATATATATATATATATATATATATATATATATATATATATATATATATATATATATATATTACGATATCTATATACCGGCACGAAAACGAATATTTTAAAAGTCTGTTATTCAAAAAATAATATAGGAAAACAGATTTTTAACATTTTTTTTTATACAACTTAGAATGGCAAACAAGCTGACGGCCCACCTGATGGAAAGTGGTAACCGTCGCCTATAGACATGAGCAATACCATGGACATAACAGAGTATACTGTTTCGCCCATGATATCCCCCATGCGTTGCCATTCCTAAGGACTCAGGTCGGATATCTATTCGAAAATAGATAGCCGACCGATATATGGGCGATATCGAAATAGGTGATGACCATCCGCCATCAATATCCAGAGAAACCCAATATATATAGATATCGAATCGGTATCCATATTACTCATGATTAAAGGGAATCAACAGTTCCTTATCATCTCGACGGCAGCGGTCAGCCGCTGTATCGAGAGCCTCAGGTTATTCTCTTCCACAGCCAAATTCTGACGTTCAGCGAGCAACGCGCGCGCCCTCTCGGAGTCCCTTGATGCGGACCTCGTTATGTGCGCGCTTTCCACTCGCAGTGACGTATTGCGTTTGTGCAGTTCGGCTATCTCTTTTCTTCTCGCTGGAAATTAAACATATAGTTAATAGTGAGGAAGGATTCTACTAATGTATTTTTTCCAATTATGGATAGATATACCATCTCTCGAATTTTTTACTATAATACCTACATTATAGTCACGTGTGATCCCGGCATATTCCTTTTCCGTGGGTACCGTAAATGGTGACTAAGGGAGACCGAGGGATGGGCAGTAGCTTAAAACATCTCCTAAGCCAAACTGCGGTTGCCAATCTTCCTGCCAAGCGTAGCAACTACTGGCAATACCACTTTTTAATTATTTTTCTTTATACAACTTAGAATGGAAAACAAGCTGACGGTCCATCTAATGGAAAGTGGTAACCGTCGCATATAAACGTGAGCAGTACCATGGACATAACAGAGTATATTGTTTCGCCCATGATGGGGGGTCCCATGCGTTGCCATTCCTGAGAACTCGGGTGTTATTCCTCTGTACCCAGTAAATTCACGCCATATCCCACCCTTCAAACCGAAACACAACCATGCAAACACAACTGCTTCACGGTTGAAACACGAATTGGACAGAGGTGCCCAAGCAATCAACTTTTGTACAAAGTCTCCCTCTGGTAAATCACCCAAGGCGGTTGTTGTTTAGCAGTGGACATTTAAAGGCTGATATGTAGATGATGATAAAAATACACACAAGTCTCAATACATTATATCTAACCATTCATATATCTACTGGATATACTGGAGTTTCTTTGCGTAATAGATTCCAAAACGGGGATATTGGCGAAAAAACCAAAGCAACCGATATAGCCCGAAAAGTAAGCAAGCTGAATCGGCAATGGGCTGGCCACGTCGTTGTAGGAAGTCAGCGCATGCAGGTGGTTCCTTATGGCAGTCTATGGGGGAGACTTATGTTCAATAGTGGACAAATAATGATTTAGATGATGTTGATGGTCCACATATGTGAACATTCGTGCTATCACGCAAATGGTACCCTAAAACACTTGGTTTGGGCCCATGTTCGAAACTACCTCTTGAATAAAAATCAATAATAACATTATAATCATTTTTTTAACCCCTGTGTAGTGTATTTCGTAAAATAAAGTTTCTTTCTTTCTTCTTTCTAATCTTTTATTAACGAATATAGATTTTTGGAGGGGAAAAAGGATTGTTAGTAATTAGGTCTAATAGCCCCTTTGCTAGCAATATACCCTCTCAGGTCGACCTCCACGCGGTTCCTCCTGGAAACCACCATAGTTAATTTTTGTTAAATTCATCACGGTGGGCCAACTGACCTGTATTTATTCTCATCTATCATCTTCCACTGGTGCTCCGTCGTTGTATACCGATAGCGCGGACGGGGTTACCATTTCATTTTCACCCATTAAAAAAATATAGATTTTTGCCTTGGCTTTCAAATTGGGGTAACTTAAACCTTGAGGGGGGGAGGGAGGTTGTTAGTAATGCGGACTAATGAAGCTGCCATTGCTATCAATACACCTTGTCAACCTCTACATAGACTCCTCTAAAAACTATCGTGACCTGTCTTCTTATTTTCACCTTACTGGTTTCCAACCAGCTTATACCGTTAACGCAGGCAGGGTTACCATTCAGGGCCATAGCTAGACCCAAGTTTAAGGTTGGGCAAAAGCTATAATTAAGTGACTTCGAAAAAGTGAATCTATCTAATTTTCTTAGGGTCTTTAATTTTAAGGTAGGACATGGACGTCTCAATGTCCCTCCCCCATAGCTACGGCCATGCAAACATTCCATTATCATCCAATAAAAAACCTACTTAGCTATTTATTCAATGTCTTAATTTATATAAAAAAAAAATCCTTTAAGTACCTGCATCAAATTCTCTGTAGCTCTTCATGATGACATCTATACCAGGCCACGGGAATGCATCGTCGACTTGACAACTGAAGTTATGCGTTTTCTCAATATCGGTATCCACAAACATTTCTATGACGCCGGCTGCTGAACTTTCCGGTTCGTCCATCGACGTCGCCTGTGTCGACAGCGCAGTGCTCTGCTCCGGCGTCGACTTCAACGATATTATCTTGGATATGTTCGGTATATTTATTGCGGGATAATTCTGAAACGTCTGCTGTAAATTTACAATACGTTTTTGCATGTTCTCGCTGTCAAAACCGGGAGTTAAATCTCTCTTCCTTGTGTCTTGCCCGCTGAAAATTTTAACGCTTCTATCGGCCATTTTTGATAGACGATTGAGTTCTGAAAAGTTCTTCTCAGCTAGTACTCTTATACTTTCACCGTCTCCGTTACTCGAAAAGGAATCTAACCTCATCTTAATAAGGTTGTTATTTTCATTGACGCTATTCTTTATTTCGGTTAATAACTGCAGCTGACAATTGGGATCTAAATCCAATGGTTCTATTGATATTTTACATTCTTTTAGCATTCCTGCCTGTTGAACACCGTTTCTTCTATTTCTCTCTTTCAATATTTCTCGCCACGTTCTTTCGTATCCTGGAAACGAGAAATTAATGCATAAAAATCAACTGTATTTGGTATAAAATACTTTTTTTTATACAAATTAGAATGGCAAACAAGCTGACGGCCCACCTGATGGAAAGTACTAACCGTCGCCTATAGACGTGAGCAGTACCATGGACATAACAGAGTATATACTGTTTCGCCCATGATACCCCCCATGCGTTGGCATTCCTGAGAACTCAGGTGTTTTTCCTGTTAATACTGTTAGATGTTAGATCTAAATTTGTAATTTTTTGTTTATCAATTAAAAATTTTACAAAATTTCTAATCTAAACAATAATGTGGGATGGTGATAGGTTCGCCTTCATTATAATGACGAAATGTAGTAAGCGGAGTGTTGCACCCATTACAGCGGCAAGAATTGACATAATAACAAAGGACAAACCTTTTAACCTTATCTGAAACTACATTCGTAAAATTATTTGTAAAATTACATAGAAATAATTATGATTTCTTTTTTATACAACTTAGAATGGCAAATAAGCTGACGGCCCACCTAATGGAAAATGGTAACCGTCGCCTATAGACATGAGCAGTACCATGGACATAACGGAGTATACTGTTTCGTCCATGATACCCCCCATGTGTTGCCATTCCTGAGAACTTAGGTGTTATTCCTCTGTACCCAGTAAATTCACGCCATATCCCACCCTTCAAACCGAAACACAGCCATACAAACACAACTGCTTCACGGTAGAAACACGAATGGGACAGAGGTACTCAAGCAATTAACTTTTGTACAAAGTCTCCCTCTGGTTTTGTATTGTTATAAAATCGAATTTTACCTTCTTTGTACTGTGGTGACACTTGCACTAGCTTCAATTGGTTTAAGAACATTTGCTTTTTGTATGAAGTTATTGGACTCTCCTTTACTATGTTATTGTCTAAGCTTTGGGTATCAACGTCGATAGAGACATCAGTTGGTTTTTTGGAAACGTCTACCGGTAAATCTTCATTACATAGTCGATCTAGACGTCCCGCTGCTATGCACGCGGACGCTACAGCGTCCTTACTAATAGTTTTTTCTTGGAGTTCTAGTTTCTTGTCTGTAACATTTCAAATTATTTCATATCTAATAAGTTCAATTAGATTTGTCTAGATTTTTTTATATTTATTATATTCGAATATTTGTTATCGATATTTTAATAACAATAATTATTCCCCAAAACAGATTGAAATTCATTAATATTGTCATCAATATTAATGAATTTTATACTGAATACTGTACTCATGTACAGTATCTAATATACCAATTACATTAATTAGTCTATCAAATGTATCTACGTAACTAGGAATTAATATCGAACTTAGAATCTGATTGCCTAGTGGCATAGAATGAGACACCCCTTCCTTTCCTGTGGGTGTCGTAAGAGGCGACTAAAAGAGGGCGAGGGATGGGCAGCAGTGTTCCTCTTAAAACATCTCTAAAAACCTAACTGTGGTTACGAACCCCCCTGCCAAGCGTGGCCCCTACAGGCAAAACTCCCCTTATGAGGAAGGCTTACGTTTAGCAGTGGACAGCTAACGGCTGAAATAATAAATAGTATCTGAATAAATTCTTGTTACCTTTAAACATATCATGTGTAGTCAAACTGAAATTTGACAGAAATTCAATTTTCCCTGTTTGATCATCACTTTGTATACTGTAATCTTTAATTATTGAATTATATTCCTTAAGTTCATCTTCCCCAAAATCATTATCGGTATCACTACTATCATCATCGATAATAACTTTAGTTTTAGCGAACTCTTTGTAAATTTCAGCTTTCATTTTATCTGGTGTTATTATATTTTTTAAATTATCTACTTTGTCTTGAACCTTCTTTATATCAGGTTTTTGATATTTTGAATCCCGGTTAGATAAATATTTTAATCTTCTGATTCTCCTTCGTTTTTCATACATGTCCAAAGAACTAACTTCCTCAATTTTGGCAATTTTGTGCCTAATATTTGTAATAACAATTTTTGGTTGTAATTTAGAGTCCATTTGGTAAGGGCAGGCTATAAATAGTTTATCATTCTGTTTTGTTTGATCACATTGCTTGGGATATTCTTTATTATTATTTATAAACTTTGGATAGTCCCTATTAACAAATGATTGATTTAATTTACTATCAGCATCAACGATCATGGGCACTTGATAGACTATCTGTGGATTCATAATAACTTTCTGGTTTGTTTGAAAAACTATGTCAGTCTTGTTGTTTTTATTAGTCAGAGTCTGTAAAACATTATTGCTTGACTTCAAGACATGTATTTCTTTACTTGCCGAGATAGTTTGTGTTTTTATGTTTTTTGTTATTGAGTTTGCTTCAGAAGTATTAGTGGTTGTACTAATATCATGCAACGTCTTATTTTCATTAGATGTAATTTTATTAATTTTATTACAATCGTTACTTTGGTTTACTTTTGTATTATTTTTTATCATCATTAAATTAGCAGGGAATTGAACATTACTCAGGTATAAAAAATTTGGTTGTAAAACTACATTTTTAGTTTCAGTCTGTATTTTGTCAATTTTTATTTTATTCTTTAAATCTTGTTCTTGATGAGTACCTTGCGATTTCTCCTTCACGACTATCTTGTTGCCATATATTTGATTTTCAGTAATCAAATTTTCGAAGTCATTTTCGTCACAGTTTTCCTGGTGCAGCCGTTTTAAAGCCACCACTTTAGACGAAGATGAATTTTCGTTAACAATATCGTCTTTAGATTTTTTTGTTTGACTTGACAATCGTGAAGGAGCTTGCATGTTTTTTGAATCGAAATTTGTTCTTTGTAGCAAAACTTGAGGATTCGGTTGTTGTATTGTCAATAACATCTTTGGATTGGAGGCATTTTTATTTTGTATGAACAATATTTGGTTCTTTTGTTCAGTATAAGTTGCCTCTGGTGGTTTGTTTGAAAAATTAGATTTGCTAGTTTCAATATTTATAGGATTAAACATTGGTCTTGTAACAGCGGTAGAAACTTGAGGGGTAAACGAGGGAGAAGGGTCTTTAATTTCATTTACCTCTTTGGGTTCAGGTTTTCGAAACTGAGTTTCTGTTTTGTTGATAGCTTCCGCTGCATTAATTAATGTACTAATACTATTATTTGGTGCGCTCGTTATTGGTTTAATTTCCGGCTTATTTTCAATCTCTATTGTAGCAGATTTTATTACAATATTGCTTTGTATATCAACTCTCGAAGAATTGTCAAGTTTCTGACCTTGAAACGATGGAGTGTTGGTCTTTTTTGTTATCGAGTTCTGAAATACAGCATCTGGTGGATTATTAACACACTTCATGTCAATTTTACTAATCGGTATACTAGTTTTCAGACTGAATCTTTCTGTTGGTTTCTTTTTATTATCATTATTAATTACTGGTGCAACGTGGGGCACTTGTGTGGGTATTGTAACAGTTGCACCAGAACCTTGAGCAAGAGAGGTTATACTCATTTTACATTCCGCTGTTTGAGTTTTAATGTCAGTAATAGAAACTGCTGGTATTATTTCAGGAGTAAAATGATCTTCGAAATCTGTTTGGGACTTGTTAACCTCAGATTTAGGGATAACATTACATACATCTTCTGTCACTTGATTGTCATTTGTTTTCTCTTCACTCGGCGTTTCTTTTGTCGAAATTGTGGGAAATGTCACAAATTCCTTCTTAATATTTTCGGTTTGCGATAGTGGTGCTTGATTTGGCTGTACTATACCCGGATATGAAACTGGTTGGAAAGCTGAATAACCAGGGATTGAATATAGGTAATTATTATAGTTTGAATATCCCGGTTCCACTGGTTTGTTGGTCGTAACACTTGGACTTGGATTCGGTATAGATGAAGGAGATATTTTAGGTGAATGGGATATTGGTTTTGGTGAGACAAACGACGGTTTTTCAAGGAATATGTTGGGTTCTTCAATTGGTTTGAATGGCTCTGCAGATTTAGGTGGTGGATCTGGCGGAGGCAATGGAGGTCTCTCTCCTGGTTCCGTCTTTGGTGTGGTCAGGGATGCTGGTTTGCTCGGTCTAGCTGTAAATGTAAACAAAACAAAATTAAAAAATGTTAACAATGAATCTTTAAATAATTCTCCTATTTGTAGAGTACCTAAAGTTTTTATTATTAAATTACGATTTATATCAATTCCTAGTAGAGTTAAAATAGGCTGCAATGTTTTCGAACTTCTCAATATTTTGTTTTTAATTTTTAACCGAAAACAAAAAGTAATAAAAGGATTAGAAAGCTGAACATGCTGCCTTTCTACTATAATACAGTAACGTGTCACTAAAGTGCTTCTAAGCTATCAAGCTTTATTTTTCATGCGGTAACTTTTCACACAAAGTACTACTACAGTGATGCAATTTGCAACTTTTCTACTTGTAATATAAAAAATAATTACTGTGTCAAGTTTTTATACATTATTTTATGTTATGTGTTATTGTACTATATATTGTGGAAGGTTTAAATGTTTTGGTACAGTTTTTAATGTAGTAGTCTTGTAGGACGTAACAATGTAATATAATATGAAGTGTAAGAAAGTTTTCTTTAATTATCTAGTACACAGTTTCACGTCACCATTGGAAAACATTAGAACAAGGTTGGAAGTTTAGTAGTATAGTTTATTTTGATGGAAATTAATAAAATTGTAAACAACAATCCGGCGTGGATCCAGCCCGCAAAAAAGGTTGTGGTTACAGCCACCCGAAAATCGGCCAAGTTCAATGGAATATAAACTCGCTGATAATCGATATAGTGCAGTCCGCAAAGGAGATATTTACAAAACATACGACACTCTAAGATCTTTTTTTTTCTTTTCTTTTTTTTTTATGGTTTGTGGTACAGTATTTAAGACATTCCGTCCTCGCTATTGGATACGGGTGATAGAATGCCTATACAAGAGCATGGTGGGCGCAGTTTAGACACAATATTTGAGGAGCATTAGGAAGGTACTACGGCCGAATACTGCAACAAAAAGAGTGTGGTCGGCCCCCGAACTGGCGACCTCTGTAACTAAGATCTTGTACAGTGTACAGTTCCACGTGGACAAAGCCGTGGGGTGAACAGTAGCAAATTAGAGACGTACTCCAAAATGAAACCACTACTAGTGTTTTTATACTTTTTTACAGTTATTAAATTTATAGTTATTAAACATTACATTAAGAGATACAAGTATGATATAACAAATTGAAAAAATCTTCTTCTTTTTTTAAATATAGTATATGGCTTCCTTCCCGCCTTTACTATTAATAAACTTACTAGGTACAGATGAATAACACCTGAGTCCTCAGGAATGGCAACACCAGGGGGGTATCATGGGCGAAACAGTATACTCTGTTATGTCCATAGTACTGTTCATGTCTATAGGCAACGGTTACCACTTTCCATCAGGTGGGCCGTCAGCTTGTTTGCCATTCTAAGTTGTATAAAAAAACTTGTCAAAAAAACACTCTCTAAATTAAACTAGTCAAGAATCGTAACATTCAATCAGTAAAATTTTTCATTAAATATTAGAAATTTGTACTAAGATCGGATCATTGTCATGCGTGGATCCACCATTGTGGGTACGATGTCTATGCCCACGACCCTTATAGACTTGTGACGTCACACTTTCACAATTTTTTTTCCTTAATCACCTCTTACGACACCTACGGGAAAGGACAGGATGGGCCGTTCTATGCCGGGATCACACGTCACAGAATGTGCATCACGGCATCTAATGCATGCGGCAGCGATATCGTATCTATCGATTTATTAATGCCACTTGTCTATGGGCAATCCATATTTAAATTATAATGTAATTGAGTCATAGCTAAATACTTAATATTTAGTCTGTATTTTAAATGTAGGTTTACTAAACTATCAGATTTTTATATCCGCCTGATCAGAGTGGTAATAGTGCATATGCTTATTAAGTTTAGTATGGAGGGGGGGGGGGAGGAAGACAGCCCCATTGCTAGCAATATACCCTATTAGGTCGATCTCCACGTGGTTCCCCCTGGAAACCATCGTAAACAATTCTTGTTGAATTCGTCACGATGGGTTAACTGAGCTGCTTCATCCTCACCTATCATCCTTCACTGGTACCCCGCCAGTGTATACTGATAGCGCGGGGTTACCATTCCATTATCGTACATTAGAAAAAACCTTCGTATGGGCTAAGATATTTATTTTAACTTCTGTTTAGCACTACCACTGCCCACTCACTACTTCCTATGCCACTGCGTTAGGTTGACTGGAAGAAATCTCTTTTAGAGATAAGTTCGCCTTTGCTAACATTGTTATTAACTTATTGTTGTTACTGTATGTTTTAATGCAATAAAGAATATATATATGCTCTGTATTGGATATTGATACATTTATTTTATACGACTTAGAATGGCAAACAAGCTGACGGCCCACCTGATGGAAGGTGGTAACCGTCGCCTATAGATATGAACAGTACCATTGACATAACAGTACTCACACATACTGTTTCACCCATGATACCCCCCATGCGTTGCCATTCCTGAGGACTCAGGTATTATTACTCTGTACCCTGTAAATTCACACCATATCCCACCCTTCAAACCGAAACACAGCCATGCAAACACAACTGTTTCACGGTTGAAACATGAATGGGACAGAGGTACACAAGCAATCGACTTTTGTACAAAGTCTCCCTCTGGTAAAATAATAATCTGGTAATATAAGACCACCGATGCCTACTCTATTTAATGCAATTTTTTTTTTATTTTTAGTAAATTCACATCTCCCCTCTTAAGGAGAGGAGATGGCAACTAACCCCCGGCAGAAGCACAGTCGGCCGGGGTTCAGGGCCCCAGGGAGAGAAACCGGCGTACAATGCGGGCAGAATTTAAGAGTACTGCTTTCTGCATCTTTCCCGGGAGTGAGTGAGTTATTATTATTATTATTAGCATAGTAAAATTCTATGTACATTTGGCGGACTCAACACCGGACGGTGTTCACTACCAGTCAACCATCATATTTTTGAAACATCTGTGTTTCTTACCCGTTCAGAAGAAGCTGAGAACAGCTGAAATTGCATTCCTAACTGGGCGGTAGCTTCATAATGACCACTCAAAACTGCTTACTATTAAGTTTACTTAAATAAAAAATATTTTTATTTATTTATTATATTTATTCATAAAGTTTTATTTATTTTGTTACTGCTATTTGCAGTTTATTGTTGTGTTGCAGAGGGTGAACCGCGAGGAGGTCGACCTGACAGAGCTGTATTGCTAGCAATGAGGCTACTGATCCCCATTATTAACAACCCCTTCTCATTCAATTCATCATGATGGGCTAACTGGCCTGTTTTCATTCTCATCTATCACCCTTCACTGGTGCTCCGCCAGTGTGTCCCGTTAGCGCAGGCGGGGCTACCATACCATTATCACCCATCAAAAAAAAAATCAAGAGGTGTATTTTATATACATTCCTCTTGTCAAATAAAAATGTACGTATTTAGATATATAGGGAGACAGACGTGACAGATGTGTATATACATATTTATAGTTTCTTCTAAACAGTTACCTTTTTTTATGCAACCTTAGAATGGCAAACAAGCTGACGGCCCACCTGATGGAAAGTGGTAACCGTCGCCTATAGACATGAGCAGTACCATGGCCATAACAGAGTATACTTTTATGTCCATGGTACTTCCCAAACTACAGTAAGATTATGGCGACTTTAAAGTACATTAGTACATAGTTTTAATGAATACGATATTCATTTGAATTAGATTTTGTATTTGTTTAGACATCTTAATATTTATACAATTCATTAAAAAATCTTACCCTTTATGTGTCGTATTATACATACATACATATCATACATCGTCGTATCATACGAGAGGGAGACTTTGTACAAAAGTCATTTGCTTAGGCACCTCTGTTCCATTCGTGTTTCTACCGTGAAGCAGTTGTGTTTGCGTGGCTGTGTTTCAGTTTGAAGGGTGGGATATGGCGTGAATTTACTGGGTACAGAGGAATAACACACGAGTCCACAGGAATGACAATGAATGTATGTCCATTGTAACGCTTATGTCAATAGGCGACGGTTACCACTTTCCATCAGGTGGGCCGTCAACTTGTTTGCTATTCTAAGTTGCATAAAAAAATCTAGTTCCTTTGCCGTGTGATTCCGGCATAGAATAAGCTCATAAGAGGCGGCTAAGGAAACTAAATCGTCGAGGGAGCAGCGTCCCTCTTAAAACATCACCAAAGCCTAACTGCGGTTGCCAACCCGCAACCAAGTTTGTAACTATTGGCAAAACCATTCAATAGTGGGAGGCCTATGTCCAGCTGTGGACAATTAACAGCTGATATAATGATGATAATCTCCATTTTCCTTAATGTACCTAGAGCTTTATAATTGACGTACTCTTATCACCTATTTATCAGTAACAGAGAACAGCGGCTGGGGAGAAGAAATCGTTAGTAATGAAGAGAAGCAGCCCCATTACTATTAATACGACCTGTCAGATCGTACTCCACGCGGAAATCACGTAGAAACACGAATGAGACAGAGACGCCCAAGCAAAGGACTTTGTAGTCTCCGTCTGGCAATAATAATTAAACATGATCGTTTCCCATGGGAAACCGCGTGGAGGTCAACCTAGTAGGGTATATTGCTAATAATGGGTTTGTTAGACCCCCATTATTACAATTTCTTTCCCCTTCTATTACAAGTTTGTTTGTGATAAGACGGTTAGTATCAGTCAAATACAAACTCATGACCATAACAGTCTTTTTTGAGTGAATAATTAGGCAAGATAAATATCTATTTCTTTAATTCAAATAAATACATCGCCTGTTCCCTTACACCTTACAATTACGTGGAGGCCACGCCGAAGAAGAAGCCGCCGACGAAGCCCACGGAGTAGCAGCTGTTCCTCCTCATGTAGCGCAGCAAGGACTCCACCAGGGTCTGGCTGCGGTCCCCGAGTTCCTTCACTCGTTCCCAATTCACGCTAATGTAACCGTACTGACTGGCGAAATGGAGTAGGATCACCCCACCGCCTAACCCAAACGCTGCTACCTTGCCCACCCTCACCAAAATCACGCCAGAAACCCACCCTGACACTGTACCGAGAATTAAATTCTTACTCTCACTGTTGCTTATTTTCTGCACGGCTCTGTCGAACACAGACTTCTCTTTAGGTTTGATCTCATTTAGTTTCGTGATGTCGAATAACTTTGGGTCTATCGGTCTGGCCATTCGTTGGCATTGTACGTTGGATAAGAAACGTAAAGTAAGAATTTTTGATTCGTTTGCTTTCTTCAGTTTTGTGTTTGGTTTATTTTGGTTTGTTGACAGTTCTGGTTGAATGACAAAGTTGAAGTTAAAGAACTCTGTCGATAGCCACAATCGTCTAGATGTCTTAGATATAATAAAAGAGGTTAATATTGTCATAGAATAGGTCGTAAGAGGTGAGTAAAGGAACTCGATGGTCGAGGGCAGGAGCGTCCCTCCTAAAACACCACCAGAGCTTAACTCCACCTGCCAAGTGTAGCAACTACCAGCAAATTATGTGGATCCCCCAATAGTGGGAGGGATATTTAGCAGTTAATGGCTGATATAATAACTCAGTTCGAATGAAAAATGACAAAACTGTGTAATAGTTAAAATAGGTTTATATTAGTTTTTGTGAATATGAAAGTTTTTTTTTATACAACTTAGAATGGCAAACAAGCTGACGGCCCACCTGATGGAAAGTGGTAACCGTCGCCTATAGACATGAGCAGTACCATGGACATAACACAGTATACTGTTTCGACCATAATACCCCCCATGCGTTGCCATTCTTGAGGACTCAGGTGTTATTCTTCCGTACCCAGAAAATTCACGCCATATCCCACCCTTCAAACCGAAACACAGCTGCTTTACGGTTGAAACACGAATGGGACAGAGGTAGCCAAGCAATCGACTTTTGTACAAAGTCTCCCTCTGGTATATGTTTACACTAAAAATTAACTATGGTATTTATAAAAAGTTGCCGATCGTGCATCGGTTAGTGCATCATCAGTGATGCTTCTAATGTCTATATTCTATGGTCATTTACCATCAAGCAACCCGTGGTATGTTAGACTACTATTACAATACGCTCTTACTGAATATTCACAGCAGCAGTTTCAGTCTTTGACCATGTAATGATTGTCAAGTTCCCTACAACGTAAACAGTCGACAAATGCCCCCAACTATACCATTAGGGTTTATAATGTAACCAAACTGTACTGGAATCAATATCAATAGGAGCGCCCAGTAACTACGTGCGAGCACGACGGCACTTATTCGATGTTCCATTACGAAGAACAGAGTTCGCTAAGCAGGCTCCCCCATCTCTTGCATTGAAACTACTCAATGATATTTTGAGCCAGTATCCGCAATTGGATGTATTTGCCTCCAACTTGCTGGAGTTCTCGTCGAGTGACCACAGAGTATTTGTGTTCAGATGTTTTTTGTTTCAGTTAAATCTTTTTATTTTTGTGTAATATTCCTTTTTATATGTTATTGTACTCATGCTTTCCTGGGTGAGCGTATTGGAAGACTGTAAGGCTCACCCAGTGGATGTAATAAATAAATAAATAATCCTGGGCATACTTTTTATAACGCTTATTTTTTGTACCTGACAAGAAAAGTAGTACCAGATGCCTATGTTATTATACATACACCTAAATATGTTTCAAAGGCATATAAGAGAGCATTTCATGCAGTGTGGTCCCGGCATAGAATGGATCACACCTTAGAATTAACCACGATGGTTTCCAGGGGGAACCGCATGGAGTGTTGATCCGATAGGGTGTATTATTGGCAATGGGTCAGTTAGTCCCCATTACTAACAATCCCTTTCCCCCCTTCGAAAGCACAATACATTAGTGCAGGAAAAACTCATAATAAGACTATGCCCAACCATTTTACCAGAGGGAGACTGTAGAAAAGTCAATTGCGTGGGTACCTCTGTCCCATTCGTGTTTCAACCGTAAAGCAGTTGTGTTCGCATGACTGTGTTTCGGTTTGAAGGGTACGATATGACGTGAATTTACAGGGTACAGAGGAATAACACCCGAGTCCTCAGAAATGACAACGCATGGGGGGTATCACGGGCGAAACGGTATACTCTGTTATGTCCATGGTACTGCTCATGTCTATAGGCGACGATTACCACTTTCCATTAGGTGGGCTGACAGCTTGTTTGCCTTTCAGAAAGTTTTTTTTTTAATGTACGATGACCCTATTACCCGATTCTTAGTAAGATATGACTTGATACTGACAGAAGCACTAAACTTAATGTTTTGTTATAACATAAATGTATGTTTTTTTAATATTTTTTTTAATTATTACACTCTAAAAAAAATTTATGTATTTTATAACTATAATAATTCATGCTTCAATTTCCATTTACGCCATATTTTCAAGCGACGAATTTCGTTCTTTCTCTGGATCCTAAATTAGTCTATTAGTTAAGGACTATATAACTACCTAATATTCTGTTTGGGGGAAAGGGATTGTTAGATACGGACTGTGAGTTCCATTGCTAGCAATATACCCTATCAGTTCGACTTCCACGTGGTTCCCCGGGAAACTATCGTGCTGAGTTCCAGGTGTATTCACGGTGGACTAACTGACCTGCCCTTTTATCCTCACCTATCATCTTTCACTGATGCCCCGCCAACGTATACTGTTAGTGCAGGCGTGGTTACCATACCATTATTATACATAAAAAAAAAATTCTTTTGAATTGCTCCTTTGTGCCAGGCTCTTATCTCTGATCTATTTAAAATACTTTTCCAAATGATAAAGTTTGATAAGTTTTAATCAAGATGCCTTGAAATTTGAGACTACAACGTTATGTTTAACACAAATTAACACCAATATATTTGACTAGCTTATTGCCCGCTACTTTGTACGCGTGGATTTCAGAAGGAAAATCAATTGAAATAGTCTATGCATCAAGTTAAAATATACGCCAGATTTTAAATTAGACCTGCAGAAACAACTTAAAACCTTATCTAATTTGGTGCAGTATTTTTTGCGTAATGCAGTAACAAACATACAGACAGACAAATTTCTGAAAATTACTCTTCTAACATGTCTTCAATGGTCTTATTAAGACCGCTCTCATTAGTTTTTCTTAAATATCTCCCATGTACTTGGCTGTTATGTATTTTATTTCGATAATTTCTCTTATCTCTCTTTTTATATATATATATATATATATATATATATATTCTTGTATTTCTTTTTTTTGCGAATACTTATATATGTGTCTGTTGTAATTTGTGTGCTGTAAGTAATGCAAATAAATTATATATCTATCTATCTATGTACAGATATAGTCTAGTTAATTTTTTTTTATGATTTTTCAAGTACGTCACATTTCTGCCTTAAACGACGTTGCAGATCAAGTCTACGTATTTAGCTAGCTATTGTTCAGGTATGAATTTCCAAATTTATATTTGGATCTTTTAAATATGTCTGCTACTCACTGTGTGCTCCGGAGAGCACGTAGAGTCGTCGTCTGACAAACCACGTCAGAAGCCTTGGCGTAAAAAGCGCCCTAGAAACTCTTGATACCAGAGGACGACAGCTCCACACAATTAGTAATAATAGTACTATTGACTTTAATATTGCGTCACAGTGTAAATTTTTGATCCTAAATTCCAAGTCATCATTAATTACAGGATAAAATCGAAATTTTAACAAAAACATTTTTACGAAGCAGCTGGAAGTTCTAGGGTGGGCACTAGACAGTTGTAGGGTGGGCACAGTTCACCTGTCACCCCTTAAACTTTTTTTTTATACAACTTAGAATGGCAAACTGACGGCCCACCTGATGGAAAGTGGTAACTGTCGCCTATAGACATGAGCAGTACCATGGACATAACACAGTATACTGTTTAGCCCATGATACCCCCCATGCGTTGCCATTCCTGAGGACTCAGGAGTTATTCCTCTGTACCCAGTAAATTCACGCCATATCCCACCCTTCAAACCGAAACACAGCTATGCAAACACAACTGCTTCACGGTTGAAACACGAATGGGACAGAGGTACCTGCAATCGACTTTTGTACAAAGTCTCCTCTGGTAAACGCACATATAACGCAGGGAGCGTTATAAGATTGTCATTGACTTCGATTGTACCCTGTATATTGAAATAGAATGAAATCGGTTAAAAATAACTACATATTTTCTGTTTAGTCCCTTTAGACAAGTGACAGCAAGCATTTATAGACTCGTACTGCTGGCAAGTCCATGAGTTGGAATAAGATACAGTGAACGCTTTATATAAGCAACCTCTCTATAAGCATAGCTTAGTAAAAGAAATAAGTAAAAATATTTTCCAAACGGTAAGTATAATACTTACCGTTTGGAAAATATTTTTACAACTTAATCCTTTTTTCTCCGTAAGCAACTTTTCCGAATAAGATTTTTTTCCTATTGAAATTAGTTCAAAAGAGTTGCTTATATAGAGCGTTCATTGTATAAGACGTTGCTATCTCATTCCATCTCATGGCGTCGTCGGCGATGTCGTTTCTATAGACGGAATCGTCTGGCACTCGTGTCGAGGCGCACGCCACTGCACTAGTATACGTCTGAAATATTTGCCAAACACACGACATACACAACTAACTACATGCTACAAGCTGAGCGGGGGGTGGGCAGTAAACAAAAATAAAACTTGTCCGGGCGGCGCGCGGGCGGCGGACCGGCCGCGCGCCTGCCGGCATGCACACGTTTAATTCCATTGAATGTATTTCAATAAAATCATAATTTCTTCACTTGTTAGGTATTGTCCATATCATAGCTAACTATTAAATATAATATTTACACGTGGTTCCGTACACTGATACGTCGACGACCGCGTCGCCCCATTAAATGCGATTCCATGAAAAAAAAAAACGTAATATTGAACACCTATTAGAAACTAAATTAATAGCTATCTATGTTAAACATATAAAGAGGTTATCTCTGTTATAAGACTCGGACGCAGAATGTTCGAGAACATTGCACAGCCGTCGCTCGTTAGGGGCCGGCTATCACAAGGCTCATTGCACTGGCGGCTTCTATACAAGTCCAAAGAGTGTATGCATACACTCCGCATACATTTATTTCACTTTTGATCCCATAAACGACCCGCGTATTCTTTAAAAAGAAAACACCTTATTAAAAAACAATGTCTAACGCCAACATTAATTACTGAAGTGTTTCGTCTTTATCCTATGCGGTAATTCCTCAATATGAAGGAGAGAGACAAAAAAAAACCTAATAGAAAATAACTAGAAAATATTTAAACTTTTGCCACTATCTTTCGAATAAGAAATACAGTACAATAGAAAGAGACAAAACACTTCAGTAACTGAACTCAACAACAGACGATTGACATTTATATCAATAAGGCGGTGTACACATTTACAATACGATAGGAATAATAAATATTTTAGGCAGTTTACATATTTCTTGCACTAAACATTTTCCATTTCGCTCTCATAAAATTAAAAACAGTTAGGTCTCGTTCACATTGCAATATAGCACGTATTTTTTATAAGATGAAGTATTTGACTCTTACCGAATAAATATGTTAGCGGTAAACATACATACTAGAATTGTTCACATGTCAGTTAGCTATACGTTCGCTTTACAGACAACGGGTGTGACGATTCTAGAATAAACATACTCCGCCATCTACTTATACATTTGGTAAGCTTCATCGTGTAAAACCCATGCGTTATATTTCAGTGTGAACAAGCCCTAATTTCTGTCAAAAGTAAAATAAAAGTATGTAAAGGAATTATTACAGTACGCGGATAAATGTGACGTTCCGTAGACAACACTAGTTGTACATACACAAATATACAAATCATCAATAGTGATACAGGTAGACGAATCGATTCAATCGATTCTCTCTTCTTAATCGATAACAATCGAATGTAATTTACAATTTTATTTATATTTTTTACAAATGAATAATCGACTTAATTTAACAAATCAAGCACTGAGGGACCAGTCTGAAAATAAAATATCACAATTAAAAATTTCAAATGCGTTCCCAATTAATCAACATGTGTAAAAAGAATCATCAAATGGAGAACATTTTTTGAAGTTTAAACATCAACTAATAATAATAAAAAATATACGTTTTATTAAGTAACCAACAATATTACTCAATAAATGAATAATATTCGAGTTTCAACCAAATGAACACTGTATTACCCCCTTATTCGTAAAAGTTACAACCTCCTTCACTATCAAATGTTTTGTCACTTTCTTTCATATTAAAAAATTGTGGACAAGAAAGAGACAACACTTTAAATAGTTATAAATATATTTTATAAGGAGTTTAACGTTTACACGATAAGGGGAAATGTTACAGTAACCAATTACACAATCAATAAGAGAATCACAAGACCTGATGGTAAATATTACTTCGTCGGACTTTGGAAAGAGATATTCGGCTGGCATTAGCTTTGTATAGTGTTTCAAAACAACGTAACTTAATGGCAATCAAGTTTTGTTAAAATTATTACAAAACCAATAGGTAAATATTGTAACGGTGTGCTATTCAAGCATTATCCTTGGGAATCTTAATTATTTGAGGTATTTTGCTCCAGACTGGTTGAAATAAGACCGTTCAGGGACAGTTCTTATCATCATTTCATTGTACGCGAGGTACGATTATTGTGCTAAATTGATTCTGGTTCAACCTTTTAATTTGTACCGCGTGATGCGTTAAAAACGTGAATTTATCTCCCAACAAAAGAGAGAGTATATGGTCTACATCGAAGGAATTCGTTTGATGTCATATTTTGATTATCGATTGCCGTAACTTATTTAGCATTTTAAAAATATCAGCCATTAAAATACGTTCTACGTATGGGAAAAAAACGAACATAGGAGTGACAGAGATACTCTGTAAACTACAGCTAACCGTCTCTTTTCAAAATCTTACGAATAACATTCATTTCAAATACGTTACATGTACACAATAAGTTCAGAATATAACCACATCTACAATCTCAACGAGACGTCACATTTTGTACCTTAGTTACACTATCGTAAGACCCCAAACGAACGATAACACATTGAAATGAATTTGCAAATCGACGGACGCAAACTAGTTCAGACACACGCGCGACTAAATAATTATCACAAAGCAGCGGCCACTATACACAGATACAGGGTCTAATAAATAGACAATAAGAGTCGTATAAGTCTCCATCTATACAAAAAATGAGTATTGCAAAATACGTGTCAACAAAAATATACTAATATAACAAATCCATCGATAGCTGCATTAAAAAAGTTTTTTACAGCAAATTTTAAGTACGCAGGCCAGCGGTCGGTTCGAATCCGTCGAATTGCACGGTACTCACTAAAATTATACAATATAATTTTAAATAATCGCTCCACTATCTACACGGCTGCACCGGGCAGCGCAGTCTGCGGTCGGTCGGCTCCCCGCCGAGTGATCGCGGCACAGCGACAATAAGCGTACAGCGCGGCCGGCCGGCGCGCGCCTGGCTGGCCGCCAAAATGAGACTGGGAATAATACTTGGAAGTTTTGTACTCGTTTTCGATCAGTGGACTAAGCCAAGTCGGGGAGGAGTGTCAGTCGAATCGAACTCGGCGCGTTCGCGGCGCGGCGGTCAGACGGGCGCGGGCGCGGCGGCGGGCGCGGGCGCGGAGGCGGACGCGGGCGCGGGGGCGGGGGCGGCGGCGGGCGCGGGCGGGGAGGGCGGCGGCGCGGGCGCGGGCGGCTCGTCGCGGGGCTCACCTCGCGGCTCGTCGGTGCCGTCGGCGGCGGCCGCGTCGCCGGCGGGCGCGGCGGGCGCGGCGGGCGCGGCGGGCGTGGCGGGCGGCGCGGCGGGCGCGCGCGGCTCGTAGGGCGCGTAGGGCCGGTAGGGCCGGTAGAGCAGCGGCGGCGGCTGCAGCGCGCGCGGCAGCGGGTAGGCGGGCGGCGGCAGCAGGTGCGGCGGCAGCGGGTGCTGCAGCGCGGCGTACGCGCGCTGCTCGTCGCGCGCGCGGCTGTCCTTGTCGCGCTGCAGCCGCTCGCGCTCGCGCTCGCGCTGCTCCTTCTCGCGCTGCTCCCGCTCCCGCTCTCGCTCTCGTTCGCGCTCCCGCTCGCGCTCGCGCTCTCTGGAATTGTCCAGTGGAATTTTAGTGCTGGCTCGAAGTGAAAACCTGCTCGTTGTTTCCTACCCACAACAGTCATTATATATACCACAAATTATCTTATAAATAGATGCTATAGTAAGTCTCGATCAGGCCAATTTAAAGGACGTACTTTTCCAAATTAGCTCGGATCTACCTGTTCTGGGAAATATTGTCAAATACTCATTTTAAAAACTTTCAATCGAGTCCAACATAGGGCACTTCTATTGAAATATCAATCATTTGGCCTTCCCGAAAAATTGCGCAGATTAGTATCCAGTTTTCTATCTGAGCGTAACATAAGCATCTATATAGACGGCGCATGCTCTGAACCTTTGCCCGTTAACGCTGCAATACTCCGAGACTCTGTACTGTCACCTACACTATTCGTCTTGCATATTAATTACATGATGCAAATTAGAAGCGTTTACTGTTATACGGATGCCAATACTATATGTATCATAAAAGTAATATGCTAATATCCCATGAACTATTTCGGTAGAAAATAAAAGATATTTGACACTTGATGTTAAAGAATCTCTGGAGTAGGTTTCGAAATAGGGGAAACATACTTTAACTCCCGAAATCTATGCTCATCTCCTCAAATTCCACTCCTTAGCATAAATAAGCTCCTGTTTTACAAAGCCCAAATCCGCCCACATATGTAGTATTGTTCACATCTTTGGGCAGGAACACCCCAATATCAACTCCTTCCACTTGGCACTATGCAGACCGGTTCGAGTTGTCGACGATCCCATGCAAACGGACAGTTTAAATTCCCTGATTTTGATGTAGGATGTTGCTTTTTATTCATTTTCTATCGTCTGCACAAAGAGGAATGATCTAGGGAAATATATGACCTGATGCCATCGTCACTCTTTTATCATCGTACCTCTCGTTATAAGAGTTGATGTTTTCGCTATTTTTTTAGGAGCGTGGCATATTCCAACTTACAATATAATATGGGGTATTTCAAAGAACGTGCGCACAAATATTTAAAAGACTGGCAACGCACAAGTGACTCTTCTCGTGTTGCAGATGTTAATAAGCGACCGTAGCCGCTTTCCATCAGGTGGACCGTCTGCTCGTTTGCCTTCCTTACAATAAAAAAAAAAACCACATCGGTACTTAACTAAGTACTATGTATTTCATAAAAAAATATAATTACCTCTCTCTTTCCCGTTCGCGTTCCCTCTCCCGCTCCCGCTCGCGCTCCCGCTGCAGCGCGATCTCCTTCTCGCGCTCTTCGTGCAGCGCGTGCTGCGCGTGGTGCGCCTGCAGCGGCGCGTGCGGCGCGTGCGGCGCGTGCGGCGCGTGCGGCGCGTGGGGCGCGTGCGGCGCGTGCGGCGCGTGCGGCGGGTGCGGCGCGTGCGACACGAGCGGCAGCGGCGGCGCCAGCGGCGGGTACAGCGCGTACGGCGGCAGCCAGCCCACCCCGACACCGCCGCGGAATACACGCTCCAGGTACATTTGCTCCTCCGCCGCTAATCTGATCACGTGCACGAGAAATGATGCTACAATGACACTTCGACAAGACTTACTGGAATTTATTGGGTTATTAACAAAGGTAAACTTCGAAAGTCGGCTATAAAATTAACCTCTATTTTCCTCGTGTATCAGTCCGCCATGCATGTGTTCGAATGCTTGCATGACTGTATTTCAGTTTGTTACCAATTCCTGCTACTTCGTAGCAGGAACAGTCTTCGACATAACAACTTATTCCTCAGGAGTGGCAACGTATTATTTTAGGCTTAGGACTGTTTAAATCTACAGGCGACTAATTATTTAACGTTTAAAGTTACATAAAAATATCCCTTCAAAAGATAAGACGCCTATGTTTTGTTACTCTTCTTTCTAGTTACATTTTATCAACTTAAATATTGATAATTCTGTTTCTAACTTATATGCTATTCTTATTTTTTTTAGTTTGCGTCCATTATATACTTTCCAAATAATCTCATCATATCAGCCGTCTGTCCACAGTTGGACATAGGCCTCCCCCTGAAGAAGTTTTGTCATTAGTTGCCACACTTTATACCTAACACTGTTAGGCCTCTGTGATATTTCAAGAGGCATACTGCCCATTCTTCAACCACACCAGCAGACTATTATAGCAACACCCTTGTATAAGAACATTCCACGACCGACTGCAATAGGGCTGACAGTCTTTCTTTAACGAATCAAACCTCTCTCTAATCATAAATGAAAGCAGTAGCCCAATACAATGTAACTTTATACGAGAATAGCCATATGTAATACTAACCTGTACTGCAGCGCTGCGCTTGTGTAGAGACCGGGGTGGCCATACGGGGAGCCGACAGCATACGTCGGCTCCAGCAGTGGAAACGACGCGGCCGCCGGGTGGGATAGTCTGCGAGCAATCAGGACACGTTTTATACAGTTGAGTACATATCAGAAATTCGCCTTTTCTAGAACTTTAGTGTATTCATTCACCTACCTTGATCTGTTCCTAAGCAATCGAAACTAGATGCCCTAAACAAACGAATCTATCGATTTAATCATTTCAGTCACCAGAATCAAGCGGCACACATTGCCATCTCATTCTATCTCATAGAGTCACTAGGGAAAACGATAGTTTTTTGTCTATTCATTTCATAAGTACCATTTCTGGCTATGTATCTTTACACCCCTTACAGAGTAGGCAGAGAAATCACAGATATATTTGTTGGTTCTCTAAGCTAGTAGAAAAAAAATTGCAGAAAACTCACCTATCATCAGGTCTATAAGGTTGAAATCCGCTAGCAGGAAGGTGGTGTGGCGAGGCGCGTTTCGTCGGTGCCGGCGGGGGCTTCTCCTTATCCCGGTCGGGGGTGGGCGCGCCGCTCGCGGTGCCTGCACACTCGCATACTCAACATGGTCCTCCGGGTCCGGACGGTTCATTGAACACTTTGTCCATCCCAGCCTGAATCCTGACCAGATGCCTAGGCTATCGGACTCGTCATTAAGTATTCAATTTGTTATTTTACAAAATCAACACGCGGACGGAATTTATAGTCCTTCGAGCTGGATATCTGGTCCTTCAAGCCGGACATCTGGTCTTTCAAGCCGGACATTTGGTTATTTAAACCAAATGCCACTGAAAAGGATCTATGGAACATCGAGTCTGATGGTTTGTAGAATTATGAAGGTTGAAGTATCAATAAGCCAGCCTATTTGGTAAATGATAACAAGAATCATATTTCATTTGGATCAGATTTCTCAATATTTTGAAACAGTTTTTAGATCCCTTGAACTATAAATAATGTGATCTCAATCCGTTCGATATATTTTTTTAAACAGTACACTTTCCGAGTTATTGTAATGTTAAATGAAGTTCCTTACAAATATTTAATTACACAATACAAATTAGATTGACTAAAGTGATTTAATGTCAACAAACAATACGACTTTAGTCAATCATCACAATATTCATCAAATATTATTAACTTACAAGTATATATGTGATATATATGTATATATAGGTATATGGACGAATACAAAACCCAACAAGTGCTTGTTGGCGTGGCTTTTATTTGTTTAAAAAAATAAAAAAGGTTAGCTGCCACGAGCGACGGTGTATTTTGAATGGAAAGCAATTAATCTTGCATCATATTTTGGAGAATCTATACAAAATACAGCATGAGAGTGTAACTATGGGCACTGACTGAAAAACTGCTCTATACAATTTCATTATTACAAATTGAAATTTTTGATGTAATTTAAAATAATTTCATATTGTGTGTTTTTCCTGTCCCGTGGGTGTAGTAAGAGGCGACTAAAGGAGGGCGAGGGCTGAATAGCAGCGTCCTTCTTAAAATATGTCTAAAGCCTAACTGCGGTTGCCAATCTGCGCTGCCAAGCGTGGCAACTACTGGCAAAAATCCCCAATAGGAAAGCCTTATCTTCAGCAGTGTATAGTTAAAGGCTTATATAATATGATTTATATATATTATTTATGATTATTTGCATCTATACCTATCAGACATCTTTATAAAATAAATCCTTTTGGAAGTTACAATGAATGATAAGCGCATTTCATTTACAAGACTAGAAACATTGAAAATATTCAAAATATAATTTATCTAGGACCCACAGTACATTCTCTGATTAGAAGGACTAGTAGGGGCTCCGCCATATGACCAGCTAAAAAGACACCGTGGCTCGTGCTAGCCTGGGGGATCAGGGCTGAGGAGTTGCGTCTAAAGACTCACCGTCCTTGCCGTCGGGCCCCGCGTTCTTGGCGAGGGTGCGCAGCGCGGCGGCGAACGGACCGCCCTTGTTGGGCGCCAGCTCGGTCCGTTTGGCTATTTTGTTAGCGCTCACGCCTGCAAAGATAGAGAGAAACTCTGGTTAATATATACATAAAATCATGCGTAATAAAAAAACTTCCATATAGAATACAATTTTTTTTTTTGTTTTTATATATACTACGATCTGTCTCCTTGCTGGGACAATAAATAGTATTTTTGACGGATATTTTAATGGCGTGCTCAGTACGCGACTTGAGTCGCATCCTACTTTATTTTAGAGAACCATGTCTTGGGGCATTCTGCGTTTCAGTCTGCGAGTTGTGTGACTTACGTCCATAAGATCTCTTGCCGGTCTGTTAGGGTGTTTTGTTATCCTCTCCTTGTAGGATTGTGTGTATTGTAGTATTTCCTGTCTAACAGTTCCAATTTTTAGGTCATGATGTATTTGCTCGTTTGTGACAAACCAAGAAACATTGGTTATATGGTAATATTTCTATAGATAGCGCATAGGCAGGGTTACCATTCTATTATCACCCACAAATAACACTGTTGTAGCACTTAAGCTTCAAAAATTTTTTTGCTTGATCTATTTTTAGAAAATCAAATGACACGTCTTGTTTTATTGTCAACTGAAGTAATAATCGATTTTTACTAATATTAATACTTATAAAACGGTGGGGGGGGATGGGATTGTTAGTAATGGAGAATGAGAATCCCATTGCTAGCAATACACCCAACCAGGTCGACTTCGCGCGGTTCTCCCTGGAAACTATCATGGTTAATTCCTAGTGAATTCATCATGATGGGCTAATTGGCCTGTTTTCATTTTCACCCTTCACTGGTGCTCCGCCAGCGTATCCCGTTACCGCAGGCGGAGTTACCATACCATTTTTACCCATCAAAAAAAAAAAACTTATAAAACGATAGGTGACGACGTGTAGTGTGTTTGTGTGCGTTAAGTATGAATGTATGGTATATCTGAATGTAGTGGTATGTGGACAGTATGTTCAGATTACATAATTATATTCCTTTATTTTTCTTTATGAACAATATACCATAAATAGCTACAACAAATACTCTAGTTCTCAAGTATGGCAACACATGAGGAGTACTATGAGTGTCACAGTATATTTTGCAATATTCGTGGAATAGTTCATGTCTATAAGCGACGGTTACAACATTCCATGGGCCATGCGGCATCAGTTTGCTATTCAAAGTAGATATAAAAAAAAAAAAAAAATTATATACGTCATGGAACATTTCCCCATCCACGTCAACAGAATAATTATTGACACAGCAGAACGACAAAACATAATTAGTGTAGGACAATAATTGTAGCGACAATCTGATAAATATATCACGGGGGATTGTGTGAACGGAAGTCGGAAAGATGTTCGTTTTGGCCTAGTTCCGGTTAAAATCCAATTGGATCCATAAATAAAATGTACTAGTAAACATGTTATTGCTACAATTCAACGCAAATCCAGAATCGGGAGTTTCTTTTAAAAGATTTTCGAAAGGGGAAAACTATCAATTCTGAACTGAGTGACCGAGACATACAGTGCTCTTTGCCTACCTCGCAAGAAGTCTGGCGTGAAAACTTACAAAAAGTTAATAAAATGTCAAATATATGAAATGACAAAATTTATAAAGTTTACTTTGCACATATGCAGGTTAACCTCGCGGTCCTCTCTGGAGACCATCGTGCTTAATTCCTAGCAAATTAATCACGATGGACTAACTGACCTTAATTTTTATCCTCACCTGTCATCCCTCACTGCTGTGCCACCAACGTATACTGACGGCAGAGGCGAGACTACCATCTTATTTTCATTCATCAAAAGAATAAAAGATCCTAGACCACGCGTAACGATTCGAAAGCTTACATAAATTTAAATATATGTATATTACACTGACCAATTAACTCACTGTCCTGATGACACATCCAAACCTTGACTAATCATCAGATATAGTATAGAGACTGTTCAATTATATTCCTTATTTCAATAAAACATACAGTAATAATAACAATTAGAAACTGTTGAGATGGTTGGATGGAAAAATAGACGAGAACTTTTAATATTTCTTATATTTATTATATTATATATTCTAGACATGCGACGCAAGTGACAGAGGAAATCAGAGAGCGAAATACAATATGGCGTGCGCCGAGTTATTCTCAGGGCGATAACAGATGGCGGTACGTGTCCCCTTTACATAAATATGATTAATAAATTTAACATAATTACAACAGAAACAATGTAAATAATAGTGAACTTATCTCTGAAAGAGATCTCTTTCAATCAACCTCACTCCACTGCTCACTCACTACCTCCTATGCCAACCAGTAGCATAGGAAGTGGTGACTGCATTGCTTGTATCTGCTAGAAGTTGTGACTTTTGTATTATTTTTTATATTTAACATACAAGTATGAGCAATAAATTGCATCCACGTCGTCCCCAGTTTAAACACACCGAGTACTTCCCAAATGAAGTATATAATACGACCGGTAAGGTCAGGGGGCGAAGGCCGAGGGTGGACAGGACATCGTTAATTTTTGGACAGCTGACAAATCGCTCGCTACCGGTGGACGTTTTAAACTAAGGGCGGGAAGTCACGCGTGCGTGGTTTTGTTTTTTTAACATTTTTATTACATGCAACTTAGAATGAATGACAAACAAGCTAGAAGCCCGTGGTAACCGTTACATATGATATGAACAGCTCTATGGACAGGACAGAATATACCGCCGCACCCTTGATAGGATATCATGAGTTACCATTTATGTGCTCTTCCTAAACATACTAACATTCTTTGACCTTTGTTTGTGTCTGTATTATGCGATTACATTGCCAATTGAGGCCTATAAAATCAAGGGCAGCTAAACGTCATAAAGTCGATTGCATTTTCACTCTGTACTCAAATATAGAGAGATTTTGGGGGGCAAGGGATTGTTAGTAATGGAGACCGAGATTCCCATTGCTAGCAATATACCCAACCAGGTCGACCTCCTCGCGGTTCTCCCTGGAAACTATCATGATGAATTCCTGATGAATTCATCATGATGGGCTAACTGGCCTGTTTTCATTCTCATGTATCACCCTTCACTGGTGCTCCGCCAGCGTATCCCGTTAGCGCAGGCGGGGTTACCATACCATTTTCACCCATCAAAAAAATAATATAGAGTTTTATTAATTAAAATTCAAATAATTACTAATGTTCTAATTTTTTTTTAATCTAATTTATAGAATAACGTTTCATATCCTTGACAAAATATTAGTTTTTGTAGTTTCCTGCACATTTGACAGACATGGATTTAGCTGTCTTTGATTTTATAGGCCTCAATTATGAATGGTTTATCACAATTCTTTTTGTAATAATATGGTTTACTCTCCCGTTGGACCCATTTTAATTGTGTAACGGCTGAAGCTGACGATATTATTTACAACTATGGTAGCGTACAAGCCTACGGCCCGTCTGATGGTAAACGGTCACTGTAGTCTATGGACGCCTCTAACACCAGGGATGTCATGCGCGCATTACTGACTCTTAAGACGCCCTTTTTTAAAAACCTCATGTTGTAGCCTCTAGGGAAAGCCTCTAAAATAAAATATACTTGTAAACACCCAAGTGTAGTGTTTGGCACCCCACCAGCGTAAATAAGTAAATCTTCATAATATCATCCTGTTTTCAAGCGAAATCAAAAAGAAGTAGGTTCTCAGTTCGATTGTATGTTTTTTATGTTTTTTACCTGATAACTCCGTCAGTAGAAAACAAATTTGGAAAATTATTTTTTCATCTCAAAGAATATACTCACAGATTTGTCCCGATGAAATTTCTTCATGAAAATCGGCTCAGTAGTTTAATTTTTAAATAAAAATAACTTGTTTTGCTACAAATGAAGTCAGTTTTTGTGGAACACAATCTCAATTATCATACATCAAATAATGAGGGAGAAAGAGAGTCATAGATTATCCAAAAGTTTCCAAATTTAAGCGCCGGGTTTTTGCGTCTGTCGCGTCCACTTGTTTACACTTAACTACATTGACAATGACTGAGATAGTCAATAGATCATTCATTCTCAGGGTAGTAGCGTTACGTCCCACTGAGCTGACCTTCCAATTGACACGAATGATTCAGCTGACACCAACTAATATAATTGCATGATCTCAAGAACTAGCTGGCTCGTCTTCATGCAGCCATTTTGAATCGGTCTTAAAATCAGGGAGCTATAAATTCGACTATAATTTTTGTATGTTATGGGATATTTTCGCTATAATGTTAAGCGATTTCCATGATTCATCTTTAATTTGCCATCTTGATCATATTGACAAATTGAGTATTAAACTTTTTCCAAAAGAGGAAAGTTCACAATTCATCCGTATTTTTGTGTATATTTTTTATACAACTTAGAATGGCAAACAAGCTGACGGCCCACCTGATGGAAAGTGGTAACCGTCGCCTATACACATGAGCAGTAAGTACCATGGACATAATATACTGTTTCGCCCATGATACCCCCCATGCGTTGCCATTCCTGAGGACTCAGGTGTTATTCCTCTGTACCCTGTAAATTCATTGCCATATCTCACCCTTCAAACCGAAACACAGTCATACAAACACAACTGCTTCACGATATAAACACGAACGGGACAGAAGTATCCTAGCAGACGACTTATGTAGAAAAAAAACTTTTAACTTTTGTTTCTTTTATTCTTTATTTTTGTAAATTTGTTTGTTTGTCTGTTGAGTTTGTTTCTTGGCGTCTTAATTACACTGTTACTAAATCAATCGCGCACATTTTACGTACATTTTACCGTACGACGTACATTTTAACTAGATCAATCAACATATCCCGGTCACACAGACAAAGTTGTGAATAAAAACTAGTCAAACATATAACACAGTGGCCTGTGGTCAAGCAACTATATATTTGTATACTACATCGCCCGTGCACAGTGTGCGTCATTGCGTGTGATTCAATTGACCTCTGTTGGACCAGCGTTTGAGCGACTATGTACACACGACCCCACAGTTTAATTAATAGACATTACTCCGCTCTCTAACTGAAGCATTACTTGACATATAAACAAGCTTCAAATAACATTAATTTAAGATATATAGTACACGAAATGTTTGTGTCCATTCTGTTCTATTCGACACGTCAATCAAGTCACTTTATTACTAGTCATAGACAACTCTGCTCAGCGAACAATCACTATAAATTTAGTATAAATGTATAGAAAAACACAGGAGGGAGTATTTGTACAAAATTTGCTTGGGTACCTCTACCCCATTCGCTTTTCAGGTGTGAAGCAGTTGTATTTGCATGACTGTGTTTCGGTTTGTAGGTTTGGCAACCAAATTACAGGGAACAGAAGAATAACAAAGCGTTTCCCTCGGTCCTCAGAAATGGCAACACATGAAGGATATCATGGGCGATACAATATACTCTATTATATCCATAGCAGTATTTACGTTTATAGACGACGGTTGCCACTTCCCATTAGGTAGGGCCGTCAGCTTGTTTGCCATTCTAAGTTGCATAAAAAAACACCAAATTTTTATAAACGTCTTTAAAGACCAGTCACAGTTAATATAGGTGCGATTCGTTGGCAAGTATGCGTATGAGTCTACTGGCGACGGCTTATCCAGAGCCAGGGGACTACAGATATCTTAAACTGCGGGATATCGTTAGGGTAACACATAGGATCTATGAAATGATGGTATAAGGCAGGGAGAAGCACAAAAGATCCGTATGGGTCGACGTGCATTGGCTTAGCTGACCCCATATGCGAAAAATAAGATAAGTTAATATAGGTGTCTTTGTGCAGAGACCAATTGCAGCCAATTTTTCATAGGTAAATTCGCGTAAAACACAATCACAGCAAAGATTTCATTCACATTTCACAGATTGGCGTGATCACAATAATAATTGTTTTTACAAATGACAGAGATCTACAGAGACTTCCTATCACAGCTGTTACAAACGACACTCTGGAAAGACCTATCAGAGTCAATACACGGACGAAAAGTCACCGCGAGGTGGGAGGACCTAATTAAGAATAATTTTAGCTAATTTCTAATGCTTCTCATAATAGATTGTGTTCCATAAAATCTGTGACTTCAATTGTAACAGAACTAGTTGTTACTTAAGAACTAAACTGCTGTACCCATTTTGATAAACATTCTATGTGATTAATCTGTATGTATATCTTTTTAGATAAAGAAAAATAATGTTACAAATCGGTTTATAACTAACCAAGTTATGTGAAAACACACAAAAAAAAATACAATCGAATCGAGAATCTCTTATCCGATGCCTATTAAAAATTATCGGTAACTTCGATTCGAGAAAAAACCATGTCTTGATTCCAGTGTACTGTATCATACAAGAACATATTCAACAGGCGGTAGGCAACGATGGGCTCTAATCTAACGCAACATTCAATCGGCCGGGGGTCGCGCGGTCGCGCGGTCGCGCACAATTGACCCGCGCGGTCAACAAGCAATGAGTCACTGGATCACTTGAGACGCTCACTCGTGCACGCACTACTGTTGACCTAATGTTGCACTGTTCCGCCAATTGAGAGAGTGGATTATGAAACTGTTAACCTCATACCACGAATAGAAATATTTTTTAGCTATCAAACCAAGATCAGCACCATTAGTTCTGCGTCATTTTCTTCAAGCTAAACTTAATTACTCCTCTCCATCTAAAGGTTGCCTGGAAGAGATCGCTTTTAGCGATAAGGTCGCCCATTGTTTTCTCATTGTGATTATTTCTTGTAATTATTTATATTTATAATAAGTTTACTATTGTAATCTTTTGGAGGAAACAATAAAGAGTCTATCTATTTCTGTATTCCCCGACTATTAAAACTTGTCGTTTCTCAAGATTAGAGTGAAGACATTAACTGATTCTGTATGCTTTATTTATATCAAGGTATAACTGAGATCATTCATTCCTATTTAAGTGCTGCGCTCTTGTCGGTGGAGCTCTTGCCACTCACTACGATTTCAGGCGAGTCTCTTCACCTCTTGATACGACTCGACACCAACTCCTTCCTTGATCTGCCTGATGTAACTAGGCTTTAGTCTACCCTGTCCCTTTCGTTCCTCTATCGTACCTTCTATTATGGTACAAACATTTTCTCCCTTCTAAACTCATATATTTTCCTAATTTGTCTCTTTTAATTAACCCCCAAGAAGGACTTTCTCATTACTAATTCCATCTTCCCAGGGGAAAGGGCTTGTTAGTAATGGGGTTCAATAGTTCCATTGCCAGCACTATATCTGATCGATCTACACGCGGTTCTCCCTGGAAACTATTGCGGTTAATTCTTATGGAATTCGTGACGATGGACTAACTGACGTGCTTTCATCATCATCTATCATCTTTCACTGGTGCTACATCAACGTATACCGGTAGCACAGGAAGGTTCCCGTTCCATTATCATCCATTAAAAAAAAAGATCGTTCCAGTTAAATTTCTTCATCATTCTCTAGCGCCACATTTCAATCAACATCTGAAGATTCAATGTACTCACATTTTAAAATAACAAAAAAAAAAACTTTTTAATACTACACTGTCGGGTATCTGTCTATTTCTAAAATATTTCTCAATACCAGCCCGTATAAATTCAGCTTTTATATTACGAGCGTGATGATATTGACTTGCCCCAATTACATATCGAGTTTTAAGGCGTCTGGCAAAGATAATATACTGATCCCTGGGAAGTGTCTGGCAATCCTTACTAACAGTATAAATGTACAAGTCAGTTTGTTTGTTTCTGACGCTTAGACATAGACAACTTTTTATTTACGTCAGTGAACTAATAACTATTTTTTTGTCTTAATAGCTTTTGTAACGGATATCTGCATGAATGAGTGACGCTCAAGAGATCTGGTGCCAATTCTCTCTTTTTTACTATTATACACTACATGTACATACAGAAAAAAATTAATAACGTAGGTACAGGGACCCTGAGGTCCTACTTTATGTATTAACCGCGCAGTCTAGAACTCCATTTAGTATGAAATATCCAAAATATTTTTTTAGATTTTGACTTAAGTTCCTCCAAGGTTAATTAACAAGAATACTGTCGCTGAATTTAGGGATACGATATGCTGATTGTTCAGTGGTGCAACTGGGAATGCATTTGGTGAATTCATCACGATGGGCCAACTGAACTGACTTTATACTCACCTATCTTCTACTGGCACCCCGCCAACAAATACTGATAGCGTAGGCGGGGTTACCATTCCATTTTCATCTCTTACAAAATAAACGGGGAACACATTCAGTACGGATAGCTGATGCTAATTCGGATATACCAACAACAGGGTTTATCTTTTGGGAGGTTTTTTTATTAGGTGAAAATGGAATGGTAACCCCATCTGCGCTACCGGTATATACTGGTGGGGCACCAGTGACAGATGATAGGTGAAGAGGAAGGCAGGTTAGTCGACCCATCGCGAAGAATTCGTTCAGAATTAACCACAATGGTTTCCAGGGGGAACCACGTGGACGTCAACCTGCTAGGGTGTATCGTTAGCACCCATTACGAATAATGAATTGACTCCCCCTATTTAGAGGCTAGATTAAATGTAATAATTAAGATCCCTGAATGAACTACACGGTATTTTAAAATATTCTCAAATACTGCATTGGGACCGTGTTTACTTTTTTTTTAAAACAAAACAAATCGACAATTGGAACCGGTCCAAAAATTAATTGCAAAGTTTCACCCAAACACAGATATTCAGATTATGTTTTGACAAGTCGAACAAATACAGTGTATATGTAAAAGGCTAGTTTATTTCACTAACATTGATGTTGCCTGTAGAAACAGAATCACTGTAGACTGTATATAAACATAACCCGACCTTGAGACAGTGTGTTAGTCTGTCTGACAGTCTGATATTCAATAGTAGTACAAATAAATAATTGAGAAAATATTCCGAATTGAATTCCACAACCGTTTTGTGGGCGATATTATGGACTGTATATTGATCTATTTAGTACAATTAAACATTAGGTTTAAAGGAAATATAATATTTTTGATTGTAACCTGTTGTGTGTACCTTTTAAAATAATAAAATAAATAAAAAAAATTACAGAAGACAGACTACGAAAGCGACAAAGCAATATACCCTATCATGTCGCCTCCAGAAAACTTCACCAAGAAACCACCGTGGTTAATTCCTGTGAAATTTGTCACGATAGGCCAACTGACCTGTTTTCATTCCCACCTGTCATCCCTCACTGGTGCCCCGCCAGCGTATACCGTTAGCGCAGGCGGGGTTACCATACCATTACCATCTATTAAAAAATAAAAAAAATACACGCCTACGTACTGTACTGTATCCAAAGCTTCAACTATATTATGTACTAGAATCGTATCGACTGTGATTGATGTTTCTATACTTACTTCCTGTAGAATTAAATACGGCACCACACGTGATTGGATATTTACCTGAAACGTAAAGAAGAAAGACGATTAATTGCCGCGTCCACATGAAAATACTTTTAACACATGAGGAATTTATTTTGAAATGATGTTCCTTTTTCAAATGCATTAAGTTTCAAATATAAAGAGGTTGCCCATTAATTAATCGGTCGAGTTTTGTTACTAATTGGAGTCGAGTTTAATTTTTGAGTCGGTTTATTTTTTAATTTTTTTTTAAGGTTTAATTTAAAACTATCTAAAAGCAGGAGCTAAACTAAAATAATTCTAGTTCACGCACCAATCTCGTTAAGACCAGAGCCATCATCATGACTGATGACCAGGCATCATGTGAGCCGTCAGCTTGTTTGTCATTCTAATCAGCATAAAAAAATTGGATAAACATATATATATATATATATATATATATATATATATATATATATATATATATATATATATAAACAACAGCGATATCTGTTACAGGGAACATCGTCACGTGCCCCACAACGGGCAATGTCGCCGCGTCGCCTGTTCACTTCAAGTTAAGCATAGTTACGAGGGAAGCTTATTGCATACTATAGGTACAATATTGTAAACAGAACGTGCAAACCCTAACGTGTCAAAGTTGGCAATACTGTGCACAGGGCTACCAATTAAAGCAACATGAACAATCGGAAATTTATGTTGGTTTTATTAGATGTTTCTCTTATCGTTGGAAAGTGGAGCCCTCTGGTTACAAGAGTTTTAAGTCGCAGCTAACGTAACGTGTCAGTTAGCGTACACAAAGACGTGATAATCATTACTAATATTATAAATATGAAAGTGAATTTCTATGTTACGTTTTTATGTTGTTGAATTAACAAAACTCTTGACCAATCGCTATGAAATTTATTTTATGTTTGAAACAAAAAAAGGACATACGTTACATTTCATTCCAGTCTAATAATACACTCGAATTATCTGTACGGACGTGGGTAAAAAACTAATTGTTTATGTAACGTTAAAAAAATGTGGATTCAGCTTTCTTTCACTAACTTGAAAAGAATATTTCAAAATGAAACTACACCAAGACTCCTGACTAGTAGTGTAAATAATAATAAAAGATTAATAAAATCCTGCTTTAAAAACGTGAACACCCTCGCTCCCTCTGCATTACAAAATTAACAACTTGTTATGATAAATCTCCGCGTCAAGTTATCAACCGAATGAGAGATAAACCGTTTCTAATTAATACAAAAACCCAAAGTACAAACACAGTTATGAGTTGAGCAAAAATTAATTTCAAACAAAAGCGGCAAGTACACAATCAATATTGTCGGCAAGTCGGCAACCCTATTACGAGCGAGGGTTGTCACCGAAGCGGCGAACGGTAATTAATTCAGTCTGAAGCGCTAATTTGAGTCGCGAGAAGTCATCCCCCCGCGCCGACCTCCCGCCACCCGTTGCCGCTCGTGTGCATAGATTAGGCATTGTAGCCAGATGTGCCGATATAGTTAATTTCATATTTAATAAATATACGTACATACACTTTATATGTATGAAACGTAACAGAATAGCTTGAATAATGGATACAATATAGACTACACCTAACACAATGGGTTCCGTATCTGTACACTAAACCCCTCATCTTTTAAGTTAAATTCCTAATATGAATGAAAGTGAATTAAAAAAAAACAGATTAGTAGAAGGTTTTAGTTTTTATGAATAAGGGGGTAGTTCCTTATTAATATTATAAATGTGAAAATGAGTATGTATGTTTATTACATTAGTAGTATTTATTAAAATAGAATATATTTTACAAATGCTAAACGTATATTCGAGTATTTGGTTTCGAGTTATATGATTACAAACAAACAAACAAATTCACTTTCAAATTTATAACATCTGTAAACATTTAAGCTTTTCTTTCACTGACAATTTTGTATTTTAATAGATAGGGATCAAGTCGACCTCTAAGCGGTTCCCCCTGGAAACTATCGTGGTTAATCATTGTTAAATTTGTCACGATAGATCAACTTCCCTGCTCCCATCCTCACCTATCTCACTGGTGCCCCCGTCAACGTATACCGATTACGCAGGCGGTTTTTTTTAATGGATGATAATGAAATGGTAACACCGCCTGTGCTCACGGTATATACTGGCGGAGCACCAGTGAGGGATGATAGGTGAGAAGGCAAGTCAATCAGCCCATCGCGATGAATGCACTTGAAATTAAGCACGATGCTTTCCAGGGGGACCACATGGAGGTCGACTTGACAAGGTATACTACTAGCGAAGGAACTGGTCGTCCACATTACTAACAATCCCTTCCCCCTTGCGCAGACAGGGTTATCTATTATCACGCATATATCATTCCACTATCAATCATTAAAAAAAAAGCCTTTCACAACAGTCTGGGAATAAAAAGGTGTAACGTACTGGCGTGAATTTACTGGGTACAGAGGAATAACACCTGAGTCCTCAGGAATAGCAACGCATGGGTGGTATCATGAGCGAAACAGTATACTCTGTTATGTCTATGGTACTGCTCATGTCTATAGGCGACGGTTACCACTTTCCATCAGGTGGGCCGTCAGCTTGTTTGCCATTCTAAGTTGTATAAAAAAAACGTACCCCCGTCACATACATATGATATTAAAACCACATAAAGTGTAAGACTGATTATTTAATGGTTACATTAATTTTATGTGTATCGTGTTTAGACGCAGTCGCGCATGTGTTTTCACTCAGCCGCTGAATATAGCATCAAATGGCTTCTTCCGTTTTTTAAAGCGTGCCTAGTGAGTCGTTTTGGAAATAAAATGAATCCCCGTCGACAGTTATCTAAATATAGTTTTATAGTTCATTCAGTTGTGTGCTTGAAGTAGAATATACAAAAGATTTTCGAATCAAACTATATAAAAAAAAACTGAAAAAGCAAATTTTTTTGTTTTTTTTTTTCATGCAAGAAACCTTTATGTAGAAAATAATCAAAATGTACAATCAGAAATTAAACAAAAAAAAAATTAAAAAAAAAAATCAAAAAAATCTATTCTCCCATTTTTTATACCACAAAGGTAGCAAATGAACACATGGTTATTGCCTTTTTTCATCAGAATATTTTATGACTGTGTTCTACAAAAAACGGACTTAGATTTATGACAAAACCAGTCATTTTGATTTAGAAACTAAACTACTGTACCGATTATGATAAAATTTCTATGGGACCAATCTGTAAGTATACGTATACAAAGGGTATACGTATATAGGTGATAAAAAGATTTTCAAATTAGATTATAACTGACGAAGTTATGAGGTAACAAACATAAAAAAGAATACAACCAAATCGAGAACCTCTTTTTTTGAAGTCGGTTGAAAATTTACTTCGTATAATGAGTTGCATATTATAACTACCAATAAAGACTTTGTCAGCCCACTAGAAAAACTGTCAAAATGGAAAAAAAATACAATCGAAATGACAGCCTCCTTTTTTTGAAGTCGGTTAAAAAAGATATGGTACATTGTAGATACCGAAACTCGTTCTAAACAGTAGTACCAATAACAAGCCGCGCGTGCCGAGCGGGCGCCACCGGCCCCTTCCGATACTGCATACTTATACGGGAGCCATCGGCAAACATTAGAGGCGAGCGATCGTTACGGGCGGAGGACGCAATCCGAAAGCATATTACTCGAACCATGAAAATATACTGGCTGTTTAGCGGCAGTCGACAGGGGACCACTCGTGGAGGCGGGCCTGCGCAGTACAACGGCCATGTCGTGTGTGGTACGAGCGATGGGCGGTAAGCGGTTATAGTAAGAATGCTTTTTTTTTTATTATTAGCTAACCCAAGCTCCGTCAAATTAGAGCAAACAAAAAATTCATCACAGTGAAATACAATGAGACATGTTTATATTAAAGTTGATTACTTTATTATTTTATAAAAAAAAAATATAAATATAATTGTGAGAGACTGGTGCCTGAGATAGGTATAAGAATACCTGTATTACAGGTCACCAGGGTATTTTTTTTTATACAACTTAGAATGGCAAACAAGCTGACGGTTCACCTGATGGAAAGTGGTAACCGTCGCCTATAGACATGAGCAGTACCATGGACATAACAGAGTATTCTGTTTCGCCCATGATACCCCCCTTGTGTTGCTATTCCTGAGGATTCAGGTGTTATTCCTCTGTACCCAGTCAATTCACGCCGTATCCCACCCTTCAAACCGAAACACAGCCATGCAAACACAACTGCTTCACGCTTGAAACACGAATGGAACAGAGGTACGCAAGCAATCGACTTTTGTACAAAGTCTCCCGTGCAGTAGACAGTACGTAGAAATTATTAAAGCTCAAGCACCCAATCCAACTTATCTATGGACACTTCCACCACCACATCCATAGCAAGTTATAGACCAAGAGCACTAGGTATAAAATTTCACGCATCGCTCATTCCTTCACACCAAACGGCGCTCGGTAACGTCTGCGGATTTCCATTACATACCGACGGCGCGCCACCCCGGGGGCCGCCCGCCGCGGACCCCGCTCTATACTGCTGAACAAGCATCGCGGATTGACTGCGGGGGTGAGGTTATGCGCCTACGTGTTCCGTGTCTCTCAGAGTCACAACCAATATGGCAGTCACGTGAAATTAGAGTATTTTATTGCGTTATTGAGAGTTTCTGTTGCATGTACAGTGGAAAAATCAAAGGTTTTCAGTAATATGGATACTTTTCTTTGATATATTCCTTATAACGAAAATGATAATAAAAAAAAATCATAGTAGGTATTAAAAACAACAAGATAAATAACAAAATAGATGTTACCTTACACAGCGTACAATCTGGACAATAAAGTAAACCAATCTGTTACGTATTTTTTTACGTTTAAAAGTTTTTGCAAATAGTATGTAGTTATATAGTTTATACTGTTTTTAAACGGTTTTATTTTCTTTTTATGTTCCGACTCAACATAGGTGAGACTTGTTGCGTTCCCAAAGGGATATCAGTGCACTTGAAGTCAATGTCGAAAATAGTCATGATCATAATAATGTATTTTTATAGTCTTATGGTATGACAATCAATGTAAATATATATCTAGTAGTATTTAATACCCAGATGTGAGTGATAGATAGATACATAGATATCCAAATGTACACTATGAAACAATTACTTTTTTTTTAAATATACAATAAGTATTCCTAATCAATTTAAAAATAAAAAGCCGCAACCAGGAACTAGTCTAATAAAGCTTACTAGTTATTGCATGTTCAATTTTCATAAAACTGTAATGTTCCTGAAATATTTAGCGATTACCATCGGCCATAACACAGCGCCTACTTACATTGTTTTATATTTCAGCCGTTACGATACGCTTTTAAATAAAAGAGTCTTTCAAATTATAAAGGGTAACGACCCGAAACCATTAAAGCAATTAGGCAACAAATCAACTCATAATAAACAACGCTGACCCCTCTGCGGTTATTCCATCGGCCGGGGCACGGCACTCTGTTACCAACTTCATTGGGATCAAGGCGATTACTGTACGTAATCGTACACCCTCGCCACTTCGGGAGCGCTGAACTCCTTAATACGACAACGCAATACGTACTCCACAAAACGAACAATCACCAGCCTTGCTTGACCTGCCGCCGCCCCGTTAACTTTGCCAGCACAGAGCGCGGCGGGTGATAGAGCCATCCGCATACGGTTCTTGTCGAATTGGACAAATCGCTTGTAACTTAAGACCTTACGGTTCGTAGCGAATCAATTTCCATTTGGGCGCCTCAGGATTCGGCTTCAGACGGTCGAGACGGGAAGCTATACTTTATACCGTGTAAATAGAGTAGAATTTAGAGCGTCACAATTACTATCGAGATTTCCCGGGTTGTTTGTTGAAGTAATACGTGATTTGCGGCGTTCGTAGTAAAGTCGGTTTTCGGTGGGTAGACCGCGTAATTTTTCCGACCGTATTCCCCACACGATAAGGCATATTTTGATGTGTACCCGGATAAATTTAAAGGACGATTTGGGAGCGATAATCCGTGCGACAGCAGGCGGTGTCTCGTCTACTTTTAATTAAAGTTTCGCGTTCCGCCGGTGTCTGTGGGCACAATAGCCGCCTTATTGGAGTGGCGCGTCTGCGCTGTTGTGATTTGTCAGTTGTTTGCCAACAGATTAAGCGGCACGGTTTCACGGGATTATTACAGCGTTCCCTTGTCTTGTATAGTCTATACATAGTGAATAGTCACTGAATAGTGTATTGAGCGGCATCGTCAATATATATTGTGAACACGCCGCGACCTACACAGGACAGACATCGTATCTTAACTAATTGATCATATCTGTAACTAATTACACACCTGTCTACCTGTAAAAGTGTCCTTTTATTGCGTTTTTAATTATTACATAATTTCTTAAAAAAAATTTGAACTAACCATACTAACTCAATCATAGGAGACGCGTCGTGTTACCATGTGTCCTAAAAAATACTTCAAATAAGAACATCCTACAAATATATTTTCAAATAAATAACTTAAAACTGTACTAAATAACCATTCCCTAAAAAAAATAACGAATATAAAAAATAAGGATTTTATGTCATACGTGTCAGGTGGTAACCCTAAGCTAACGTCAAGGCAAAGTTTCGTCGCTTAGTGGTTCATTTTGCCCCCACTCACTCGATGGGGGTGGGGGGTGAGCCGGGGAGGGGGGAGATTTTTTATGTCCATCCACGATCCGCAGGATAAGGACATCCGTGCTGTTTTAGACGGTTGTCCGGGTGGATATCACTGTACAGTTACTTAAAAAACGGGATCTCCCGAAACGGTATCACTTCCTCGGGACATCTATTTTTGAGCGGCTTCAATAAGAATGAGGTTTCCAATTCAATTGTATTTCTTTGTGCGTATGTCACATGATATCCTCACTAATCCTGTAGCGTCGTCTATTATATTACTATTATATTCTTTTATTTTGCCACTTATAATATTGTCATGTGGGGGGAAAGGGATTGTTAGTAACGGGGTCTAATTAACCCATTGCTAGCAATACACCCTATCAGGTCGACCTCCACGCGGTTCCCCCTGGAAACCGTCGTGGTTATTTCTAGTGGAATTCGTCACGATGGGCTAACTGACCTGCCTTTTCATCCTCACCTGTCATCCCTCTCTGGGACCCCGCCAGCGTATCCCGATAGCGCAGACGGGGTTACCATTCCTTTATCACCCATTAAAAAAAATTGTCATGTGATCCCGGCATAGAATGGACCACCCGTTCCTTTCCCGTAAGTGTTGTAAAAGGCAACTATGGGAGGGCTAGGGGTGGGCAGCAGCGTCGCTCTTGAAACATCTCTAAAGCCTGATTACGGTTGTCAATCCGCCTGCCAAGCGTGGCAACTACTGGCAAAACCACCCCAAGGGGGCTCATGCTCAGCAGTGGACAGTTAAAGGCTGATATTATGGTGATGATATTATTAAAAAATAAATCACTATCAATATTTTTATGTTTCCAATTTGATCTTATACAATGTCACGTTTGATTGAAGGCTTTTTCGAGTTCAAAATTTTAATATTAAAAACTGTTTATCAGAAGCTAACTTCGTGAAAAATTTTTTTAATAAAAAATATTGTTCACGAAGTAAATGTTTTTGGTAAGAGAAATTTATGTTAAAAATCTGAATTTTTACTAATATTATAAACCAGAACGTGAGTTTATTTGTTTGTTACCTTACAGCGCCTTTACGGCTTAAACAATCACTATAAATTATTTATTATTATTTGTAACTATTTATATTTATAATAAGTTTACTATTGTAATCTTTTGGAGGAAACAATAAAGAGTATCTATCTATTTATCTATCTATAAAATTCGGTATGCACATACTATATGGGATGAACAATGCTATAGACTAGTTTTTATTCCGGTCACGCGGACGAATTCGGAGGTGAAAGCTAGTATAAATACAAATAATATATCAGACATAGATTAGTTCAATATTTTAGAGTTTATATCTAATACAGACTTAATTTTTTTAAATTATATAACTCCATTAGAGATAACAAGGACTTGTCCTACAAAATACGTAAGGTGTGGTGACCGAGCGGGGTCTATCCGCCGCTGCCGCCTACGACCGCCACTCGACCTTTATTACCCCGCAGTGTTACTCCTAGTTACTTATGCCAACTTAGTACCCTCCGGGCAGGGATCGAGCCGTAAACTGACAAAGTGGAACAGCCACTGCTGTTACCACGCTATTGCTAATGGGGACCGAGTAGTTATCATTATTTCTATAACTGTTATAGGTACAGACGGTGAAAAGTTTGTAAAAATAAAAAGCGAGCTTTTTTCTTAAAAAGAAGACTTTACTAGCGTGAAAAAAAAAAACAATCCATCGCTTCCCGCTTTCGTTGATAGTTAGTGGGGACAAAGGATTTTATAAGTTTTTTATTTTTATTTTTTTATATAATTTAGAATGGCATGGAATTTTTTTTATATAACAAGCTGACGGCCCACCTGATGGAAAGTCGTAACCGTCGCTTATATACATGAGCAGTACCTTGTACATAACAAAGTATACTGTTTCGCTCATGATACCCCCCATGCGTTGCCATCCCTAAGGACTCAGGTGTTATCCCTCTGTACCCAGTAAATTCACTTCCATATCCCACCATTCAAAACGAAACACAGCCATGTAAACACAACTGTTTCGCGGTAGAAACACGAATGGGACAGAGGCAATGGAACACAAGCAAACGACCTCTGGTATGGTATATCTGATGGTATATCTTGACCAGAGGGAGACTTTGTACAAAAGTCGATTTCTTGGGTACTTCTGTCCCATTCGTGTTTCAACCGTGAATCAGTTGTGTTTGCATAGCTGTGTTTCGGTTTGAAGGGTGGGATATGGCGTGACTTTACAGGGTACAGAGGAATAACACCAGAGTCCTCAGGTATGGCAATACATGGGGGCTATCATGGGCGAAACAGTATACTCTGTTATATCCATGGTACTGCTCATGTCTATAGGCGACGGTTACCACTTTCCATCAGGTGGGCCGTCAGCTTGTTTGCCATTCTAAGTTGTATAAAAAAAAACTGGCAAATATATAAGTATAGATATTATTGAATTGCAGCTTTAATGAGCAAATTATATAATTATATACGAATACATAAAACGGTAGGTAGATAATAACCATTGACCACGCTACATAAGCGTTCAATATCCGATGAAATCTCATCAAAGTGCTCCACACCTACACTTGCAAACGAGAGGTCAAACATTGGATTGAAACGCTTTAATTACTTTCAGCTGAAATAAGCTCAATGGAGCTTTCCGAGCGTATTTTTTTCTTTTTCATTAAACGGCACTTTTTACTACCCAGATATAAAATTAATACTACAAAAGTGAATTTGTCAGATTTTATACAAGTATGTATATAAATTGTAATTCTATTTAATAACTTACTAGCTGTACTACCGGCATTGTCTACGTAAAATCCTGGTTTTTTCGTCCATATGAATTTTTTTAAATATTTTTCGTTTAACGCATGACACATACTAGAGACTGAGATTTAATTGTAAACGTGACATATTTGTCACCTTTAGCCCCGAACGCAGTGCGCGATCTATCAACTTGGTCATTATCTGCCACTGTGCACGGTATATTTTTGCATCTTAGTTATATACGAATACAAACTACGATGTTTAAACTCGTATAGAGGCGAGCGACGGGCGAAGAGAGGTAATTAGGAACAATAAATTGATTTTTTAATAGAATAGATTTTGATCTTTAGATCCGAACGCAATGCATAATCAAATTCGTAGATCAGTCTATTGCTATTATGCATGATTTTTGTATCATGATTTATATAATACTAGCTTTTATCCATGACTTCGTCTGCATGACGCGTATATTTACTGTCCAGGATAATAAGTAGCCTATATCCTTCTCCATCCCATTAAGTACGTGTATACCAAATTCCATAGTGACTGGTTAAGTTGTTAAGGCACTATAAGGTAATAAACAAATTCACATTCACATTTAACATATATTAGTAAGAATAAGGATGTCACCGTATAATCTTAAACATCGTTAGTTTATAATCTACTTCGCGAGATTAATTATTGTGAAATGTACTGCTATGGAAGATAAGTAATAAGTAATATAAAGCTTCAATCTGACAAAAATCCCATACTGACACAATTATGGGACATGTCACCTTTATCCCCGGATCCTATACACAATGTATCAAGTTCATAGGCCATTCTATGTCGTTATACACCTGTGATTAATACGTAAACGATGTTTGAATAAAAATAGGGATGAGAATTGAAAGGCGTCGTAGAATTGATCTCCCGACGACTTTTTTTTAGTAGTATGGGACACCTTTACTCCTGGAACTATTAAGTTCGTCAGTAATTCTATACCACGGTACATTTGTGGTCTATATAAAAACATCGCTTGTAATTTTATCGGAACGCACGCTGAACATTTGGAAACGATTAACGAGCAATAAATCTGGTAGCCCTTTTTTGTAGAAGTGACTGTTTGAAAAAAAATTTTTTCAGTAGTATTAGAATGGGACATAGTTATGGGACATGTCACCTTTACCCCCGAATCCTATACACGGCGTATCAAGTTCGTAGGTCATTCTACGCCGCTATACATCTGTGGTTTATATACAAGCGACGTTTGTACTCGGATAGGGACGCGCGATGGGCGACGGGCGGTAATTGGCGGGCCGCCGGCGGGCGACAAATCTGCCGGCCATTTCCGCAGATCCCGTTACACCCCCTCGACACCCCTACATCTACTTTGTGAGGTTATATGTGGCACAAGTTACTGGAAGCCGCGGTATAGACATTTCTTTCGACTATAATAATATGACTCTCGATTTGCTTTGTTTGTTACGCGATACTTTTGCGGTTTATGTACTTCACAGTAATTTAAATAATATTACAGTTAATTTACAAAAATAAGCAAGCAATGTATTATTAAATTAGACGCTTGCATCTGTACCTAATTATCATCATCTAATATAGTAATTAACATATATCGACAAAATCAGCGATATTCTATATCTGCATTTCTATATTAAAACTGTCTCAAACAGCCAGCAGCATATTTTTCTTCTTTGTTGACTCAAAATCACAGTTTCTTTAGAATAATGAAATACTTTATTTATTATTTACATTAATCATTAATTAATTTAATTCATATAATTAAATTAGATTAATAATTAATGAAAATGTATATATTGAATGTTTTTGAAAAAGCCTTACAAATATCATAAACGTGAAAATGAGTTTTTCTGTTACGTCTTGGCGTTCCAATGGCTTAACCAAATACTAAGACAATTGGCATACAAATAATATACTAGATAAAGGACATATACAAATAGTCTATTATCACGGTCAGCGAACAGATTCTGTTCACACGAACGTAGTCGCGATTAAAAACTAGTAATTTGTAAATGACTATTTGTCCGCTTTGCTCTTATGCAGCTACCATACAACACAAAGAGTCGGGCCGCCCGAATGCGCGCGCAACCAGATAGGGTGACAACGGCGCCCCCGTTCCGCAAAGTCCTGCGTTATCAACACAGCTCTAGCTGGTATATACTCGTCATTTTATTGTTTCGTACCCAATTTTGAACTGGGCTCATCTGTTGGTCACAATATTTTGTTCGGATAAATTAAAGATATAAATGAAAATCAAAATGGTGGAGTGTTAACGAATTACTCTCCTACGAACCTATTTTAACTAATACAGTGTTTTGTCACTTTCATTCAAATTGAGAATTTAGTAAAAAAGAGAGAGACAAAACAGTTTAATAACTACAATAAGATCTATGAGAGGATTCACGTTTTTATAAACAATTCTACATAACCGTATAGACATTAAATAGCTCGAAGAACCGACAACCGATGGGGAAGAACCAGTTGAGTGATGATGAGTGAGTGAAGAAAGTTGAGTGGCGACCACGTACGGGTAAACGCAGTGCAGGACGACCCTCCCACTAGATGGAGTGACGACCTGAAATGCGTTGCAGGGAGTAAGTAGATGCAGGTGACTAAGGACCGTTCTTTATGGCAGTCTATAGTGGAAGCTTATGTCCAGCAGTAGACGGATAATGGCTAAAATGAATGAATGATGAATGTATAGACATGACTACAGCGGTGATGGGTTAATTGACCGCGTCGAGAGCAAAGTGACGCCGTGGACACGTCTCCGTGATGGATTACGTGTGTAGACGTCGTCGGGCGGTCGCCGGGCGGCTAGAGATAGGGAGCCGCTAGCGACCACTGATACCTTCCCACAGAGGTGTCCAGTGAGGTGAATGCCCATTTGACCGTCCAGTGTGTGGTTTAAACACATTTTTTTTTGTAACTTAGACTTAGTGAACTGAATATAATTGCTTTCTATTTGTATACTATTTTTTTGTTTTTGTTTTTTTTTTGTCCTTGTTTTGTGTACCACTTACTGTATGAATCACATGCTTCTTTGATTAAATTATTTCTTTCTTTCAATTTGGAAAATTATTGCTTTTTATCTGAAAGCATATACTTACAGATAGATCCTATAGAAATTTTATCAAAATCGATTCAGTAATTTTAAAATCAAAATTGAAGTAATTTTTTTTTGTGGACATCACAGTATACACTGTACCCTCATCTCAATATAGACGACGGTGAGGAGAGACGTGTTATCCATCACGGTGCCTCGAGGACGGCGCGACATTTGCCCTCGACGCGCTCAATTAACCCGTCACTACCTTTCGAGGAGAATAGGGTCGCGCATTACGCAACGACATTGGCTCGATTCAAGATAATAGAAAACGTATTTCAATGGTACATAAGGTTTAATATGGTGTTCCATTAAAAAAAAAAAAAAAAAAAAAAAAAACTACTCCAATTGTGGCAAACAAACTCTGACTTCAAAATTAAGAAAGAAATAAAAAAAAAATTAAACAAACTTAGATTTAAACATATTAGAATAATTATTTTTTCATTACAGCCTATTCGGAACGCAATTTCAGCCAAGAAGAAAGGGCAAAAAATTCAGCAGTTATTTTTTTTTTCAAAAAGTTTAACTATAGGTATAAATAATGCATTTGTGTAAATACAAACTACTATTTTTTAATACAACTTAGAATGGCAAACAAGCTGACGGTCCACCTGATGGAAAGTGGTAACCGTCGCCTATAGACATGAGCAGTACCGTGGACATAACAGAGTATACTGTTTCGCCCATGAGACCCCCCATGCGTTGCCATTCCTGAGGACACAGATATTATTCCTCTGTACCTTGATGAAATTCATGCCATATCCCACCCTTTACGGTCGAAACACGAGTGCGACAGAGGTGTCCAAGCAAACGACTTTTGTACAAAGTCTCCCTCTGGATATCGAATATTAAATAAAAATCCCAGTAAATTCACGACATATCCAAACACAACAGTAGTCAAAAAGATAAGAAAATATATATAAAATATATGTGGGATCGCTTGCAGACCAATGAACGATAACCTTACCTTACAGCATTTACAATATAATTCAACCTATTGAACTTGGCAGTGGAGATAAGTGACGAATGATGATGCAGACTGAAATGATTCCGTTTATAAAGTGACTTCTAAAAGGTCGCACGGGTAGACAGGTGGATCTCATTTTTTTTTTAATAATATACAGTGTATAGTACATATTTTTCTTTTCCTGAAGGGAATATTTTAGTTGACAAGTAATTGACATCAGCTGTCAACCGACATATACCTAGATTGCAATGTACTTCGTGTAGACTGGAGGGACTGGCAATATAGTGTATATCGTCATTCAGCCTCCCCTCGGGGTGTTTTACTAGTAGTTGCCACGCTTAGCAGGCGGGTTGGCAAACGCAGTTAGGTTTTGGAGATGTTTTAAGAGGGATGCTGTTGCCCATCCATCGCCTTCTCTTAAGTCGCCGTATAGCACAGGCGGGGTTACAAATTCGTTTCCTGAAAAAATCGTGATGTAGACCAAATTATATTTACCTGGATGTGGGAAGTACGGCGTCCCGACGTTCATCATCGGGTGTGGTGCCCGATAATCCATCTTGGTCGTTAAACACTAGCACCGCACACCACTAGCCCGGCTGCACTGCACAACACTACGTCTGTCCGAACACGGCTCACGCACACACGGGACATTTTCGATTTTTTTTCATTTCATTATTAGAAAATTATAACCAAGCTAAAACTGTACGTTAAATAATTAAAAAATATACAGTATTGTTAAATAATTTATCTCTATTTGCGTATTTGTCAGTTTCTAAAACGCGATTAAATATTTAGTGATTTATTTAAGGGAACTACAACACTAATACGCGACAGTTAAGCTTTTTTTTTTAATCTTTCTGATAGTGTGTTTGTTGATCAATTTGTGATAGTTTCACGTGAAAATAGTAAAATTCATTATGACAAAACTTTTAATTAACAGTTATTTTTAATTTTTTTTTCAAGCCATCTAAGTTTTGCCAAGTACAGTATTCGCTCCAATTAAAATGTAAAAACACTATAAAAAATTAATTTGCGATACAAGTTTTTATAGTACACGTAAAGTTACGGGTACAAGCCTTAAAAGTACGTTGGTACCGGTATAAAAAAAATGCGTGACTAGTGATGCGTGTAATGCCCGCGGGGATATATCGATGACTGGCCGATACTCGTATCGTGTTACCGTAACGAGATTCTATCGGCGCGACGTTACGTTGTCGCACGGCGTGATTTAGCGCCGCTGTCGGCCAGCCGCCATTATCCTTCAGTCTCGTGGGAAGCACTTTATATAACCTCATAAATAATTAAGCCGCGTGCAATAGTAGCGCGACGGGTGAATCGAGTCCGGCCGCGGTCGTGCATTAAACTAATTGATGCGATCAACTACGGCTATTGCTTTATGACTATTAAGCACTCCGACCGTTCCATTACCGTATCTATTTGGAACGGCGCATTAATACATGTAAAATATCAATATCTCTCACTGCCAAGTTTTCCACGGATCGCTTCCAATTTCTCCCAGAAAATTGCTATAGAAACATCGATTAGGCCCAGTTTCGCGTGGGGCTTGATGAATCGAGTCACGGGGAAAAATCGGGATTTCAAAGCGTCGATTACGTTTGTATAATAGAGAATGTTTCGCCGGGAGCAGCTGCGCCCTCCGACGTCAGGGGTAAAAAAAGCCGAGCTTGACGTGATAAATATGCCCGCCGGATGGGAGGGCTTATTTTTATTGAATTTATTAGGAAATTTTGAATGCGAACATTTTTACGGCGTCGCATTCAATTGTCAGGTGTTTGGACACGCCGCTGTTGAGTGGGTTTATGTGTTTGAACGCTTCACAACAAAACCAATTTAATCGAGCGCTACCGAAGCTAAAACAATAAATATTTAATAACACGTCTGTCAAACCGACTGTTCATACGTATACTTATATTATAGCAGTTAACCAATTTACGATCGACAACAGATGGTAAATATTATAAACTGAGGATCTTGTGAAATATAAATTTATATGTTTTTAATACTAGGTAAAGGCTAGGCAGAACTACTTAATTTATTATGCTAGAAATGCCACTGTCTATAGTCTTAATTTTACAATTGCACATATTTTCATGTTAAATGCTTATTTACATGTCTCCGAGCAGTGTAAGTAAATGATAAATATTTTTAAATGGTTGAAACATGAATTTTAAAAATTGAAAGCCAACTAACTCTTTTGCAATCTCAATTTCTATTGAATGAAATGTCATTATTATATATTTAAATAAACAGTAAATTTAACTACAAAATTTGACCTAGACTGATGACGGTCGCCACATTTATTTTATAGTATTTTACAGCTGAAATAATTAAATCAATCCGGTCATATTTTTTTGCTCCTGCTCTTGGCTCCATTCTTTCTTTGACAGTACGGGTAAAAAAAGCAAAGTAGAAATTTCAAATAGCAAACAAATCATCAAGATATTGCTTCCAATATGTCACATATATGTACGTATATGACATTCGTATCGTTCCCTCGCACCGGTAACGACTTCGCATCCTGTGAAAGATTGGTTCGAAACCTATACAGTGGATATTGGCAACAGTTCAATCAGAAATAGATTTATATGAAACGACCTCTCAAACGGGGACAAACCTATATTCGTGTAGTCAATACATTTATGGTTTATTAATATTACTAGCCGTATTGCCCGAGGATATTTTTCATAGCCAATTTCTACATAAACTTTCACCCTTTACTTAAAAGACGTATTTATAACAATCCTTTCTTATTGCTCGTCTACACTGGAACTCCTGTACCAAATATGATGCTTTTTTCCATATTAAATTTCTGAAGACTACAGCGAAGGGTTCAAAAACAAGGAGAAAACATTTCTTCAGGTTCGGCAACGCGCGCGCAGCTCCCCTGGTATTACAGGAGTTACGCTACAATAACTGCTTACTATCAGGTTCATCGTATGCTTGTGTCCTCAATAGAATCCACCTCAATAGAATACAAAAAAATACCAATGCACATTGTTATAATATACATACAGCCTAATATGCATTGTATAACGATTGTATTTTTATTAGATAACTTTGTATGAATTTGGTGAATGCCATAGGAGCAACAGAAATTTATATAGTTTTTCGACTTCAGATGCTCATATAATGAATGAACTACTAATTAAAATCTTAACGATATTTATTTATATTTTACTTTTTAAATTTTTTCAAAAATGAAGACCACTGAAGTGACAATGGACGTATGGTATAACGCGCGGACGTGCCGAGACACGCTAAAGTACTCGTAGCTGCGGAGAGCGCAATACTCGCAGAACGCAACAGGCACGGACCGCGGCCGAGCGCGGTGCTCGGGCCACGAGAGGGCTCGAGGGTGGCGAGGGGGGGGGGGGGGCGGTAGCAAATTAACAAACATGCCGCGACCGGCACGCACAAAAAGCCATAAAACCACGTATCGAATTCTCTGGGTACGTGTGGCGCTTTCAGCGGCTTCGTAAAGCTTTAATCGATTACGAATATTTATTAGGGGATTACATGTCATATGTACAATTCATACATAAATCTTTTAAATGTTTGTGGATTATGTAATTTTTTATTTTATAATAAATGGATTTTATTTTTATGTTTTGTTTTATTGGGATACAGGCGTGACATATATTTTATATAACGTGTCCATTTACGATACAATCTAAAATAGCAATTGACGTACTACTTACTGAATATTAAGGCATCTGTATTTTATAATTTATATTATCATTTATGCTACAAGTGTATGCAGAAAATACTATAAATAAGAAATCAATAATTGCTTGCAGCGGTAATTTAAAAGTAATCTTTTAAAGTAAGAATATTGAAATTTCTTCTGCTTGAAATTCATCCTCAGAAGATAGATCCTAAAAGTAGATGCGAGTCTGTAAAAGACTGAATGCTTTATACTGTAACAGGTTTTATGACCGAATCAATTCTAGAATGGAGAACGTACCAAATAAAGAGGAATGATTTGATGGATTAAAGCTGTATAAGAGGTGCATTGAACTTGAATTAAGAGTTTTACATGTTTTCTAATTCCCTAACTGGATATTTCCAGTCTCAGTACATAAAAGTCTTATGTCACAACAATTATTCACAATAATTGATAAAAGCGATCAATTGATTTCTTTTTGCAATTTTATAAATGTGTATTGTTTCCTTCAACTTTAAACGATAAGAATTTTTTTATTCTGTAAAAAAAGAGCCAAGTGACAGTGATGGGCACGTTTGCCGGGTCGGGTACAAATAATGATAAAACCCAAATATATAACCTCCACAGCGCTGTCTATCGAACGTTAATAACGAGGGGCGAAGCACAAAGCGCTTTAAGTGCTCGATTGCATCAGAGTATTTACAAACAGGAGTAGGAGGCAGACTCCCGCAGGAGCACCGGCACCCGGGTTAATGGAGACCGTGGTGTAGACGGGATTTTAACTGATATAATTAGGGAGCAAGTTCTACGGGATTAGATGGATATCATGTATTGGGTCAAAGATAAGTCAATTTATAATCTGTAGCGAATTGACTGGCTTATATATAGGTTTGGTAATTATTACGACTTTGTCTGCATGATTGGGATTTTTTTAATAGAGATAAAATATAATATATTTATTTAATATGTTCTTTTCTATCCAAAGTACGCCAAATTTTATGTCAGCTGATTGAATGGTAAAAGCGGAAGCGAAATTATTCTTTCTTTAACTAAATGTACTACTTAATTTATTAATTTCCAATAGTATACAGTTAAACAAACCTATGCTTAATGCATGAATAATAATTTACTTCTATGCACATAATAGCTCTAAAAATTAATCCTACTTAATTTATAGCAAAATAGTAAGCAATTTAGTAATGAAACCGATTTATAGGTAATTAAAATTATATCATACTATTATAAAATAATACAAAAAAAAAGTCATTGTAACGCACAAAATTAACAACTTACGCAGATAAACAAATCTAAATACACTACATAAAAAAAGTTATTCATTACGCAAAACAAAAAAAAAATCCACAAAGATTCGATCGCGTGGATACACTAGCTAGACTAAATTATTTCAGTCTACAGGCTCTGTTGACATCCGCACCGAAAGTTAATACCTCCATTATTAAATCATAAAGCGCACCCACTCAACAAGGCGGCAATAATCGTATTTTTAATACGTTCATTTTAAACATAAATTTAGTAGCGCATACATTTTAAAATACAAAACACGTTCACATATCACTCGTTAATTAAATTTAATCTATTAAACTGCACTGAAATAACAATCGAAGTATCGATACGATCACATCACTACCGCGCGACATGTCTCGCGAAACACGTCGACTCGTTGTCGCGGCCGAACGCTGACTGACACAACACAAGCGTCTACAACGAGGCGCATGCGCGTTAGTATAAAATAATCATATTTTAATACACACCCTTAAGGGTATACCAATAACGTGTAAATTGCAACGGTGGTGTACACAGACACCTGTATACGTGTGAGGGTCGGAAGTCCGTGGTGCAGTGTCATTTCCACTCTTTGCACGTTACTTCCCTAATAAAAATGAGATTTGCCCGCGGCATGCATCGGTCCGTAACGCGATTACACTTGCATCGAACGCTCTACCGACAGCATAGTAGGGATACAAGCTACTTATATCATTTTTAAATGTATATATATATATATATACACCACACCAATTTTCTAAAAAAAAAAACTATACATATAAGAATTATTACAAAGCGCTACCTAGTCTCAAACTACGTAAAGCTTGTAATACGGATACTAGATAACTGACAGACTATGTATACACATAGGTTCATCAAAATTGATGATAATAGAAAGGTAACCCCGCCCGGGCTATCGGTATACACTGGTGGGACTGGTGGGTCAATTGGCCCGAATTCAACAAGCTATCGGTATACACTGGTGGGACTGGTGGGTCAGTTGGCCCGAATTCAACAAGGAGTAACCAGATGGCTATCTCAACCAGAGAGATAGCCACATGGCATGGGGGAGGCCTATGTCGACAGACAACCTGACCAACATAATGGTTGCTAGAAAGCTACCTTAGTAATAAGTAGTATATAAGTTAAAGTAAAAATGTCAGAGAATAAAGGCTTTATTATATTATATTTATTATATTATTATAACCAGATGGCTCCTAGGAGAACCGTGTGGCGGTCGACCTGATAGGGTATATTACTAGCAGTGGGATTAGACCGCATTACTAACAATCCCTTTCCCCCCTGTTTATTACTATGCGATGATACCATAGGCAATCACTGGAAGAAAAACCGGTATATCAAACCGTTACACTACTAAAATCGACAAGTTTCATACGGGACAGATAGATAAATAGATAGATACTGTTTATTATTTCCTAAAAAAAAAAATAGAAATGTTGAAAATGAAAATCTCCCTGCTACCATAAATGTCTATTCATATTACAACCGGCGGAGATTTTTTTTTTATACAACTTAGAATGGCAAACAAGCTGACGGCCCACCTGATGGAAAGTGGTAACCGTCGCCTATACACATGAGCAGTACCATGGACATAACAGAGTATACTGTTTCGCCCAAAATACTCCCCATGTGTTGCCATTTCTGAGGACTCAGGTGTTATTCCTCTGTACCCAGTAAATTCACGCCATATCCCACCCTTCAAACCGAAACACAGCCGTGCAAACACAACTGCTTCACGGTTGAAACACGAATGGGACAGAGGTACCCAAGCAATCGACTTTTGTACAAAGTCTCCCTCTGGTTGTCTGATTAAAATAATGAAAATAATGATGATGATATATAAAATGGTATTCATGATGTTCGTCATAACTATAACGTCGAAATTTTTATACCGCCTTTGCCTAGCTCGCCCGTTGTAACACGAACGGACCCTGAATCGTCAGCAATGGCCCAATATCGCACTTATATTTAGAAGACTCAATCATATCGGCATATGGTTACAGTAAACGAAATAATGGCTGTACGCTCGTAAAGTCTCTCGTCGCGGCCGTAAATCAGCGGGGTCGTAAAATTGAGCTTGAATTAGCTAATGCGAGGTCGAGCGGAGCGTTTTACTATTGAAATGGATCAAATTAAAGAACCACGTGTGATTTTTTGGTCAAAAAAAAAAAAGAAGTGTGTGCTTGACACGGTGATATTATCCCTAAGTTTGACTAGCAGAGAATGCTTTTAGCGTTAAGTCCGCCTTGTACATATATATGTACTAATAAATAAATAAATAAAAAAATAAAAAAAAAACGGTCAGATCATTAAGTTAAAATAAATCTTTGAAAGTAATATAAGTGATAAAACTTATAAAGATGAATTCCAAATTCCACCAATAATCGTCTGTATCAAAAGAAAAAAAACTGGTCAAATGCGAGTCGGATTTACGCACCGAGGGTGCCGTATAAATTAATTAAAATTGAAAAAAATAACAATTTTTGGATTTTTCCCTTGTACTGTACGATATCGCTTCAAGCACAATTTCATGACTGTAAGTCAACAGGAAGTATTCCATAATATACGCTACAAACGGCCATATCTTTCCATTGCATTGACTTACAATTTTTTCACAGTTTCAAGCGATTATAAACTTATTTGATATCAACTTCAGCTTGGTACCTCCACGCGTTCATAAAAAAAAGTCTTGACAGACGGACAACAAAGTGATGGTGTAAGGGTCCCGCCTTTTTCTTTAAAAGCATATTATTGTGACCTTATGCGTATGATTTAGTTTAATTTTGAAACTTCATTAAGAAACACCACTGTCTCATTTTTAAGTAAACAGCCAACTTACCTTACCACAATTTTGATTTTGAATAAAAACTCTTTCTTACCTGTAACAAACAATAAACAAAGTCTGAATAAAACATATTTTATTAACAAAATTTTAACCGGACGATATCTGTATATATTTCATAAAAAAATATATGAGAGCTGTTAATAGCTACAGTTATTAAGAAGACAGTAATAAATAAAAAAAAAAATGTCTGTTTGTATATTTGTTTCAGAATAATGCAAAAACTTTGTAGTTTCAGCGTGACCACAAATCATATTCAATTTGGAGTAGTCTGTGAACTCAGGTGTTATTCCTCCGTACCCAGTAAATTCACGCCATATCCCACCCTTCAAACTAAAACACAGGCATGCAAACATAACTGCTTCACGGTTGAAACACGAATGGGACAGAGGTGCCGAAGACTGTTTGTTACTTTGGTTTTACGGTGAAAACATATAAATAAATAAACCTCCCTACTTCCAAATTCTGCGCATACGAAGTTGCGGGCAAACGTTAGTTATACATTACTTAGCATGTTGATGTGTCAAGCGAGAGCCGCGTTTCCATTAATCGTATCGTAACTCGACAGCCGCACCATCGCTTACCATTGTACTCCGGCACGAGTGTACACTTTGTAGAGTACTCTAAGGAGCGCAGATAGCATAATTCTACTTTTACCAATATTAGATAGATAAATAGATAGATAGATACTTTTTATTGTTTCCTCCAAAAGATTACAATAGTAAACTTATTATTATTGGATATGTACAGATATGGTACTAAATGTGTTCATACAAAAACAAACAAAGACTTTCACTAATGGAATCCCTGAGTTGTGTGTATAGATAGATAGATACTCTTTATTGTTTCCTCCAAAAGATTACAATAGTAAACTTATTATAAATATAAATAATTACAAGAAATAATCACAGTGAGAAAACAATGGGCGACATTATCGCTAAGAGCGATCTCTTCCACGCAACCTTTGGATGGAGAGGAGTAATTATAAACAGTTTGATTGGAGGTACGATGAAGATCCTATATTGCACACTTAGATTATATAGATAGAGCATCGAACCTCAAAAACGGGTCAACCTTTTGTCAGTTAATTGTCAAATTAGCTGATTTGTTTTTTTATCAGTGTTCTATATACTTACGTATAAAATGTGTTAAGACGTAATATTTAATAAATTATATGAGTGGTTACGCATTAAAACGATGCAGAATTTATAAGACAAAATCAATGAAGAAGTTATAAAGGAATCACGCATAACAATCACGCAAATTTGTGAAAATGTTGACCCGTTGACGCTCTATAATCTAAGATTACACATTTGAAAGCGTGTTTTTTTTTGTTTGGTACCCCGCTTGGCAGTTAAATGAATTAATTATTCGTTAACTCACGTTTAGAGTATACGTAAGTACTATTGGAGATAAAGAAGGGCAAAGGTAGGTTACTTTTTTAACCAACTTCAAAAACAACAAGGCTGAGAGCCTTCGATTGTTTTTTTTTGTTATGTTACAACATAATGTTTTTGTTTGTTACAACATAACTCCTTCAGTCGTAGACCGATTTGGAATTACTTTTTTGTTCTATCTGAAAGGATATACATACATACAAATTAGTCGCATAGATATTTTAACAAAATAGGTATATATCCATAGTTTACTTTTTAAATCGAAAATAACTGGTTTTGTTACAATTAAAGTCTTCTTCATAATTAAACTTTCTAATTGAACTGTCAAATCTTTAAATCATTAAACGAAATTTCTAATGTAAGTAGTATATTCATTTATTTTAACATTTATTATATAAGTAGGTAGGTATTATTTATAGTGTATTTATGTAATATTTTACTATATATTTTATTTAACTGTATATTTGTTTATGTATTAATAGTTGTATCACTTCAGCTGCCCGCTAACAACATGCTTTCTTACTGTATTGGGTTGACTGGAAGAGATCTCTGTCAGAGATAAGTCCACCTTTGCTCACAACATTTATAATTTAAAAGTGCAATAGAGAATATATATAGTTTAAAGTCAGTTTTTTTTGTGGAACACAATTGATCCATATTTTGACACAATCGTCACGAAAACCGAGAAAACATTGACATATAAACGAAATCTAAAGAAAACAAACGTGACCAACTCGACAAAGGAAGGAAAAGAAACCTACTTAGAATATTCTAGGTAATGACTTAACATCAGATTTCGTCACGTTGCCACGCGATATTGCACCGTATGTCGTCACCGTTAAAGGGTACACTTCGTCGGTGCTGTATACATATTTGTCGAATAGCTGTATCGCTGCAGCCGGCCTGCTAATCAGGAGGAAACTTACCAGCCCCACCCCGCGCCCGGTTAGAGACGAGACATTATTTGGGTTATAGATATTCACACGCAGCAAACATAACCCTGTTAAGGTTACGTATTTCGGGTGTTTCTTATTTTAGCACAGTATTTAAAAAATAAAAAAAATAGGAGATTCACAATTCGATTTCTTATTGTTGAGTGGTTTTAGATAGATAATTAAAGAGAGAGATATAATTTATTTATTTTACTTAAATCACACAAATAATAACAGACATTGAAAGGCATGCACAGTAAAGAGAGATAAAAAAAAAGGATATACGAAAAAAAAAAAAAGCAAAATACATAAAAGAAATAACATTTTCTTTTTCATTAATGCGTGTGTGCTTTTCAATAGCATTTTATCAATTTTATATGAAGAGATTTTAAAGATTTTTAATTGAATAATTAAAAATCACACAGGTTACACTCTGAGTTTGTTGTACGCGTCCGTGTAGTCTAACTTCAGGTTGCAGCTGAAAATCAGTGTTTTTCTTTTAAGAAAAACTATCACAGAGCTGTAGCCTATTTGAGTCATTGCGACACACTTTGTGAAAACATATTTTCATACTTCATCTTTTGTTTTATATTTAAAAAAATATAAATAATCAGATTGTATAAACTTTTTATTAATTTACGTGTGTCATAAATGGCTCAAATAAAGTGTTTATCTATCTATCTATCTAATAAATGAATGAAATATTTATTTGCTTTAAACATACATTTAACATAATAAAAGCCATACGACAGAATTTTCGGCATCTATTTAATTGCCTTAAGATTGTAAACGTGCAAATTTATTAATGATTATAACAGTTCAACGTTTGTCTCATACCTACTATTTGCTTTATTATAGTTATTTCATAATTTGAGCTAATTATGCAAAAAACAACCATCTCTTATGTAAGACCCATATAATTAATTTATACTTTTGCATACATTACAATATGTGTACAGGGCGGACTTAATGACTGATGGCATTCTCTACCAGTCAATCGTAATACTAAACAGAGTAAATGGCGGTGCATAGATTTAACAAAAGCAATTTTTAAATTAAATAAACATTTAATATAACTATTAAATGTGCCTGTTTTCTTCGTAACTAGCTTCAACTATTATATATCGTAAATGAGATAGTTGATTAAGACATTTAAATGACTATTTATTCATTAACTTTTGGTATCTAATGAGACTTGGCAGAACCGCGATTTACAACTAATATATAAAAAAGATATACATCGATATATAAATCTGTGTATGCATACACGAGCACAGCACTAGTCGCCCCGCATCTAGGCAGCGGTATGCACACCCCGTCAATATCGTTTCTTTGTATGATTCCACAAGCCGCGGACGCGTTGCCAACTTTGTGTTGCTTTGTTTGTATTACTTAATATGAAATCATTATAATTTTACTACAATTTGCAATTGACGAAGCGTAAATTGATCCTAAGTGTAGTAATTATCTTTTTGAACGATTGTATTCACAGACCATATTGTTACTGTCTTCGTTTAGAACGATATGGTCATATGTCGTGCTGCAAACAAATATTTGTTAGTTACTCGCAGTTTTTCATTCGATATATCTTCATAAATCTAAATTTTTACTCTGTTACTAACTATATAGCTACTTATAATAATACAATTTATTAATTATATATAATATACACATTTATTTATTTTTTTTTTATTTGTTTTTAAAAGGTACATCAACATTGTAAATACCGACATTAATTTTAATTAATATACAGAGCTTGCATCTACACGACATTTTCTTAAGTCATCGATTACATATTAACAAAACTGACACCAACAAAACAATATATATTTATTTATATACAAAACACCTATAAATACTCCTTTCGGATTCTCAAGGTTGACTAGAAGAAACCCATTTAAAAAATACGTCCGCCTGCGTACATTTTTATAATAACACAATAAATATAATATCTTAAAAGTGAATGTATAAAATCATATAAATAAATAAACTATCGACATATAAACCGGCACAGCACTAGTCGCGCCGCATCTAGGAGGCAGTATGCACCCCGTCGGTGTTGCCGCCGTGAATAATTCCGCGAGCCGCGCACTCGTTGCCAACTTTGTGTTGCCGTGTTTCAATAAATTATTCATGTTTGTAGTGGCGTTATTATATAGGTATTTACTGACCGTTTGCCGCGGCCCTAACTTGTTAGAATGGAACATTCAACACTGAGCATGATGTACGCTACAAACTTTCCGCCACTTTAACGGATGAGCGATATAGTCAAATACACAAAATATTATATGGCCCTTAGCGTGTAAATTGAATTTAAAAAATAATAATCGGTGATATCATGGCTAATTTATACATGATTGGTCCTCTCTCTCTTTCTCTTTCTGGTCTAGTTCTATAGTAAATTGGTCTCTATACAGAGAAAAATATGAGAAGTGTGATCAATCTCTACACATAGTATAAGATTGTTATTTGACAAAAAAAAAAAAAAAACTGACTTTAATTATGGTAAAACCAGATATTTTCTTTTAAAAATTATTCACCCGATTTTAATAAAATTTCTATGGAACCAATATGTATATGTTGCAGTCAAAACTCTTAACCAGTCAGAAGTACTATTGACTAGCAAAATCAGTCAAAAGTACTTTTGACCGTATGCTTTAGTCAATAATACGGTTAAACGTACTTTAGTTAAACGTACTTAACCTAATCTAATCTAACCACAAATTTGCAGTTAAAAGTACTAATAACCAATAATTTTCAGTCAAAACCATTTTTGATCAACCTGTTAAGTCAAAAGAACATTTGACTGATTTTGCTACTCAATAGTATTTTTGACTGGTAAAGAGTTTAGACTGCAACATTTATATGTATATCCTTTCAGAGTAAATTAGTTAATTGGTTAATGAGTTAATTGGTCTCTTCACTAAATTATTATCACAAAATAACACAATTGGACTTTAAACAGAGTCATAAACCACTTTTGTCATACGAGTTCTCCGTTTTTTTTTTAATGGATGATAATAGAATGGTAACCCTTCTGCGCTAACGATATACGCTGGCGGGGCACCAGTGGGGGATGATAGGTGAGAATGGAAAGGCAGTTAGCGCATCATCATCATCGTGCTGAATTCAGGGTGATGAACACACCTTGAATTCAGCACGATGGTTTCCAGGCAATATACGCTATCAGATCGACCTCCACTTGGTTCCCAGTGGAGGTCGACCTGATAGCGTATATTGCTAGCAATAGGACTGAAAGTCCACATTGCTAACAACCCCTTCCCCCCACGAGTTCCCCGTTGTGGAATACAACAGTTACTCATCATCGATGGTTAACCTAGACCAGGAGTCTGGTAACCCATTATTGTGCAAAATAAACTCGGCGCCGCCACCTCACGGCCGTATTTTACAACACGCCCCGCGCGGCTCCGCTGCGAGGTCACGGTTAATATTGTGAGACCTTCCGTGAGGTCGTTTCGGGTTACAATTTATTGCGTTCTTGTCGAAAAAACTCTACACCAGACGTTCCTAAGGAGAATATATTCGTACGTAATATGTATGTGCTTTAATAAAATTTGAATTTATATTTGTCCCAGCTGACCCGGCAGATGTCGTCTTGCCCCCTACCTACCACTTACGTAGTTCATTTTTCGTCATCGGAATAAAAAGTACTCTATCTCTCAAGTTTTTATTTTTATAAACACAGGGTGCAAACGAGCATGCGGCTCACCTGATGGCAAATGACTACAACCGCCCATAATCACCCGCAACACCAACGGCATAGTAAGTGTGCTGCCGGCCTTTTAAAAAGGAATATGCTCTTGAAGATTACGATGTCGTATCGGTTCGGAAATACTGCTGCTGGATGGTGATTCCAGTATGGTGGACCGTTGAGTTTTAGTAAACAATATACATTTATATTTTAATGTAACAACTACCGGTTTAACTTACATGTATTTTAAGCGAGGGTAAAGGAATAAATTTGCCGTGTGGTCCCGACACAGAATGAGCCAGCCCAGCTTTCCCGTAGGTGTCGTAAGAGGCGACTAAGGGAACTGAACGGTCAAGGGACGAGCACCTGGGTCCATCTTAAAACATCATTAAAGCCTAACTGCGATTGCCAATCCACCAGCCAAGCATGATGACTGACTACAAGCGAATCTCCTTTGACGATGAGGCACATGTTCAGCAGTGGATGATAAATGGTTGATATAATGATGATGATGAAGACTAAATGTCACGATTAAAGATCTCGAAAATAGACGAGTTTTCTCAATTAAAATAAATTATATATATATATATATAAGATCTCTTCCAGTCAACCTAACACAGTGGCATAGCAAGTAGTGGGTGGGCAGTGGTAGTGCTAAACAGAAATTAAAATAAATATTTACATAAATGTTTACGAAACTTTTAACAGTACTATGTATATATATATAATTTCATTAAAATAAAAATCGTTGAGCGGTTTCAGAGATCAACGTGAACGAACAGCGTGATAGGGGAATTTTATATATAAATACTAAGAACAATACATTTGAAGATCACAAATTAACAAATCGTACAACTTAACAATTCCACGAATACGTTTGTTTTTATTTATTCCGAGAAAGACATCAATTATAGTTGTATTGACTGTTGTTTACTGGGAAAATGGTAAAAATAATCTTCCTTCTGAATGTGGTCATTTCGAGGCTCTATGATTAATTAGATTTATTTGAGATATCCGGTTATTTTTTGTTATGTTAGGTCACAGACGAGCATGCGGCTCACCTGGTGACCTCAACTATGTGAGCGGTTGTGTGTGTGTATTGTGCCCAAGATACAGGTTCGCCTAGTGTGTGGCCCATTGTATCTTGTTCGTAACTTTGTGTTTTTGTCAGATAATAAATTTCTATTCTATTCTATAAGCAGCAATAGATGCTTGATTCGAGCCGCTTGTTTATTTATTTATTATAACAGTAATTTCGCATAATAATGAAATTAAAATATACCTAATATTTTAAGAGATAGCTTTAGAGAAATGGCGACGCAGTATCGGGCCGTGGGCAATAAATCAAGTGGTACTCTAGTAGCTGCTACGTTAACGTGCTACGGCGTAGTAACACTTAATGAGCTAACACTACGGCCTATTGACGCTACGCTGTGCAACATAGGCCGTAGCCACTAAGCTACGACGTAGCACCATATAGTGAGCTTCTAGTACTAATATGCAGATATATGCAGATAGATATACCACTTAGACCTTAGGGTTCGTGCCACATACAAGGTTTAAGTAAAACTATTTTTTTTTATATTTTTTGTATTTTTTTTATTATTATTACAACCGTTAACTGTCCACTGCTGGACATAAGCCTTCCCCGTAAGGGAAGTTTTGCCAGTAGTTATCATGCTTGGCAGGCGGGTTCGCAACCGCAGTTAGGCATTTAGAGATGTTTTAAGCGGGACGCTGCTGCCCATCCCTCGACCTTCCCTTAGTCGACTGTTACGACACCCACGAGAAAGGAAGGGGTGGCCTATTCTATGCCGGGGCTACACGGCGATTTTTTCTATATATATGATAATTAATATAGGTCATAATTAAATTTAAAAAAAAACCAGATGTCAATTACAACTACCATATTTTATATATGTACATATAAAATATATTTTATATATGTGTATATAAAGAAAAAATGTAATACTAAATCTGTTTATATTTGTATGTACATTCTGTTCCTTATTATATAGCTATTTATGATTTATTACTTATCATATTACTTTTGCACCATATATGTTATGCTTTATATACAAACCCTAGAAGACACTTTCTCCTTTCAAGTTCTCAAGGTTGACTGGAAAGAAATCCTTTCAAGGAATAAGTCCGTTGTAATATACATATATTATTAATAAATAAATTATAAAAAGAAATCTACTAATTATACAGATTATTTGACTATATTAATGTAATAAAATGGAAGTTTGGTAATTTGAGCTCGCTAATCTATAAAACTAAGATGGAATTAAAAAAATATTATTGCATTTGATAATTCATTTTTTGGAGGTAGGTCAATAGGCGATACTACATTAAAATACAACCACGAACGAAGCCGCGGGATACAGATAGTAAATCACATATGTGGTTCCAATTTCAAACATCAATAATGTATAAATGGTATTCTGTTAATTTAACTGTAATGTTGAATATATCCTGTAGGGACGCCAGTCCCTTCGCACACGGGCCGTGGCGTGGTCGTCACCGTATAGAATGCATGGAAGGCCTACGATATTCGCGTACCTTGCGCAAGTTAATTTTGTACGATACACCTACGCTACAATCCGAATGCGGGCGCACTTAACTGATGACGTATCTCAAGAATATAATAAAATCATAACTAGAATATGTCTGTATGTGGATGATATTTAAAAACAAAACAACATGAGTAATTTTAATAAGACTAGATGCCAAAATGTTGTGTCGTATCAAGAGGTGAAGAGACACTGAAAATCGTAGCAAGAACTCCATCGACAAAGAGCGCAGCTGTTAAGTAGGATATCTATCCTATTTAAGAGATCTAGAGATAGCTCTATCTGTCTATGGCATCTATCTAAATGCCATAATAATCAATTTTAGATATTTTACCTGTCTATCTGTTTATTTCGGCATCACGCATAAACTACTACGCCAAATTGCATGCGATAGTATTCCTGAAGGTCTAACTTAAAAACTGGTGTATGCCATCCATACACAGAAGTGAAATCCACGCGTACGTAGTAGTAAGCGAAAATCTAGTTTACAACAAATAATAAAGTGTTCCATGTTCACAAATTGACAGTCCGTTAGTAGCTGCTACGCTAATAGGCTACGGCGTAGTAACACTAGCCGGTCAGTCGGTACATTACGGTGTTGCGGCTACGCGAATATGCTACGACGACGCGACGTAGCAATCTAATAATATTATATGACATTCCACGACGTACGACAATGGAATGGAATATAATACCAGAAGGGAACAATGGTAACTAGGTACACTGTGACTGTGAGGCTACAAACGATTTCGAGTGAAAAACAATTATTTCACTCAAAGTTCTGTGTGTTTAGGTGCTGTGATGTAAATTTACGTAATTATATGACGAAGTACCGTGTGGTCCCAGCATAGAATGAGCCATCTTTTACTATCCCGTAAGTATCGTAGGAGACAACTAAGGGAACATAATGATCGAGGGCTGGAGAACAGCATCTCTCTTAAAACATCACCAAAGCCTAACTGCGGTTGTCAACCCACCTACTTCGAGGGGAAAGGGATTGTTAGTAATGGAGACTGAGAATCCCATTGCTAGCAATATACCCAACCAGGTCGACCTCCTCGCAGTTCCCCCTGAAAACTATCATGGTTAATTCCTGATTAATTCATCATGATGGGCTAATTGGCCTGTTTTCATTCTCATCTATCACCCTTCACTGGTGCTCCGCCAGCGTATCCCGTTAGTGCAGGCGGGGCTATCATACCATTTTCACCCATAAAAAAACCCAGCTACTTCAACTACTGGGCGAAACCTCCAACAATGGACATTTAACAGCTGATATCATGATGTTGAGATATAGAGACATCGGTAGGGGCCACCCAAGATGGACATATGCCAATCAAGCAGACGACGTGCTGAAGAAAGGCTAAATTAGAAGTACCCGAAACTAGCGAGCGTGTATGGAAAGATTGATAAATGTCGAGAAAGAAATCTATTGAAAGCGGAACATTTGGCGTTCCTTTGTAGAACCAAAACCTACCATTGGGGTAAGCTCCTTGTCGAGGTTTTCCCAAGAGACATGGGGTTCTTCAAAAGGGGGGTTAAAGAGGTTTCTTCAGGTTCGGCAACGCACGCGTAATACCTCTGGTATTGCAAGTGTTCATAGGCTACAGTAACCACTTACTATCAGGTGGGCCGTATGCTTGTTTGCCATTCTAAGTAGTATAAAAAAAAAAAAAAAAAAAAAAAAAAAAAAAACCTCAGTGGTATAAAAAAAAAGCTTCTGCCTACCAGCAGATAGGCGTGACGGGTATGCATGTAATAGACCAGTTTCGTTCCAGACACGATCAATGTTCAAGCGTTTTTACTTCATAATACTCGACTACACAAGTCTGCGCGTTTACCGCAAAAAAGACGCCGTTTGTCGTATCTCCTCACTTTCAGGGCACTTCCCTTGATAAAAAGTCAAGTCTAGGAATTCTGGGCGTTGATATATCTTGCGACGTCCAGTTTTGCGGTCATCTGGAGGAGAAGGCTAAGATAGCTTCCAAAAAGTTAGGAGTGCTCAATAGGGTGAGACGATATTTCATGCCAGAACACCGCCTGAAATTATATAAAGCCCAAGTCAGGCCGCATATGGAATACTGTTCTCACCTGTGGGCAGGAGCGCCACAGTACCAACTCCTTCCGTTAGACCGCATTCAAAGTCGGGCGGCTCGAATTATCGATAGTCAACGCCTTACTGTCCGACTTGACCCATTGAAACTGCGCAGAGATGTTGCGTCTCTGTGCATCTTCTACCGAATTTATCATGGGGAGTGTTCTGAGGAATTGTTCGGATTGATACCTGCTGCTGATTTTCACCACCGTACAACCCGCCACAAACTAAAGTTTCATCCCAATCATCTGGACGAGTGGCGGTCTTCCACCGTGCGTTTTTCAAGGCACTTTCTTCCACGCACAACCATTCTTTGGAATCAACTTCCAGCAGCAGTATTTCCGAACCGATACGACAACATAACCTTCAAGAAAAGAGTATATTCCTTTTTAAAAGGCCGGCAGCACACCTGCAATGCCGCTGGTGTTGTGGGTGATCATGGGCGGCGGTAGTCACTTACCATCAGGTGAGCCGCATGCTCGTTTGCCCCCTGTGTTGTAAAAAAAAAAAAAAAAAAAAAAAAAAAAAAAAAAAAAAAAAAAAAAAAAAAAAAAAAAACTATACTCGGATTAGGCCATAATCAGCAATATATTTAGAATCTATCTTTAAAAAATATCCAGTACTGGTATCGATTTCATGCTGTACAATTAGCTGGTAGTATAAATGAAAGGTAAACAGACGGAAGGCCGTATCTGCATGAAGCAGTGTACACATAGCGTGTATATGTTGTAGCACCACTTAACAGCGGTACGCGGCGGGGGGTGTGGGCCGCCCTGCCCGGAGCCGGCCGCATTGGGGACGCGCATGCGCACAATCAACACTCGTCTCCATTGTATTAGGACGATAATTATAAAGGTGCACACATATTATGTCAAGGTATAATTCCTTTTGCATATACATACTTATTTCCACTTAAAATTTTTATGCTATAATATTTTTTTTATTATAGAATGACATGTGATCATGTGGGCCTAATTCTTGTGCGGATACTAACGTGTGTGAACGCAAAGTCCGTCGATCATAGAAAAAGAAAGAAAAAGTGTGAACAATATTTACACTATGGATATTACTGGGATGATATTTTACTCCTCATGCGTTCCGAACACCATCATATTCTGTATTATGTCTTTAATGCAAATGTATGCATTAGTTTTGTTATTCTGAACAATGTGTAACAAATCTAGAAAAGAACATTTATTGTGTGAATATTTCTATTCACACGAGGTTTTTATGTAGAGAAGAAAGTGCCAATATCTTGTTTTATCTACTTTCATAACTCCGCAATTTCTAAAACTGTAAACTTGATTACAATAGGTCACCTTAATTCCTTTTCGGTACTTGCATTCCGCTTTCAAATTATATTCCTGTCTAACATTAAAAAAAAAAGCAATAGCATATCAACGATTTTATTCTTGTATCGTGCAAAACAGTGGAACCATAGAAAGCACTATACACGGCGACCCGAAGATTAAGCGCTCGTAAAAAGGGGGTAGCATGGCAATAACGTCTTGATACCGACGCCCGATTTTACCACCCGAACCGCAACACGTGAACATCAACCCAAAACACAAGGTGATACGTTTCAGAATACAATGTATGCTGGCTGGCAATATTTCAATATTTGTATGACACACGTCCATTTAGTAAAGACCTTCAGGACTCCCGACTGTTTGTTTTGTCCGATGAGTTTACCTCGGAATTTGTTCAACTCTGCGTAGAGATGTAGATACTACAATGTAATATGCGTGGATCTGGCATATTAATGTATTAAACAATGTACTGATGATGATGATGATGATGAAGAGATATTACAAAGGAGTGATGATAGATTTGTTCCATGAACAACTAAGAAAAAAACATAGCACGAAAAACCCACTTAGTGGGACGGATAGTACTGCCAATCGTTGGGAGTGAAACGGTCTCTTTTCGGTTGGCCGTATTTATGGACAATGTCGTCTCTGGGTTCACTAAAGATGGCGTGATAACATGTTGTGCTATAATAAAAATAAAAAGACAATTGGGAAATAAAATTCTGTAGTAGTAGTGGCAAACCAGTACAGTTTTCTTTTTACGAGCTGAAGGTTCCAACAAAGAGACTATCTTCTCGCGATTTGATACGGATGGCATGGTGTCTGTTACATTAATTGCTGGTGCTCTTGTCGAGGCAAAAAACATCATACAAAGAAAGAGAGACGACTAGGGACTGCTACTTCAGGAATTTAATGGTCGGCCGTCGAGCGGACAATCTCTTCTTCATCCTGCTGTAATAGGTAGCGGAAGCCGACTACTGTTATATGGATTTACGACCTCAAATGTTACAGGGATACAATTAGTACAGCTGCGTCAGATCCTTTCCGTTTGACAGTTTCATCATTATTGCAATCAACATCTGTTGGTCGAGTAATAAAGTACCTCTCCTAATGCTTTCCTACTGGGGTCTGGATTCTGGGGCCATTGGTTTTAGCGCATGAATTTGTATTGTTTTAGGAGTAGCCAATGCTCAGTAAAATGGGGAGGGATTTTTAGTAACAGGGAAATTAGTTCTCATTGCTAACACTATACCCTGTTGGGAGCCATCATTGTTAATTCTCATGATAATGACTTCATCCTCACCATAAAACTTCCGTTGTTAGCAATACAGGGTGCATTGCTAGCAATCCGTCAGGTCAAGTCGACTTCGGCTAATTGACCTGACTTTTCATTCTCACCTATCATATACCTTACTGGTGCCCCGCCAGCGTATACCGAAGCGCAGACGGGGTAAAATATATGTACTTTCAGACATCTCTTTGAAGTTTTTTATTATACGCCTATAATATTTTTTAATGGATGATAATGGAATAGTAACCCTACCCGTGTTATTGATTTACACCAACGGGGCACCAGTGAAAGATGATAGGTGAGTATGAAGCAGGTCAGTTAGCCCATCGTGATGAATTCAACAAGAATTGTTCACGATGGTTTCCAGGGGGAACTACGTGGACGTCGACCTAATAGGGCATATTGTTAGCAATGGGGCTGTGAAACTCCATTGCTAACAATCCCTTCCTATTCTGTTGTACAAAACATTCCGATGAACGACCATAAGGGCAATCGATCGAACACAGAGTACAGATAGAATGGAGACAGTTGTCGAGTTTCATGTATCGAGTGAACAAAAGAGAAGCTTGTACAAGTCAGTACATACGTCGTAAATACGGAGGCAGGAGACGCGCGTGCACTGAATACTGAACGGTGGCAGGGCGTGTTCAGTTTGTGTTTAGCTACTGGAACCAGTTACTGGAAACATTTTGTTTATTGTAGAACACGACAAGCGCGAGGCTCTGGTGGCGTGGATAACAATCATTGTATAAGTTTGTAACAATTGTAAAAAAAATTGTAAAATTGTAAAAATCTTTATTGTACATAACTCAGATTAAATACTAGTAAATGATTTAATATACAATGGCGGACTTATCCCATAAAGGGATCTCTTACAGTCAACCTTTGAGAAGCTGAAAGATGGATTTGATGGACAATTGATGGACGGATGGATGGTAGAATGGATGTTTGTTACTTTATTACTCAAAAACTACTCAATGGATTTGAATGAAAATTGCAAACACGGGTGTAGGTTAGATTACATCTTAGCAAAGGAAACTTTATGTATTTACTTATTTATTCACGCGAGCGAAGTCGTAGGATACAGCTAGTTCAATATAATAAATTCAATTAATATTATAAATATGAAAGTTTTGTAAAGATGTTTGGTTGTTTGTCGAATTCAAATTTAAATAGCTGAACAGATTTGATCGATTTAAACATACACAATATACACATAGGTCATACCCTAAATTAAAACAGAATATATGAAGAGCCAAAGCAGAGTCATTTGTTGAAGATGAAAAAAATTATAGAATTTCTATTCTTATTACTTCACCAACATTTCCAACAGTCTAAAAAATAACAGTAGAACAATTAAATGGTAACCTATTTATGTAAACTTACTAATTTCACTCTGTACTTTCAACTTCTACTTTCCACGAATTGAGCGAACAAATATTCTAGTAATATATAAGAGCACGCTAGTAGTTGGAAGGAGGCTCAGTTCCACCCACTCGTTAAAGCATCCCCACTCCCATCCAGTTCCAATACAGATGGCGCGCGTCGAACCCGGCCGGTTTTATTGCGGAACCCACCATTCAATTGATATTTAATATCTTCTCCGGGTCTGTGTATTAGTATACATTTGTGTGGACGTGTGATTTGACATTGTGGTTGTATAGTTACTTGACAAAAAAAAATCCAGTGAACATTTCATCTCCCTATCTCCTTTAATATAATATTTGGGAATGGAATAACAATCAATTTCTTACGATTAACTTCCGTCTTGACAATGTTGTGAAAGAGGCTAAAGGAATAAAGTATACTGGCAAAAGGAAAATTGGAAATAAAATTCTGCAACAAAGCCGTCTCGCTACCACTAGTAAATATCCAACCGACTTGTCTATGCTAATTCGTTGGCTATAGTATTTCCGCCACCTAAAATACCACCTAATTCAAATAAAGATAAACTTGCCAAGGTACTAGCTGTTTTCATAAATGCTAATTCATTGTTTTTAATAAACATGTCGCTTACGGCTAAATAGCTCACTTGCAATATACAAAAATACTTTGTTTCAAACAATATACGACTAGTGAAACTAGACCACCACACAAACGACAAACAAATGAGGACAATCAAGTATTTACGCTGATCGTAAACACAAGTGCTTTTAGTTTAACCGGTTTGTCGCTTACCACAAATTCACCCCCAATCACAATACGTACAATTATATTGTTGAAAATAAAATAGTTAAGCTATACTACCACACAAACGGCTTAAATACTGACAAGTATTTGCGTTGATCGTGTACGCCAGTCTTAAACCAGCTTGTCGCTTACTCCCCAATCGCAATACGTACAATTACATTGTTGGGAATAAAATAGGTGAACTAAAATTACTCGACACAAACGACTTCCGTGCTCGCGCCACGTGGCACAAAGACTCCCTCCTTTGGTCATCGTAATTATTCGTGACTTTTGCGGGTTCCGAGTTCCGACCGTGCCACAGTAGCAGATTAGTAAACAGTATTACCATTTATATCGTCACCAACGTACAGTAACCAAAACCTAGCTTGATGCAGGCAAGTAGGGTAGTCTAAACAAGAGGTTTATCAGAACATCGCTATGCTGGCTCTCATCATTTCATATTGTATTAATATGATTTCAAAAGTCTCTAAAGAATTTCTTTATAAAATTGTGTATATTAAAACTACTTCCGTCAATAAATTATTTTTGAAATTTTGATGTTTTGTAAAGAATTATCATAAAGCGCCACCTGTCGACTGTCGTAACCGTTGTTTTAAGATCACATGGGTGCAGTTCCACTTTTGTGTAAATCACATACTCACGGCGCCGTCTCACGTCGTGTACAGAAGCATCAACTGGATTTAACTCTAACTTTGTAATAACGTCGTTCTGTAACGAATCATCACAAAGTACCATCTATCGACAGTCGTTTCAAGGTCATAGCGGTGCAATTCCACTTTTGTATAAATCACATACTCTGACCACTTGGCGTCGTACGTCTTACATCACGTATAATGTACGGAAGCATTAACTAGATCTAAAACTTTGTAATTACGTCATTGTATAAAGGATCGCTATAAAGCGCCATCTATCGACTTAAGTAATCATCGTTTCACGGTCACATCATTGCAGTTCCACTTCTGGTCTAACCACATACTCTGTGAGCGCACGGCGCCGTCCCACGTCGCGTGTAATGCACGGGAGCATTAACTCGATCGTGTTTACGGCCGCTGTTTACGTCACGTACTCGTGCGCCTTAATGGATTAACATTTGCGCGCCTCTGTCTACGTGTAACGCGTGATCCCGGAAAATTACTAGCGCACAGAACGCCTTCAGAGAATGTATCTAACCCTGTTCCCAATGGAGAGAATTTCTATTTAACGTGATTAATGTCAACCGCAAACAGTCAGAGATGGAACTGATTTTTACCAAGAATGCTCGTCTCACCGTTTTATTAATATGCATCTACAGTAAACCTGTACAGTATTTAATACTAGGCAGTCAGGGAAGAAAGGGATTGTTAGTAATGGAGACTGAAAATCCTATTGCTAGCAATATACCCAACCAGGTCGACCTGTTCGCGGTTCTCCCTGGAAACTATCATGGTTAATTCCTGACGAATTCATCATGATGTGCTAACTGGCCTGTTTTCATTCTCAACTATCACCCTTCACTGGTGCTCCGCAAGCATATATCCCGTTAGCGCAGGCGGGGTTACCATACCATTTTCTCCCATCAGAAAAAAAAATAAGCAGTCCACATAGCTACGGACTTTTTTTTTAATAAAATGATAGTACATGGACTATATTACTCATTGATAATTGCTTTCTATGATATTTTCTGAGTTATTCAACTACAAAGATTGCTCTCAGCAATAAGACCGCCTTACTGTACTTATACAATTGTATCGTTGCGATTGTAATTGTCTTGCTTATTTTCTATATTGTATAATGCAAATAAAGTATACTCATGATTTCAATTAATATTCAAAAGAGATTTATTTTAATGAAGCGTTTGGCGTTCCAGTATTTCTGCCTACCTTAAAAATTGAAATAAAACAAAAATTTGATCAAAAATTATAATCATGAAAAACGTTTTAAAGTTGTCGAATATGTACAATATGTATGCCGAATATATATATATATATATATATATATATATATATATATATATATATATATATATATATATATATATATATATATATATATATATATACACAATCGAATCGAAAAGCATATTTCTTTGAAGTTACATTATAATATTACAACTCCAAATACTGAGAAATCAGGTCGCCCCCGTCATTCGCGGAATTCCGTATCGCAATTAAATAACATTCAACAATACCGAGAAACAACTTCTCGTGTCATTTACGACAAATTTACCAATAAAAACATAATCAAATCTCACTGTCGGCACAACGAGAAGCGGGCCCTGATATGACTGGAAAGCGATCGCTACGAGATGGATGAGTTCCTTGTAGGGTTGACACGAGCGTTGAATTTATAAAAAAAATAACCACGTGAGTTGCCAGGGAGAACCGTGTGAAGGTCGACCTATTAGGGTATATTTGCTAGCAATGAACCTATTACATCTTCTTATTAACAATCCCTCTCCCGCCAATATAAATTAGTAATATAGGGTTCTACTTTGCAATTTAGAATTGGCGTAGACGTCGCATAACATACAAAACAGTACAAGCAGATTGAGAACCACTGACTTTTGGAAGTCGCTTAAAAAATATACATAAATGTTGGCAATCTCGTTAGCTAGTCGAGCCGGGGTGAAGGGAGGGGAGGAGGACGGAGGGGATAAAAATAAACATGCCGACAGGCGGTAGCGTTACGACAAACTACCCCCGCCGTGGCGCGAGCATGCGCAGTGAAATCGTCTAAGGCATGGCACATATAGCCAGCTACCAAGCTATACTACCGAATATTACTACTATTATTAACGCGAAAACTTTGAGGATTATTTTTAATACCACATTTTTTTATGCTACTTCTTGTAAATTCACAGCCATATCCCACCCTTCAAACCGAAACACAGCCATGCAAACACAACTGGTTCACGGTAGAAACACAAATGGGATAGAGGTGTCCAAGCAAACGACTTTTGTACAGTCTCCCTCTGGTAACGTACATAGGTGCCAAACAAGCATACAAGCTGTGAGATAGTAAACGACTACTATAAACTGATCTGACTGGCCACTATACGAGGTCTGTCCGGAAAGTTCGTATAAAAGTGTTCTGGAATGCGAGAAAGAGGAGTGGGGAGGCCAGGTAAGCGCAGGACCCCTTCCTTATGTCCCTAACAATGCTTCAGTTCTGGTCTGACCGCCGTGCGGTGCGAACTGGCTTGTCACGCCATCTGTGAAGTTACCTCTTAACGAAACCCCGTCGGCATGGAGCCCGCTTCCGTTGAAGAGCAGCGCGTCGTAATCAAGTTTCTCTCGAAACTCGGCAAGAATGGCCGTGAAATTTTTGCCGATCTCAGAACAGTTTATGGGGATGATGCTGTGAAGGAACCAACCGTCCACAAGTGGCTAAAAAGATTCAGAGAGGGCCGAGACAATGTTGATTGTTTTTTTCGATGTTCGGGGGATTGTCCATCAAGAATTCGTCCCTCCAGGCCAGACAGTTGATGGAAAATTCTACGTCGATGTGCTCAGACGCCTCAAAGCTCGTGTGGCACGAGTTCGTCCAGAATTGGCGCGAGAGGGGCGTTGGATTCTTCACCACGACAATGCCCCTGCCCACACCTCTCTTGTTGTCCGTGAGTTTTTGAGTAAAAATTCCATTACGGTGACCGAACACCCCCCCCTATTCGCCGGATTTGGCCCCGTGTGACTTCTTCTTGTTCCCAAAAACCAAATTGGTACTTCGGGGGCGGCATTTGGGGGACATAAATGAGATAAAAAAAGCTACGACGGGGCAGCTGAGAAACCTACAACCAGAGGACTTTCAAGGAGCCTTCTCACAGTGGAAACGGCGTTGGCACAAGTGCATTATGTCACAGGGGGAGTACTTTGAAGGGGATAAAATTGATTTACCTGAATAATTGTAAAATAAAATTTTTAAAAAACTTTTATACGTACTTTCCGGACAAACCTCGTAAAAAAAAATTTAAAACATACGAGTATCGAGTCAACAACGGGATAATCTAAAATTAACTAATACGTGTATTACAACTACATTTGCAGGATATAAACCATCTTTCATCAAATACAAAAACTGTTTATCATATAGAATAGAATAGAAAACATTTAGTGCCAGTAAACATACAATCACAATAGAAAATATAGAAAATACATATACAAGAAGTGTCCCATACTAGGCAAAAGGAACCGGCTCAGATGATGCTGTGAGTGTCCCAGCGCAATGTGAACAGTTGCACAGCCTTGGCTGAAAACCAGCTCTGTGCAGCTGTTTTCAAATAATGTATGTATGTACATTGGTGAACCAAAATACGAGTACAAACAATGAAGACAAATGTTCCAATATACCGAGTACTGAATCGATATTGGCGCCCAACTATACAAATATAGGGACGTTGGTGTGAGCGCACACCCACATATATCATGAATCAACATCACCTAAGGGCCTTACTGCACTATCACATAAAGGATCAGATGTATACCTTAAGGGCTCCGTGCACGGTCAAGTGGTTTAATCATTGCCTCTTGTAGGATAGAGACCGGGCCTTCTGTCTTATCAAAAGCTAGAGTCAATTCGCTTGACCGTGTACGTAGCCCATTACAGCAATAAAGGGTGGACACTACATTTTTAACAAAAATAATTGTCTATTTGAGTACAAAATCATTTATTCATGCAAGACACCCTTGTAATTAAATTGTACGCCAGTTTTTTTTTTTTTAAAAACACAAAATTAGATTATTTTCAACAGTCTTTTAACGCATCATACACGGAATAAATTTCGAGTAAAAGCCAGCGGAACAATACTAATCAAAATACCAGTATCTATGTTTGTTTGGCCGTGTGGTCCCGGCATAGAATAGGCCACCCCTTCCTTTTCATTTCTAAAGCCTGACAGCGGTTACTTTTTTTAGCGGTTAGCGTGAATTGCACCTGCCAAACGTGGCAACTACTGACAAAACCCTCCAAGCTTATGTTCATCAGTGGACAGTTAAAGGCTCATATAATGATGATGTTTATTCGAATAATTGATTCATAGCTTGATCTATAATCATATACATGTGACAGTGTAATAGCCCCCTATGGAGCTGCGACAAAGGGGTAGTATCACAACATGGATGCTCGAAAGCGCGGCCGGAACAAAGAGTGCACTACGCTCGAGTGACTATCAGCTCAAGCCTCAACTATGACCGCCTCGTGTCAACGGCAAGTGGTGAATGTACACAAATATACGACTTCGCCGTGTGGGCCTCGGCATAGAATTAGCTACCTCTTCCTTTCCCGTGGATGTCGTAAGAGGCGATTAACGAAAGGCGAGGGATGGGCGGCAGCGTCCCTCTTAAACATCTCTAAAAGCCTAACCGCAGTTGCCAATTCGCCTGCTAAACATGGCATTGACTACTGGCAAAACTCCCCTTATGGACAAAGCTTATGTCCAGCAATGGACAGTAACGGCTGAAATAATAATACACAATAATACAACTTCAAACTTCTTTCAGAAGAATATTTTTCGAAGGATTGCATTAATCCTATTAACACTTTGCTGATCGGGAATTCCACCATGGTTGAATGTTTGGAATTAAACTAAAATTGAAAAAAAAAACCTAAATACAAAGAAATTTTTTGGTCATGAACGCTTTGTAATCCAAACGGTCTTATCCATAGTGGTAGAAGGACGTACCTAGACGCTGATGCAATGACGAGTTTACTCGTCACCGGTCAGAGCAACGTTTAAGTAACCGTAAAGCAGTTGTGTTTGCATGGCTGTGTTTCGGTTTGTAGGGTGGGATATGGCGTGAATTTACAGGGTACAGAGCAATAACACCTGAGTCCTCAGGAATGGGGGGTATCATGGGCAAGACTCTGTTATGTCCATGGTACTGCTCATATCTATAGGCGACGGTTACCACTTTCTATCAGGTGGGGCCGTCAGCTTGTTTGCCCTTCTAAGTTGTATAAAAAAAAATTCTCAATGCCAAAAAAAAAACTAATAAAATCAAATAAATGGTAATCTCTTAACCGGAGTTGATATTAAGATTTAGGTTAGCAACCCAACGAACAAACTCCATCACTAATCCGACTGCGTTAGCGAGATCACGCGAGCAGCGTGCGATCCCAAATCCCGAATCTCGGGTACAATTAACGGAATCCGTGTAATCTCGCATTCTTACAAATAAAAAATTCCGATCGCGTCCAATCGACATCTATTGTTAAGCCAGTCGGATATGTAAGCTGGGTAAAGGTGCGGCCACACTTGCCGCAATGTTGAAACAAAACATTGTAAGTTCATATTACATAACGCCATCTACTCGCAAACTAAGCAGAGCTCGTATTATGAGTGCTAGACAATAAAAGGAGTGTTTCTTTTTATGGCTGAAGATGGAATGGTAACCCCGTTTGTGCTATCGGGCTATATATATACGCTGACGGGGCACCAGTGAAGGGTGACAGGTGAGGATGATGGCAGGTTAGTTGGTGACCAATTAAACAAGTATTAACAACTATGGTTTCGAAGGGAAACCGTGTACAGACCGACCCTGTATTGGTAGCAATGAAGTTGTTAAATTTCATTACTAACAATCCCTTCCCCCATAAAAAGAGTGTTAAACCGCTATACTGCCCAGTGTTACCATTCCATTTTCACCCATTACAAAATAACTGTTGATTAAGGTACTCTTATACAAACGACAAACGAATCTTGCGATAGAAAAATAGATAGATACTCTTTATTGTTTCCTCCATAAGATTACAATAGCAAACTTATTACAAATACAAACAATTACAAGAAAATATGACACTGAGAATACAACGGGCGGCCTTATCGCTAAAAGCAATCTCTTGCAGGCAACCTTTGGATAGAATATTCATTACATGAAAAAGGACGAGTCAGCAATGTCTTGTTACTTATTTTTTCTGATATGCATGGTGATGAAAATATATCTTCTTGTATCGCAAGCAAGAGAAAACTTAGTTCAAAGAAGTGTATAAATAATATAGTAAATAAATATATATCGATATAATATAGATTATCGAAATTAGAAATAAATTAATAGGCATTCTTCGTAATCTTACATCAAAATCCATTATTTAACAAACTGTTGACAGTAAAAATCTTTAAAACACGAATGAAAACAGTCAAATTTTGTCTTGCTTCTGACCAGCATCGAATCTATCACGCCTTTAAAAATTTACAATAGGCCGCCAAATCTATTTTCTATACTTATAATAAATCTGTAGAGAGGTCAATACTGTACATGAAATATATTTACAAAATAATTATCAGGGGGTGATTAGTGATCGATACTGATGCCAAAAATGCAATCAGTAAAATTTTTGTCTGTCTGTCTGTATGTTCGTTATAGAAACAAAAAGTACTCGACGGATTTTAAGGAAACTTAGTACAATTATTCTTCATACTCCTGGGCAAGTTATAGTATACTTTTCATCACGCTACTATCAATAGGAGCAGAGCAATGAAGGGAAATGTTAGGAAAACGGGAGAAGCTACTCCATTTTTAAGCTTCCGTCGCGTGTGCAGCCATAATGGCCACTTTTTTAAATGTAAAAATGTCCACCCGTACGACGCCGAGACGGGCCGCTAGTTTATTATAAACGTGTATAAAAATGTTTTGTATAAATGTCCAATAAGAAAAGATATTTATTTATTTATTTAATACTTTATTGCACCAATATTACAGGATTTGTTGAACAATTTTCGATTAGTATAGTGTAGTACAAAAGGCGTTTTTATTGCTAAGCAATCTCTTGCAGACAACCCTTTGGGTAGAAAGAATACGACGCAATACATAATCCAATTTTCCGTAATTTTCTGAGACTTGCATTCAGCCATTTTCCGCTTGATAGCATCAATGTTTCAGTCATCCATGTATACACCAGCCACACGCTATATTATTTAGAGAGCCTAATTCATATTCAGCGTGATCATCCGCTAACACAGCGCACGCACGCCGCCCCATCCCGGCCGTAACACCGCAAATGGGTTTCCAATAATCCCCGCGTTGCCGGCACGCTGTATGTCGGCGCTGGAATCGCTTCTTTTGCTATTGCACGATGCTTTTATACGTTGCCGAGTTAATTTCGTTGAATTGAAAATGGCGTTGCATTTATTAATCGGTGTTTCAGAGAGCGGCGACTGAATTGTAACTAATACAATAACACTGGGGAGCTAGTGATGGGGTTGGAGGAAATTTATTTATTTACTAATTTCAACTTTGTAAACTTGTTAATGGGCTCTGAGATTAGAACATGCAATGTTAAAAAAAGGCCGGTCAAGTGCGAAACGGATTCGCGCAACGAGGATTCCGTACAAAATCATTAAATTAATTTTTTTGTAACTACAAATTTACGTTTTCCGTTTTTTCCCCTTTACTTGTGCTACATGACATTGCTTTTTACCAAATTTCATGTTTCTAGGTCAACGGGATGTACCCTATAGGTTCTAATCCCCTTTGCAAATGTCAAAATATGCGATATAAATGGAACATAAACGGCCGTATCTTTTGGTTGCGTCGATTTCGAACCTTGATTTTTCACTGCTTTAAGAGATTGCAGACCTGAGTATGCGATATTAATTTCAACTTGATACCTCCTCGCGTAAAGAAAAAGGGTCTTGACAGACGGACGAATGGACGGACGGACAACGAAGTGATTCTATAAGGGTTCCGTTTTTCCCTAAGGAGATACGGAACCCTAAAAATGATAAATCAGCTAACAGTTGGCTTATATTTTTTGGGAACTTTTTACACATTCTGCGCTCCATCTAGATGTTATAGATATTATGGTCTACTAGGCACATGATTCGAGATTCGCGTGATCATCTCAGGTATTTACGCCTACACTATTCGTGTTCGAACGCACATTGTGTAAATTGTAACATATTACAAATGTGTATGACTCTAAGTACGAGTACAGAGATAGACCCCCAATAATTAAAAACTAATTAAAAATTATGTTTCACAAAAAAAACCGTCTTCAATTACGATAAAGCTAGTTATTTTGATTTTGAATCGATTTTGATAAAAATTTCTTTATGGACCTCCCCCCCCCCCCCATCTGGAATCAACCGCTTATATCTAGAATAACTAAAATATTTACATCATACATTTTTACCAGAGGGCTTTGTACAAAAGTCGTTTGCTTGGGTACCTCTGTCCCATTCGTATTTCAACCGTGAAGCAGTTGTGTTTGCATGGCTGTGTTTCGGTTTGAAGGGTGGAATATGGCAGTGAATTTACTAGGTACAGGGGAATAACACCTGAGTCCTAAGGAATGGCAACGCATGGGGGGTATCATGGGCGAAACAGTATACTCTGTTATGTCCACGGTACTGCTCATGTCTATAGGCGACGGTTACCACTTTCCATCAGGTGGGCCGTCAGCTTGTATGCCATTCTAAGTACTATAAAAAAAATTGTCAATTGTTAAGTTAAACAGACTCTGTGAAATATGACATAAGTACTAAGAGAATAAACATTTAGATGGCTACAAACAGAGATGAATGGAACTGTAAAACATATGACGCCAGCTCCAAATAGATACGGGGAAAGGGCGGGAAAATAACGATAGTTATTCTTAAAAACGCACCATTGGTACGGGGGCGGGCAGGTTGAGCAACCGTGACGCAAGCAGGGGGTACCGGGTCGTCGCTTAGCCGCCCCATCTCGACACCGCGACAAACACAATAAGCGACTTGAATCAATTCCCGTGTACACTCGCGCTGACGTCACGGGAGAGAGGTAACAGCTCGGGCAACATAGCGGTACAAGTCATAGGCTGAACACGAACGACTATTTGTGAATGCCTCATTGAAATAATATTGTACTTTATTATATGCGAAGGATAACCAAGCTGAAGTGGCAATGAGCTGGCCACATAATTCGAAGAACCGACAAGCGATGGGGAAGAAAAGTTATTGAGTGACGACCCCTTACGGGAAAACAGTGTAGTACGACCCCCCACTAGATGGAGTGATGACCTTAAATCTTACGAATAATTATAATATACAGCTCACAATAATATTTATTCTATTTTATTCTATTTTAAATGCATTGCAGGGAGTCAGTGGATGCAGGTGGCCGTGGATGAGAAGCCTATGTTCAACAGTGGACAGACAATGGCTGAGAGAATGATGATATTTTCGGTGAATACAAAATATTTTGATTGGAAGAGAATGCAGTTAGAATTAAATATACCTTTTATATCATAGTATTTATTGATCAAGGCACTACAAGGTAACAAACTAAAAAACTTATTTTCACATTTATATATAAGTAAGGATTACTTAATGTTGTTTACTTATTATTTGATAATTACATTTGTAATAATTTTACGGCATTAATCATCGCGTCAATTGAAAATATACTATTTAAATTACATATTACTTTACAGTTGATAATAAGATAAAAAAAATAAAACAAAACCAGAGGGAGACTTTGTACAAAAGTCGATTGCTTGGGTACCTCTGTCCCATTCGTGTTTCTACCGTGAAGCAGTTGTGTTTGCATGGCTGTGTTTCGGTTTGAAGGGTGAGATATGGCAGTGAATTTACAGGCTACAAAGGAATAACACCTGAGTCCTCAGGAATGGCAACGCATGGGGGGTATCATGGGCGAAACAGTATACCCTGTTATGTCCATGGTACTGCTTATGTCTATAGGCGACGGTTACCACTTTCCATCAGGTGGACCGTCAGCTTGTTTGACATTCTAAACCGTATAAAAAAAAAAGTTAACAAACCGCTCTTCGCTTATCCCGCATACCGTAGCAAGAGCTGAATACAATCTATATGAAATGCCAATACGTTGTGATATCCCGGCTTACTCTCATCATATTAAATCGCTCAGTGGTAAAATGTCACAAAGCAAACACACCGCGAAATTGTAACCTTAATGCAATAACATATGGCAGATTTTCGTAATGGTTGAAACGGTCGTAAATAGAAGTAATACTATATTTCTAGGAAAACAAAGGAATTTATGTGGATGTAAAAATGAGGCGAAATATGATACGTAACAATATGTTGACAGGCAGGTACTATGTTGGCAATAAATGCTGCATAGTTAGCAATTCAATATATTATACATACGTATAAAATTATTATCCTGTCATTCATAAAAAAGTAAAATGTCTCATGAACCTATTTTAGCTAGTTTTTTTTTTATGCAACTTAGAATGGCAAACAAGCTGACCGCCCACCTAACGGAAAGTTGTAACCGTCGCCTATAGACATGAGCAGTACCATGGGCGTAACAGAGTACACTGTTTCGCCCATGATACTCCCCATGCGTTGCCAGTCCTGAGGACTCATGTGTTATTCCTCTGTACCCTATAATTTCATTGCTATAGTTCACCCTTCAAACCGAAACACAGACAAGCAATTACAACAGCTTCATGGTAGAAAAACAAGAACCGAAAGGACTATCTATCATGCAAAGAAAACTTGAAGAACTACGGCGTGGAGGAAGATTTATTTATTGCTAAACATAACAAGAATAATATAAAAAGTAATATAAATTGTGCTACAATGTACTCTTTTTCTAGCTCAACAGGAAAATACACTTTATTTGTTGGAACAAAATGTGGCAACCCTAGTTGTGGATAAAAATAAACAAGTAAGCGCGACGGCGGAGGGCGCCAAGCTGCCGTGTAAAGGGGCCCGGCAACCACTTAAGGAGGTATTCGGTTACGGCGGGGGGAAAGACTAAACTGTGAGCAGACAGGTCAGGACTCTGAAGGATGCGTTTGTGCCTTTATTGGGCAAATAATAAGAGGTATAGGTTTTGAAAGTCATTCGGTACAACTGTATCTTTACTAATATTTATAAATGTGATAATGTTTTTTTTTTTTATACAACATAGAATGGCAAACAATCCGACGGCCCACCTGATGGAAAGTGGTAACCGTCGCCTATACACATGAGCAGTACCATGGACATAACAGAGTGTACTGTTTCGCCCATGATACCCGCCCATGCGTTGCCATTCCTGAGGACTCAGGTGTTATTCCTCTGTACCCAGTAAATTCCCGCCATATCCCACCCTTCAAATCGAAACACAGCCATGCAAACACAACTGCTTCAGGGTTGAAACACGAATGGGACAGAGGTACCCAAGCAACCGACTTTTGTACAAAGTCTCCCTCTGGTAACCTCCGGTTTTATTCACCTCTTGAGCCCTTCAATGTTAAGCCAATCATTATAAAATTTTTCATTATACTAAGCCGCCTATTCAACGCTTGATCGCTTGATCAAGTAAGCAATACTCTGCCTAGCATAATGTTGTTTTTAATGAATGACAATAGAATGGCAACCCCGTCCGCGCTATCGGTATACACTAACGGGGCACCAGTAACAGATGATAGGTGAGGATGAAGCAGGTCAGTAGGCCCACCATGATGAATACACCTGGAATTGAGCACGATGGTTTTCAGAGTGAATTACGTGGAGGTTGACTTGACAGGGTATATTGCTAGCAATGGGATTCGTAGTCCGCATTACTAACAAGCCCTTCCCGGGAAGAAAGGGATTGCTAGTAATGGAAACTGAGAATCCCATTGCTAACAATATACTCAACCAGGTCGATCTCCTCGCGGTTCTCCCTGGAAACTATCATGGTCAATTCCTGATGAATTCATCATATTGGGCTAACTGGCCTGTTTTCATTCTCATCTATCACCCTTCACTGGTGCTCCGCCAGCGTATCCCGTTAGCGTAGGCGGGGTTACTATACCATTTTTTATTACCATTACCACCCATAAAAAAAAACCAGTTTCCAGGAGGACCATACGAAAATCGACCAAAAAAGGTGTGCATGTTACAAGTGCCAGATAATTACACCAATCACGTGGTCCATAAACTAGGATAGCCTATATTAGTCCTTCTTACCCTTAGTTCCTCACTGGGTAACGAAAATCTGTTGCTAGTAAGTATTGGATAGTCTGAGAAGAAAGTTGATTTGTCTCCGCAGGTTATTAGGTGAATAATATTACTTCGGGAAATTTTATAAAACCTGTTCCTTCCTTACGGAGCCATTTTTTAATACTTTTTTTATTATAATGTTTTAATAGTTTTTTTTTTTAATACAATAACAACGTAAAGGAATTAAATCTATATATCGGACCGAAACAAGTATTATCAAGAAAATGCTGCTAGAGTCCGTTACTAACAATCCTCTCTCGACGTTAAACAGTTCGAAAGGTAAAATAAGGTGTAACCATCTGCGCGGTTAGATGCTCTTTGCCAATATGGCGGGGTGGCACTTAACATCCACAGGTGGTTCCGACCGCCCCCGATCTCCGGCGCTGAGTACAATGCGACCTGCAGCGCCCGCGGAATAAATGAATATTTTCATTGTTTTGTATAGAAAGACATCGCCGGAATTTGAGGGCACAAAAATAGGAATGCGTCTTTATTTTATTATTTACTAGCGGCCCGTCCCGGCGTCGCACGAGTGGACATTTTTACATTTTAAAAAGTAACCATTAAGGCTGCACACGCGACGGAAGCTTTAAAATGGAGTAACTTCTCCCGTTTTCCCAACATTTCCCTTCACTGCTCTGCTCCTATTGATCGTAGCGTGATGAAAAGTATACTATAACCTGCCCAGGAGTGTGAAGAATAATTGTACCAAGTTTCGTTAAAATCCGTCGAGTAATTTTTGTTTCTATAACGAACATACAGACAGACAGACAAAAATTTTACCGATTGCATTTTTGGCATCAGTATCGATCACTATTCACCCGCTGATAGTTATTTTGTAAATATATTTCATGTACAGAATTGACCTCTCCACAGATTTATTATAAGTATAGATAGATTTATATTTTGTAATGAATTTATATAGTCTCGTTCACGGAATCTTGTCATCAGATCTAAGGACAGTAGTGTCGAGTGAGCGGTATATTACACTGACAAATATTTATTTATTATATCATCATCATAATCATCATTTCAGCCATTATCCGTCCACTGCTGGACATAAGCCTCCCCCATAAACTGCCATAAGGAACGGTCCTGAGCCACTTGCATCCACTGACTCCTTGCAATGCATAACAATGTACACGCGTATGTCAACCAAACCAGCGAGCGTGTATCAAAAGATTGATGAGTGTGGAAGAAACGAAAGAGGTTTGTTTGAATCGAACCATTTGGCGTTCCATTGTTTCTGCCTACCTACTGTAATGGGAGACAGGCGTGACAGATATGTATGTAGCTATATAATTAAGAAATAATAATAAAAAATAATAAAAAGGAAATAACTCATAAGTTGTTTGCTTAGGAGTAATCCATTGACCTTCAGCTGTTACTGCAGGACTTAAAATCATAATAAGTATCATACAATCACACCAAATAACTGGTCCTCAAGGAAGGTCTCGTGTTAGGAGGAACCAGGCAATAAGCACCTGGGGACACTATCCAAAACACCCACACTTAAGCCAATTAAAAAAAAAAGTCAATTTTCATAATTGACCCGACCAGGATTCGAACCTAGGACCTTATTTACGCAAAGCAACGTGGGCACCGGAGTGCCACAGTGATCTAATTATGTAATAAATGGTGTGTAAGGTCACTGACCTTGATCGGCTTTGTCGACCTTGGCGGGCGTCAGTCTTCTGTCAGCGAGCGCGGCGGCCGGCTGCTTGGGGCTGTTGCGTTTCGACGAGCTGCGAGACATCACCAGCGACTGCGGGATCTGGAACAGTCCAGTTCAATGAAGTCATCTAATCCAATATCTACCAGCGCCGAAGATAACGGGACGCGGAAAACAACAACATTCTTGGGAGAAAGGGATTATTAATAATTGAGACTAAGTTCCCCGTTGCTAGCAATATTCTCAATCGAGTCGACCTGCACGTGGGTCCCCTGGAAACCATCGTGCTAAGTTCCATGTGTATTTAACACGATGGGTTAATAGACCTCTTTTCATCCTCACCTATCATGCCTCACTGGTGCCCCGACTGTGTAGCGCAGGCGGGGCTACCATTCCATTATCACCCATTAAAAAAATGGGAGACAGGCGTGACAGATATGTAATGTAATGTAAATTGGACTCTCTTTTCCAAGATAAACCTCTCATTTGGGCCGTTGTGCGTTTGAGTCGTGGCTAGTACAGCCAACGCAGCTTCGCCCTGAAGCACAGAAGCTTCCTGGGATCTTCACAAGCGTCACGGAGCGACCTCACCGTTCCAAGGATTTCTAAACGTTGATGGGCTACAGCTTCACATTCGAGGATTTCGCGAGTAGTCCTTTCTACGGCGTCGAAACAGCCTCGACATAGAAGGCTGACAGATATGTATGTATGTATGTATTATATGGGAACAGTTGGTAAAGCTGGCGATATACCAGCGAGTGGAGTGATGTTGAAGGCGTTTTAATGGATGATAATGAAATGGTAACCCCACCCGCGCTATCGGTATATACCGGCGGGGCACCAGTAAAGGATGATAGGTGAGGATGAAGCAGATCAGTTAGCCCATCGTGACGAATTCAACAAGAATTGTTCACGATGGTTTCCAGGGGGAACCACGTGGAGGTCAACCTAATAAGGCATATTACTAGCAATGGGGCTGTCAAACTCCATTGCTAACGATCCCTTGGCCACCCTGTTGAAGGTGTTGCCGGTCGGACGCACGCACCAGCTTGTCGGAGCGGTCGCCGGAGGGCAGGCGCGCGATGGTGACGTCGGCGCTGTCCTCGGGCGGCGGCGGCTGCTGCAGCCAGTTGTACTCGCGCTTGTCCACCGGCACGCCGCGCCGCTCGTAGTCCTGCGCCTGCGTCCTGCCACACACGCCCACGTCACACTACTTACACTCTCACATTATACGACTACGAGTCTCCCTATACTAATGCTGCTCTCAGCAGCAAACGACTCAACTTTTTCATACAATTTTGCGTGATAAATAGTTATGAGTGATTAATTTGTAACTTCTCTATTTCTCTTGTTATGCATATTTTTGTAGTGCGTAAACACTCATTTTATTTATTAAATAATACGTCAAGATACATTTTATGCGTAAATATATAGAACACTGATAAAAAAAAGACAACTAATTCGAATTAAATAACAAGTTGACCAATTTTTGAGGCTCTGGGCTCGATCTATAAAGACTATACTTGTACACCTTAGACTAGTGAAACAGTTGTGTTTGCATGGCTGTGTTTCGGTTTGAAGGGTGGGATATGGCAGGCGACGGTTACCACTTTCCAACAGATGGGCCGTCAGCTTATTTACCATTAAAGTTGTATAAAATATAAGTTATATATATATATATATATATATATATATATATATATATATTGCAAGTTTCTTTTTAATATACGATAAATTATTTAACTGTTAAGCTGTTGTAACAACTCCTGTTTATATAAACAATACATAGTTCCTTAACCGTCACTCACCTTAAACTTTCATAACAATCTAAACATACTACGGCATAGTCGCCATTTTCTAATAATAATGAATTTTCAGTCCGCCTTTGCATTAAAAATGGGAATTCCTGTAACAAAAAATATTTACTATAGACGTGCAGAAACGACACTTATTATATGTATGTGTGTGTATGCTATATTATGTATAATAATATACAGAAAATAGTGTGTATATGTGATATGGATACAAACTAAACCATACAAGAACATTACAACTATATTATTTCAAATACTTCCGCCCGTAACGTTATCACCTCCAACCAAGTTCTGTTCTCCTAGTACATGGAGTAGCGATTTTAAAATATCAAAAAATATTTTCCCTTCTTAGGATATATTTAAAATTGTAGTATTGTTAGGAAATGGCTTTTAGTTACCCCCTGGAAACCATCATGGTCAATTCTCGTAAATTTCATCACGATGGGCTAACTGACCTGCTCTCATCTTCACCTATCATCAATCACTGGTGCCTTGCCAGCATATACCGACAGCGGAGGCCGGGTTACTATTTCATTATCACCAATTTAAAAAAAAAAAGTATAAGTAAGTGTATTGTATTGACAGAAGGGGAAAAAATTGACACTTGATGCGACACGACGAACTTATGAACATTATAACAGGAAGTAAGATAAAAGGAAGGAGAGAAAAAGGGAGATCAAGGCATAGTTGCATCAGGCAGATCAAGGAAGGAGTTGGTGTCGTATCTTGTCAAGAGGTGAAGAGACTCGCTGAAAATCGTAGTGAGTGGCGAGAGCTCCACCGACAAGAGCGCAGCTCTTAAATAGGATAGATAGATGTATTTTTTTTTAATGGGTGATAATGGAATGGTAACCCCGCCCGCGCTATCTGTATGCACCAGTGAAGGATGATAGATGAGGATGAAGCAGGTCAGTTAGCACATTGTGACGAATTCAACAAGAATTGTTCACAATGGTTTCCAGGGGGAACCACGTGGAGGTGGACCTGATAGTGTATTGCTAGCAATGGGTTCATTAGACCCCATTACTAACAATCCCTTGCCCCCAGATAGATGTATTGGTAGTGTGTAGAGACGGCCGCTCACCTTGATAGGCAAGGCCCGCACCCTCTTGCGGTAGGTCTTGATGCCGCACAAGTGGCAGTGGTAGTCGTGCGTGTTGTACACGCGCCGCTCGGGCGCACAGCCACCCGCCGCCTCGTACCTGCACCATCATATATTACGTTGGTAGCTAATTTACACGCATTAATGACAATTTTTATCTGACAAACAAAAATTCTAATGTTTCCTCTCTAAATAATTAGTATTAGATGATATGTGAATTTACAGGGTACAGAGGAATAACACCTGAGTCCTCAGGAATGGCAACGCATGGGGGGTATCATGGGCGAAACAGTATACTCTGTTATGTCCATGGTACTGCTCATGTTTATAGACGACGGTTACCACTTTCCATCAGGTGGGCCGTCAGCTTGTTTGCCATTCTAAGTTGTATAAAAAAAAAATGTAAGGACGAAGTTTACAAATTAAACATAATATGTTTATAATTTTTTTTGTATTTTCACAGACCGTCAAGTAGATGGGCTAAAAGTATAATTTTCATATTTGTTCCATATCCGTTACAAACAATATACGTACTTATAACCAAGATGACAAGATTGGAATTACAAAAGATGCACTACTCACCGCCTCCACTGGCTCAGCAACGAGTGGTAACAAAACGTACAGACTAGCGCGGAGCCGTTCTCACGCAACTGCTCCGCGTTTGGATGACTCTGCAATTAAAATATACTGTATCAACCATTAACTGTCCACTCTTAAACAAGCATCTCCCATAATGGAGAGTTTTGCCAACAGCTGCCACGCTTAGCAGACGGGTTAGGTGATGTTTTAAGAGAGACGCTGCTGCCCATCGCTCGACTATTAACCTCCCTTAGTTGCCTCTAACAACACCCACGGGACAGGAAGGTGCGGTCCATTCTATGTAAGGACTACCCGGCAATAAAAAAAAATTAAAAAGCTTTTATGACATATACCCATTACAGCAGATCAAGATTTCGTTGTCCGCCATGTATTGCTCGTATTTCTACCGTGAAGCACCTAATTCCATGCCCACAATAGACGAAGGAAGAGATACATGTGAGGGCAGAGATTATTGGCAATTTTCACTGGCTATCCCGCTAGAGACTTGCCGTGCGTATAGACAGTTGTATGTGGCCGCTGACCTGATGCGTGAGTAGACAGGGGAAGTAGGGCGCGTTCCCTTGCGGCTGGCCGTACAGTATCCGCGCCAGCGTGAAGTCCGAGTGCAGCCCGCACAGGAAACAGTATATTGATGTACACGCTGCGACAACAAACACCATAACGTTATATATTATAGATACCATATAGGAGATTAGATATGATTTAAAAATAATTGGAAAATTATAGTAACAGAAATATGAAATAAACGTATAAGTTATTTTCTAAAAATTATTTTGTGATTGTAAAACATTTTAAAGCATCTATACGCCACGCTGGAGTAATTTTATAATTTGCAATGAAAAAATTTACAAGTGTCAAAAATATACATAAAATGTTTGATAAGTTAAGTTCTACAACCTTCCATATTAGCCATCAATCCCCGACCGTCATTCCGTTCACGCACGTTTTGCATCACGTGTTTCGCCTCTAAACAAGGCATTTTCAGACAAATTAAATAGGTGCCGAAAATTGACAAATTAGGCGACGTTGCCAGACTTCCATACCATATTAGCTATTAATTGTCCACTGCTGAACATAGGCCTCCCCCATAATCCCATGGGGTTTTGCCAGTAGTTGCCACGCTTGGTAGGCAGATTGGCAACCGCAATTAGGCCTGTGATAATGTTTTAAGCGAGACTGCTGCCTATCCTTCGCTCAATAAGTTCCCTTAGTCGCCTCTTACAACTACAGGAAAAGAAGGGGGTAGCCGATTCTATGCCGGGACCTATGACCGTGTCAATTTGTGCCCAGATGTAAACGTATTCTTCCCTTGCCCGATCCACAACCAACACTAGCTGAAGAGTCTCATAAGACTATTAAATTTGCAAGTATTGTATAACGCTACTGACGGGCACAGGGCCAACAGCACGAACTCACCACTATTACTAGCAACAGTTCTATCGGAGGTGGTTGAAGGTGGGGTGGGTATCACTCGATCGCCGTTCATCGATGAATTCGACGGTAACGGTGAAGGTATATTATATCTGAAACAAACATATATTATTAGATATTTGTGACGATAAATTACTTAATAAAATCAAATTTTTTAGATAGATAGAGACTCTTTATTGTTTCCTCCAAAAGATTACAATAGTAAACTTATTATAAATATAAACAGTTAAAGGAAATAATCACAATGAGAAAGTCTTATTACTAAAATCGATCTCTTCAAGGTAATCTTTGGATGGAGAGGAATATTTAATATAGTCTGTAGTGCCCCTGGACCTGCCACGCAGCGCGAGCACGCCAGCACGCGGCCGCCGCCACCAGCAGCAGCAGCAGCAGCAGCAGCAGCAGCAGCAGGAGGGCAGCGCGGGCGAGGAGTAGTGCGGTGTAGGAGTACCTGCGGTGCTCGAGCGGCACGCGCTCGGCGTCCAGCAGCTCCCACTGGCGCGCCAGGTGGCGCACGCAGCGCGAGCACGCCAGCACGCGGCCGCCGCCACCCCAGCAGCAGCAGCAGCAGCAGCAGCAGCAGCAGGAGGGCAGCGCGGGCGAGGAGTAGTGCGGTGTAGGAGTACCTGCGGTGCTCGAGCGGCACGCGCTCGGCGTCCAGCAGCTCCCACTGGCGCGCCAGGTGGCGCACGCAGCGCGAGCACGCCAGCACGCGGCCGCCGCCACCAGCAGCAGCAGCAGCAGCAGCAGCAGCAGCAGCAGCAGGAGGGCAGCGCGGGCGAGGAGTAGTGCGGTGTAGGAGTACCTGCGGTGCTCGAGCGGCACGCGCTCGGCGTCCAGCAGCTCCCACTGGCGCGCCAGGTGGCGCACGCAGCGCGAGCACGCCAGCACGCGGCCGCCGCCCCCAGCAGCAGCAGCAGCAGCAGCAGCAGCAGCAGCAGCAGCAGCAGGAGGGCAGCGCGGGCGAGGAGTAGTGCGGTGTAGCGAGTACCTGCGGTGCTCGAGCGGCACGCGCTCGGCGTCCAGCAGCTCCCACTGGCGCGCCAGGTGGCGCACGCAGCGCGAGCACGCCAGCACGCGGCCGCCGCCACGCAGCGCGAGCAGAGCAGCAGCAGCAGCAGCAGCAGCAGCAGCAGCAGGAGGGCAGCGCGGGCGAGGAGTAGTGCGGTGTAGGAGTACCTGCGGTGCTCGAGCGGCACGCGCTCGGCGTCCAGCAGCTCCCACTGGCGCGCCAGGTGGCGCACGCAGCGCGAGCACGCCAGCACGCGGCCGCCGCCAGCAGCAGCAGCAGCAGCAGCAGCAGCAGCAGCAGCAGCAGCAGGAGGGCAGCGCGGGCGAGGAGTAGTGCGGTGTAGGAGTACCTGCGGTGCTCGAGCGGCACGCGCTCGGCGTCCAGCAGCTCCCACTGGCGCGCCAGGTGGCGCACGCAGCGCGAGCACGCCAGCACGCGGCCGCCGCCACCAGCCGCAGCAGCAGCAGCAGCAGCAGCAGCAGCAGCAGGAGGGCAGCGCGGGCGAGGAGTAGTGCGGTGTAGGAGTACCTGCGGTGCTCGAGCGGCACGCGCTCGGCGTCCAGCAGCTCCCACTGGCGCGCCAGGTGGCGCACGCAGCGCGAGCACGCCAGCACGCGGCCGCCGCCACCAGCAGCAGCAGCAGCAGCAGCAGCAGCAGCAGCAGCAGGAGGGCAGCGCGGGCGAGGAGTAGTGCGGTGTAGGAGTACCTGCGGTGCTCGAGCGGCACGCGCTCGGCGTCCAGCAGCTCCCACTGGCGCGCCAGGTGGCGCACGCAGCGCGAGCACGCCAGCACGCGGCCGCCGCCACCAGCAGCAGCAGCAGCAGCAGCAGCAGCAGCAGCAGCAGCAGCAGGAGGGCAGCGCGGGCGAGGAGTAGTGCGGTGTAGGAGTACCTGCGGTGCTCGAGCGGCACGCGCTCGGCGTCCAGCAGCTCCCACTGGCGCGCCAGGTGGCGCACGCAGCGCGAGCACGCCAGCACGCGGCCGCCGCCACCAGCAGCAGCAGCAGCAGCAGCAGCAGCAGCAGCAGCAGGAGGGCAGCGCGGGCGAGGAGTAGTGCGGTGTAGGAGTACCTGCGGTGCTCGAGCGGCACGCGCTCGGCGTCCAGCAGCTCCCACTGGCGCGCCAGGTGGCGCACGCAGCGCGAGCACGCCAGCACGCGGCCGCCGCCACCAGCAGCAGCAGCAGCAGCAGCAGCAGCAGCAGCAGCAGCAGCAGCAGGAGGGCAGCGCGGGCGAGGAGTAGTGCGGTGTAGGAGTACCTGCGGTGCTCGAGCGGCACGCGCTCGGCGTCCAGCAGCTCCCACTGGCGCGCCAGGTGGCGCACGCAGCGCGAGCACGCCAGCACGCGGCCGCCGCCACCAGCAGCAGCAGCAGCAGCAGCAGCAGCAGCAGCAGCAGGAGGGCAGCGCGGGCGAGGAGTAGTGCGGTGTAGGAGTACCTGCGGTGCTCGAGCGGCACGCGCTCGGCGTCCAGCAGCTCCCACTGGCGCGCCAGGTGGCGCACGCAGCGCGAGCACGCCAGCACGCGGCCGCCGCCACCAGCAGCAGCAGCAGCAGCAGCAGCAGCAGCAGCAGCAGGAGGGCAGCGCGGGCGAGGAGTAGTGCGGTGTAGGAGTACCTGCGGTGCTCGAGCGGCACGCGCTCGGCGTCCAGCAGCTCCCACTGGCGCGCCAGGTGGCGCACGCAGCGCGAGCACGCCAGCACGCGGCCGCCGCCACCAGCAGCAGCAGCAGCAGCAGCAGCAGCAGCAGCAGCAGGAGGGCAGCGCGGGCGAGGAGTAGTGCGGTGTAGGAGTACCTGCGGTGCTCGAGCGGCACGCGCTCGGCGTCCAGCAGCTCCCACTGGCGCGCCAGGTGGCGCACGCAGCGCGAGCACGCCAGCACGCGGCCGCCGCCACCAGCAGCAGCAGCAGCAGCAGCAGCAGCAGCAGCAGCAGGAGGGCAGCGCGGGCGAGGAGTAGTGCGGTGTAGGAGTACCTGCGGTGCTCGAGCGGCACGCGCTCGGCGTCCAGCAGCTCCCACTGGCGCGCCAGGTGGCGCACGCAGCGCGAGCACGCCAGCACGCGGCCGCCGCCACAGCAGCAGCAGCAGCAGCAGCAGCAGCAGCAGCAGCAGCAGGAGGGCAGCGCGGGCGAGGAGTAGTGCGGTGTAGGAGTACCTGCGGTGCTCGAGCGGCACGCGCTCGGCGTCCAGCAGCTCCCACTGGCGCGCCAGGTGGCGCACGCAGCGCGAGCACGCCAGCACGCGGCCGCCGCCACCAGCAGCAGCAGCTGCAGCAGCAGCAGCAGCAGCAGCAGGAGGGCAGCGCGGGCGAGGAGTAGTGCGGTGTAGGAGTACCTGCGGTGCTCGAGCGGCACGCGCTCGGCGTCCAGCAGCTCCCACTGGCGCGCCAGGTGGCGCACGCAGCGCGAGCACGCCAGCACGCGGCCGCCGCCACCAGCAGCAGCAGCAGCAGCAGCAGCAGCAGCAGCAGCAGGAGGGCAGCGCGGGCGAGGAGTAGTGCGGTGTAGGAGTACCTGCGGTGCTCGAGCGGCACGCGCTCGGCGTCCAGCAGCTCCCACTGGCGCGCCAGGTGGCGCACGCAGCGCGAGCACGCCAGCACGCGGCCGCCGCCACCAGCAGCAGCAGCAGCAGCAGCAGCAGCAGCAGCAGCAGCAGGAGGGCAGCGCGGGCGAGGAGTAGTGCGGTGTAGGAGTACCTGCGGTGCTCGAGCGGCACGCGCTCGGCGTCCAGCAGCTCCCACTGGCGCGCCAGGTGGCGCACGCAGCGCGAGCACGCCAGCACGCGGCCGCCGCCACCAGCAGCAGCAGCAGCAGCAGCAGCAGCAGCAGCAGCAGCAGGAGGGCAGCGCGGGCGAGGAGTAGTGCGGTGTAGGAGTACCTGCGGTGCTCGAGCGGCACGCGCTCGGCGTCCAGCAGCTCCCACTGGCGCGCCAGGTGGCGCACGCAGCGCGAGCACGCCAGCACGCGGCCGCCGCCACCAGCAGCAGCAGCAGCAGCAGCAGCAGCAGCAGCAGCAGCAGGAGGGCAGCGCGGGCGAGGAGTAGTGCGGTGTAGGAGTACCTGCGGTGCTCGAGCGGCACGCGCTCGGCGTCCAGCAGCTCCCACTGGCGCGCCAGGTGGCGCACGCAGCGCGAGCACGCCAGCACGCGGCCGCCGCGCGCCGCCGCGCCGCCGCCGGCCCCGCCGGCCCCGCCGGCCCCGCCGCCACCGGCAGCGCCGGCTGCCGACGACGCCAGGCACGGGAAGTGCATCGCGTGCGAGTTCATGTACTCCGCCGTCGTCGACAGCCACTCCATCGACTGCTGCGGGAACAGGCCCGCGCACACGTAGCACCTGCAAGCGCAGACATCTCTACTATCACCATCGAGTCCGGAGCGCAGCGGATACCGGCAATACAGGTAGGATTCCTGTTCCACTGTTACGTCATTGAAACAATTTAATCTGAATACAATCCTCATAGCCTACAGCCTAAATAGTCGCATACAGCACAATTTCAGAGATGTTTTCTCCCACGAACAAGGTTATGGAATGAGCTCCCTGCCGAAGTTTTCCCAAAAGACTACAACATGGAGTTTAAAACATGGAGTTTTTCAAAAGGGAGGTAAAAGTTTTTTCAAGGTCGGCAACACGCGCGTAATAAATCTGATATTGCAAGTTCCTTACATCTCATTATTTCCACTAAAATCATCATCATCATTTCAGCCGCATTTCACTGCTGCTGAACTTAAGCCTCGCCCTTAAGGGATTTTGTCAATAGTTACCATGCTTGTCATTGCGCATTGGAAACCGCAGGTAGGCCTGAAAATGTTTTAAAAGGGACGTTACTGCCCATCTCTCGTCCTCCCTGAGTCGCCTATTACGACACCCACGGAAAAAAGGGGGTAACCTATTCTATACTAGGACCACACGGCATTTCCACTAAAATACTTTTCATACACTCTATATACTAAAAAAAAATATCTTAAATTTTCAGAAATGTACAAGGCTTGAGCCCGATTAATGTTGACTACATATATAAAATAATTAGTCTAAGGATACTTTAAAAACATCACCGAAATCTAATTGCAGTTGCCAAACCCGCCTGTCGAGCGTGGCAACTATTGGCAAGATACCCCTGATATAATTATGATGATTATGACACGATCAAAAGTCGATGTTATGTTATAGCATGGCACTAGCCAAATTTTTTTCAACCTTAGAATGGGACATAAGCTGACGGTCCGCCTGATGGAAAGTGGTAACCGTCGCCTATAGACATGAGCAGTGCCATGGACATAACAGAGTATACTGTTTCGCCCCTGATACTCCCCCTGCGTTGCCATTCCTGAGGACTCAGGTGTTATTCCTCTGTACCGTGTAAATTCATTAATATCATTGCGTCTACACTCACCTATACAGGCCCATGCCATTCTCGCCGGAGACGATCTGGCCCTGCGGACTGCCGGCGAGCGTGTTCGGCGCCCGTTTGCTTGATTGACTCGAACTAGACTTCATGTCGTACGGCTTAAACCTGAAAACCACATAGTTTGTTTATATGAACACTGTAAAATCGTCTACGTTACATATGCACGTATTATCTCTCTGCTAGAAACCATCCTTGGAACCGTAGAATGGCTGCTGCATGGCAGAAACACGAATGGTATTTTTATATTAACAGCAGAGTTCAAAAAGAAGCAAGTTTTCAATTAGCTTGTCTTTTTATTGTTACAATCAGTTTTAAACCGATTTGGATAATTCTTTTTTTTTTCACGTGAATATAATATCTACAGGTTGGTCCCGTAGAAATTTTATCAAAATTTATTTAGTAGTTTTTAATTCAAAATAAATTGACACAACTGAAGTCGGTTTTTTTTAATACAATCTTAGTTATTCATGAATCATATTTTATTATTAGGGAGTCAAATGAACAGACGGTCCACCTGATGGGAAACGGCTACCGTCGCCCATGAACACCTGCAACACGAGAGGACTTCCTTGTGCGTTGCCGGCCTTTTAGGCTGCTTTAATATACAGTGACACCCTCTAGCGACACCCTCATGATAAAATTTAAGAAATGCTTACCTAATATTATTTGAATGTGAATTGTTATGCGCTGGATTCGGTTCGCCATTCTCCCCGTACGCTGGGTACTTCAGGGGGATAGTCTTATAACACGACGCGCAAATTTGAACCATACCTGCGTATACAAAAGATATTAATTATTTCACACGTCTGCACGGGCGCCCTCTGCTTCTATAGATAAGTAACAACTACGTTAATAGCGAACGTCTTAGCAACTAAACTGTACCATTCTGCGTCTTGTTCTTTCTTGCGAGTGCAGTAGCAAAAACATTTCTGCTGAATTCTTTGCAACTTGACTGCGAAGGCCGATGGTCTTTGGATGGATGGAATGTAATGGGAATTGTTCGATCGTTACCAATGAAAACCTATAATTTTTTTTTCTCCTTCCAAAATGACTGACTTTATTATTATATTTGTTTACAAAATCTCCATGATCTCCTGGCTGGCTCCTCATCATCATCACATCAGCCTTTAACTGTCCACTGACGAACATAGACATACCCCATAAGGGAGGTTTTGTCAGTAGTTGCCACGCTTGGCGGGCGAGTTAGAAAACACAGGCTTTGGTGGTGATTTAAGTTGGACGCTGCTACATCCCTTAGTCGCCTCTTACGACACGCACAGAAGTCAACTGTCAAAACGGTCCACTCACCCTGTGGACTAATCGGACTCGCGTCCGGGTGGGGCTTCAGCGTGGTGATGAAGGGGTAGTAGGGCTCCCGCTCCGGGTTGGAGCAGCAGTAGACGAGCCGGAGCTGCGAGCTGGGCGCGCTGACTCCGCACACGTAGCACACGAAGCTGGCGGTGGACGGCGGCGGCTGCGGCTGGCTCGCCGGCCGCTCCAGCGACGGCGAGTGCGTGTGCGCCGCCAGCGACTTGTCGCCAGAACTCGCCAGGCTCAAAGGTGACGGAGGCAGCAGCGACGGTGGCCGCGTACGGAGAGTGTACACCCGCTCGTTTGGCGCCACGTTGCGGGACTGTTGATGACAATAAGAACTTTTCGATATGTGTTACGGTTTGAAGGGTGGGATATGGCGTGAATTTACAGGGTACAGAGGAATAACACCTGAGTCCTCAGGAATGGCAACGCATGGGGGGTATCATGGACGAAACAGTATACTCTGTTATGTTCATGGTACTGCTCATGTCTATAGGCGACGGTTACGACTTTCCATCAGGTGGGTCGTTAGTTTGTTTGCCATTCTAAGTTATATAAAAAAAATGTTACGTAGAAAACGAAAAAGAAAATGCTAGCAATATATCCTAACACGTCGACTTTTAGGCAATTACCTCTGGAAACTTGTTAAATTCATCACGATAAACCAACTGACCTTTCTCACCTACTATCTCTTACAGGTGCTCCGCTAGTGTATATCGATAGATACCGCAGACAGGGTCACCATTTCATTTTCACCCATTAAAAAAGAAATAATCCCAAACTAACTAACACAGCTATGTTATGAAATCTGATAGAGAAAGTTTTTTTGGAATTTTTTTATGCAACTTAGAATGGCAAACAAGCTGACGGCCCACCCAGATGGAAAGTGGTAACGGTCACCAACAGACATGGAAATACGTAGAATACCATTTTCATCACTACAATTATTTAATGACATACTGTATAATTTGAACATACTTTAGGCGAATTCCAAAAGAGGATTCTCGATTCGTTTGATTATTTCTTTGACTACGTTATCCTATTACGCCGGCAGTGCTGAATAAAATTTCACAATTATTTTTACAATCAATAATCTGGGCGTTGCTACATTTTTTTTTTTTTTTTTTAGTGGAAATACAAAATCATTAATGATAGATATAATGTGCAACTCATTGTACGTCATTTTTCAATCAACAATCTACATTCACGTGAGTGAAGCAGAGGGAAATAATTAGTATAGATTAGAGATAATTAAATAACATTACCTAATCACAGTTCGTTATCTGTGATAAGCAGATGCGATTACTCTATCTGACAATGCGTACCGTTATTTTACATCGTTCACAGTACCAGACACCGTATAAACGAGTACATAATAGGTAAGTATCGTTACAATATCGTGTCATGGTATAAAAATATTGTAAATATAAGCGTTTATCATAACACGTATCTTGAATTACAGGCGTGATACGTAACATGACAAGATTTTTAGCCTTAATAGAGTGCATTGACTTCAATATTTACTGAAATATATTTATTTAATAGATTCATTATACGAGCCGTTAACTGTCCACTGCTGAATATAAGCCTCATACCACAAGGCCAGAAAAGGGAGGTTTTGCCAGTAGTTGCCACGCTTGGCAGACGGATTGGCAACTGCAGTTAGGTTTTGATAATCTTTAAAAAGGGCGTCCCTTTTGCTGCATTTTTAGTTTTTGGTGAGTGCATTGGTAAATCTGTAAAGTTTACCAAAAATATATTCCAATATTATAAATAAATAATTTTAACAGACTATTAGATACAGAGAGCGTATTAATTAGTTAGTAAAGAACATTTGTTTTTTTTTAGAGAAATATTCATTAATGATATAAAAACTATATACTCTCTCTTCTCTTTTTCATATAAGAGTTTCCTCTTGTCGGTGCAACTAATTCATGCATCTTCTTTCAGCTAGTACAATCCCAGGCCATATCCTTGACCTCCCTATACGACATGATACCTAGTGTTGCCGTTCACCTGACGGTAAGTGACTACCGCCGCCATGATCACCCACAAAACCAAAGGCATAGCAAGTGTGCTGCCGGCCTTTTAAAGGAAATATGCTCTTTTCTTGAAGGTTATGATGTCGTATCGGAAATACTGCTGCTGGAAGTTGATTCCAAAGAGTGGTTGTGCTGTGTTTTGGTTGTTGAGTTTACCTTTAAACACTGTATGAGCTGTTACTTCTTTAACGTAGTTTGGTAGATGTTATAAACTTAAATAGCTTTAATAGCAGTAGGCACTTCTTTTATAAATAAATGAATGAATGAATGGATGAATGAATGAATGAATGACTGAATGAATGAATATTTATTTGCAAGAAATATGGTAAATATACAGATAGATAAAATAATATTAAGTCCACATATTTCGCCACAATTAGGCATGCAAAATTTTAAATACTTAAATATTAAATTAACAATTCTTATAAAAATATGTAAATTTAACCTACACTTTGGTCCTTCTAGTTTGTCATTTGGTCTATTTATACGCATTCTGGTGTCCGATATTCTTTTGAAATAAATTTTTGATGTGATAACACAATATCGATTCCGTCCTGCCACGCACCTATCACGCGTGTATATTTACTAGTAGATATCTACGTCATCGCATGGGCCGCCCCATATTACTATATTTTATTATCAACACACAATGTACTTTATATGATACACAATGACAAATAACTTTAATGGATGATAAGGTGCTTTTTTTTATCAAGGATTTTGTTTTTTTTTTTTATTTTCTAAATTGTTTTATTGGCGTTCATGAGTGTTATAATTGATAATTATTGTCTTCTGAAGGTTGTATTGTCTAATCGTTATCATTGTAGACTAGCCATAACCCGTGGCTCCACTCGCATACCATTATATTTCTGTTTCTACTAAATTTCATATGTCTAATTTCCAAACTGACGATACTCCAAGATACAATTTTCAAATCTAATTTTACCCCCTTCGGGGTTGAATTTTCAATATTCCTTTTGTATTATTCACCTACGATGTATAATGAACCTTTCAGTGAAAATTCTTAATATAGCAGTTTCAGCTGTGCATTCATATATTTTTTATACCACTGAGGTGACAAACAGCCATACGGCCCACCTGATATGGCCCATGGTAAGCAGTTACCGTAACCTATGAACGTCTACAATACTTGGGTTATCACGCGCGCGTTGCTCACCCCGAAGAAACCTTTTTTCCCCCTTTTTTGAAGAACCCCATGCTGTAGTCTCTTGGAAAGAGCTCAACAAAGAGCTCATTGCATACCCTGAGCGTTCGTGACATATGGTTCATGTATAGTGATAAATGGATCAGACAGTCAACAATCAGCATTCTTATTTAATTATATATAGATTCTATATGTGCTCCTTTAACCAAAGGTTGTCTGTAAGAGATTGTCCTAGCGATAAGACCGCCTTTTGTACATTTATATGTATATTTTAATCTGTACTCCATGCTACTGTATTTCAATTGAATTGATTATATATTATTGTTTATTTTTATGTTTTTGGTGCGAGAGTGAAATAAATAAATAGAATTTTAAAACAATTTGTTTTGTCATTACCATTATAACATAGTAGTTGCCACGCTTGGCAGATGGGTTGGCAACCGCAGTTACTGTTTTGGTGACGTTTTAAGAGTGACGCTGCTGGACAATTAACTCGATTAATAAAATACCTTAATCGCTTCTTAAAATACCCAAGGGAAAGGAAGGGGGTGGCCCATTTTTACCATAATTTAATTATAATTTTACTATTAGGATACTTAAATAGTAAATAGTTAAAAATAGATAATTTTTACAATTTTTAAGCAGCCACTCAAAAAAAATATTCATGTTACCAGGATTTTTGAATGGTTTTTTTTTATTCCACTATCTTTTCTAGATACTAGCCCTCCTCAACAAGTGGCAAGCGAATCCATCGATGGATTCGTTACTGCTATGAGTCGAAGCGAGACATCGGACGTTGCTACCTCATTGTATCACATGGACTTCCTTAGTGATGAGGATTCCATAGACATATTTGGTGTCACTTGTCTTTAGAGCCTGAACAGATTTGCATGGTTTTGTTAGGTGCGGGGTATCGTTAAACCTTACATGATCCCGAACGACAAAGGTAATATTTCTTTTTGAAAATATTTTGTTTATGTCATGGCAACAATGTTTTTTTAATTTTCGAAGGAGAAAATGTGCTTGATTTATTTATAACTAAACAGATGTCCATATCACAAAACGGCAACGCCGAAAATAATTCTTTTTATATGTTGTAAATACGTACATGCCGTGTGGTCCCGGCATAGAATAGGCCACCCTTTCCTTTCCCGCGGACCTCGTAAGACGAATAAGGGAAGGGCGAGGGATGGGTAACAACATCCCTCTTAAAACATCTCCAAAGCCTAACTGCGTTTGCCAACCCGCCTACCAAGCATGACAACTACTGGCAAACCCCCCTCTCCCCCAAGATAATATGATGGTTGTAAATACGCTTGTATTAAGATCACAATAAAATAAATATAATTTCGTTCTACATACCTGGTACAGTAACTTTGGACTGATAACCAAAGAGGCGTTCTGATAGGTATAATAAAAGTTTATATGTCATAAAACCATTATCTATTTATATCTAATATAAAAAACTAACACCGTCATTCCCCTCTGTACATTTGGAGCGAGATTGAACAAGTATATGTAGTTATTATCGAAGCGATAAAATTAATATTGAAATGTTATAAAAATGAATAGCGTTCTATTGATAACAGCTAAGTCCTTTAATCTGTACTAGAAATATCTGTATATGTATATGTAAAGATAGGACATAATCAGCTTTAGATATAAAAACAAAACACTAAGAATCAGTGGTTAGATAATAAAGAATAATATCGAATAGGTATCGAAATCTTATAACGAAATGAGGTATATATAGCTCTTTACCTTAATCTGATCTCACATATTCTTATCAATAATAATTTATTATTACGACAAATATATCAAACAATAGATATATGGTATTGCTCTACCAAAAAAAAAAAATAGCAATTTAATTATCAATCGAAGAATTATCGTGTATAGAACATCATATTTCGCTAACAAATTGGCATTAAAATCGTAGGTCAGAAATCAGTGAAACTTAAGTGAGATTGGATCACATTAGCCGTATGGGTTCCGATATTTGGGCAAACATTGAAAAATCCGACCCAGGAAGCGATGGCGTGATGACTTAGACGCATTTAAAAGAGACTAGTTTGAGGTGGCTCAGAACAGGAAATTTGGGAAGGAGATGAGAAAGACTTTTGGCCAACAGATCTTCCAGATCATTGATTAATAATAGATAGACATCGATTTCAATAGTAACAGTAATATGGAATCACCGTGAGATGTAAACACTGTCGATTAACAAAATAATACACCAATAAATCAGTGGTAATAAATACAGGGTACAGAGGAATAACACCTGAGTCCTCAGGAATGGCAACGCATAGGGGGTATCATGGGCGAAACAGTATACTCTGTTATGTTCACGGTACTGCTCATGTTTATAGGCGACAGTTACCACTTTCCATCAGGTGGGCCGTCAGCTTGTTTGCCATTCTAAGTTGTATAAAAAAAAGGGATTTATATCCTCCTCTTATTGATAAACCAATGTCCAGTAATGGGACATTTTTGTTGAAAGAAACAATACAAATAAATAGACCAGTACTAGTGTTTGTACTAGGAGAATAGAAATCTCTAAGAGATGTTAACAGTTTCAATAAACAATAGTTCACAGGAGAAAACGTTTACGATCATGTGAGATCGGGCATAAAAGATTAATAAATCTTTTATATAAAACTAAAACGAGATTTTACAAAGGTTATGAACAAAAATAATGATGAAATGACAGTGCAAGTCGTTGTAAACCAATGTAAATAAATCTATGTCGAAAGGATGAATACAACTAAATAGATCTTTGTACTAGGAAAACAGAAATCCCAAAGAGGTATCAGTTGCAACAGTGAATATAACAAATACAAATGAGGTAACGTTTACAACGCGAAATCAGACAAGTAGAATTATCAGAAGACAAAATCTCTTACAAAACCAAAACGAGATTATCTATATAAAAACGATGACAAAATGAACTGACTGTGTGTGTGAGAAGCTGAACATTAAAGCTGTGTGAGCATACAATATGTCATTCAAACCTAATCTAAATTGTTACTACAAGCGAGTGGACTAATCGCCGCGCAGACTGTCCATGTGCTTGTACGTGACCCACGGGTTATCTGACAGCGCACCCCGGGTCAGCTGATAGCCTATAGGTACATTACACAAACAAGCATATAAATTGTGATATCACCGTGTTATCATATTAAAATGTAAAAACTTTCTCGATCCATGTTTAATTAAATGTTTCTTGCAAACATTCAAAGTTCAAGATGACTGTATTGTAATCGGTACCCTATTAATAAGTGGAACAAAGATTACAGTTGCCCATACAGATATGTTTGTATATACTACGTAATGCTTCAATATGAGCGCAAACCATATTTTATTTCAGAAATATTCAGAATTGATAGAATTTATTTTTGTTTGAAAATAGCAACAACTGGGTTTCTTATCTATTCTTCGTAAGTGAAACTGCATACCGAATCGAGCATGTCATAAAAAATACTTAAAATTAAGTTAATAAAATATATTATGTTTATATACTGTAGTATACAAAAATATAGTAAGCTATAAAATTACTTGGTACACCCGGTAGAATTAAAAATAGCAACAAAGAAACTTATGATTAATGAATAACGCCTTTCGAATTAAATCCTCCAAGGCTGTTAAAGATTAGCAACAGCCAATGAACTTTGTTATCTCTCGAAGACATTTTATCAGCGACCCTTTTTGTTCAAGATTTGGCAGTATAGACGTTTTAATAAAAAGTAAATTTTTCGTACTTGCAATATTAGAACCATAGATATAGACCGTTTAACCGCTAGAAGGTCAAACATTCAAATTTTGTTGATTACACGCACTTTTGTATTTATTTTAATTTATTATAAAACTTGAGGCACGGACAAGCATTTCATTTTAACCAAGAGCTTCTCACCTTCAAGCGCAAACATACGTGTTTTGGACCTTCGTTGCCGAATAATAATACGCAAAGTACGAGTCAGCGACCATTGGACTCATCGTATGCCAATTCATCGCACAAGTTTTGACTACGAGAATGAGAAGACATCTAGTAAGGATCGAGGTTAAGGCGTCGGAGGAGCAGCAGCAGACAGCAATCGTCCATAAACGCATTCCGGAACGGTCTGCCATCCTCCCTAACCCCATCTCCTTCGCTTCAATTGTGTCACACCGTGCCTTTTCACGTTACAATTCTTGTGTTCAGCAATAAGAAAGCTTTGTGTATAGCTAGCACAGGCTGATCTTACAGACCAAGAATCAAACGTAAGTACCTTCATAATTTGCCAAAATGAGTATAAATGAGGCTAGTGTTAAAATAAATAAAGATCCCCTAATAGGCTAGTCGCTAATAATGAAAACGATAATGAACTAAAGGATCTAGTCAAGACGCGTGGCATATTAAAAAGCAGGCTTACTAAATTTTCTAATGCCGTTAGTGATATTACCCTCGAACAATTAACTAATCAAAATGCGCCGATATAAAATTACGCATGCAAGGTATTACAAGCTTATTTGCAGAATTTAGCGATGTTCAAACAAAAATCGAAAAAAACGAGATTCAGATTTAGATTTGACGCAACGAGAATTGTTTGAAGATTGCTATTATCATGCACTAGCTCAAGCTGAATGTTTGCTCAAATCGGTAGAACTAGCGCGTCCAGTAAGGGTAGTAATAACAGTCTATTGACCATACCTGTATATCATTGGATTTATCTCTAGTACACAATTCCGATGAAAAGCGATATTCAGAAATTCCACTACCTAAAATCGTCACTAAAGGAAGCGCGGAGTTAGTTATCGAGTTTAGAATTCTCTGCTAGTAACTATGTGGTAGCATGAACTACTTCTCAACAGATAAATAGCATGCATAACCACGTTAAGGCCTTATTCACTATTCAAAAACTTTCTGAATCACCACATGCACTCAGAAAACTGACAGATATTATTCTTGAAATTTACGCGCATTAAAAATATTAAGCCTAAATACGTTAATTATATTTATTATAACGTCTAAGTTAGATGAAACCACCGAACGTGAATGGCAACAATTTAAATGCACCACACGAAAATATATTAATGATATTTCTTCACTGAAGGTAGATGATTTACTCATGTTCTCAGAGACTTGACATGTTGGAAACATTGCTAGTTTCACACAGAGTTAACAGTGACGTTAAAACTCAAAACGCGACTTTACAACAATCGTCTATTATCCGTCACATAAAACATCACATCATAAAGTGCACTGCAATATTTCCACCAATAAGTCACAGCAAGGTCGAATCATACTAAGAAATCGTGTTTAATGTGTAACGCCGATCATCCACTTTATTCATGTCAAACAGACACTAACTTAGACGCTAAACTGCAATTTATAACCGCAAATAAATTATGTGAGAACTGTTTACGTCCAGGGCATTCAGTTAATATGTGCAAATTTGGACTTGTAGACTGTGTTTTAAAAAACACAACACGCTTATTCATAATAACGTGACTGATCGAGTAGCGGTCGTATCAATGCATCTATCCGACACTGGAACCCCGGGTTCTAGTCAAATGACCCCGCGACCGTCGCACCGCCCGCGCCGTCCATCCCCGCGCAAATTCATTCGTCTCGAGTAAACAGCACACACATAGATAATTCTAATTTAATTCACAAACAATCTACTATGCGACCCGTTATATTGTCTAAAGTCGAGATAGCCGATAGGTACAATAAGTTTCACTTAGCAACTGTGGTAGTCAACATTGTTTTATTTCTAAACCACTATGTAGGTGTTGTCATCACAGATATGTGATATCGAGATCAAATCACGCATTGAAAATTACTCAGCACGCATTAAATGTTTTGTGTTGCCGCACATTACATCTACGCTACCTACTGCTATGTATAGTCAACGCGCGCAGTCGTTTATGATACCTGACTATATCTGGCTGATCCACAATATTATGAATCTCAAAATATTGATATTTTAAAGGCGCAGACTTATTTTTATTATGCGAGGGTAAAATAACCCAATGGACCCTTTTACAAAATACAAGGTTAGGTTGGATTATTTCAGGGCCTATTGATTTAACACGCACAATATCAATACGTTGTCCAATGTAACTTCACTCAATCTATTGACACTCAGTTACGACGGTTTTGGGAGTTAGAAGAGGTGTAAAACTAGTGACATACAGACTGACGAAGAACGCTCTTGTGAGGAAGCTTTCATTCGTACTACCACGCGCAATAGTGACGGAAGCAGCTTGCCACTGAAACAGTCGCCATCTGTTTTGGGTGAATCTTTGTCACAAGCTGAACGTCGTTTTTTGGCACTAGAGAGGCAATTAGAACGTAATTCTAACTATAAAAAAATATATTTTAAATTTATACACGAATACATCGAATTAGATCATATGACGCGAGTAACTTTATATGGAACCCCACACTTCTTTTTACCTCATCACGGCGTGTATCGTGAGCACAGCAGCACAACAAAACTTCGCGTGGTGTTCGATGCTTGCCGCCACCAGTAGTGGAGTGTCTTTAAATGACATTCAACAAATCGGACCTCCAGTGCAGGGTGATTTAGTTGACATTTTGCTTCGTTTCAGACAACATAGGTACACTGCTTGTGCAGACGTCGAAAAGATGTACAGGCAGTGTCTCCTAAACATTACAACGCGATCTCCAGTTGATTGTGTGGCGTGACAATCCATCTGAACCGTTAGGTATTTATCAATTAAACACGGTAACGTATGGGACAGCCTCCGCACCGTTTCTTATTGTTAGGTGTTAAAGCAGCTGGCACTCATGCAATCAGAAGAAGGACTCTTCTATTTAGTACAAAAAACTTTTGTACAAAATAGAACAGAAATATATGAGTGGGAAGGAACTTTGGCGTCATGTAGAGAGAAGGCTCAGCTGATCTGATCTCGCGCGGTATTCAGATGGAGGATCTCTCATCTTCTACTTTATGGTAAATACTTCAGTTGCAATAATGTGTGACTCTCAGCAACTATTGCCTGAGTTGAAATAGTGTGACGCATTCCTACGCTACTGATCAAGACTGCGAACGTACATTCTTTCCATTTGTTGGATTTTCTCAATATAGTCGCATGAGAAGAACTTCGCATATATGCAACGTTTTATTCATAATACGCGCAATAAAAATACTCAACGGTCAGGTACTCTCACTGTCAATTAATTTCTGATATAACTTTGGCTCGACTGTCTCAACTAGAATCGTTTTCAGATGATATAGGTTACTCACAAATAATAGTACTCTAGTTAATAAGCATAAGTAAATTAAATTTATTTATTGATAAAAATAAACTAATTCGTGTTGGTGGTCGGATTGTAAATTCTCCCGACTTTAATTTTGATAAAAAACATCCGATTTTAATTTCATCTAAACATATTTTCTCCCTACTACTATTCAGACACGAACACAAGCAGTTGTTGCAGGTTGAAGGTTGTTTATGATTGCATTATTTGTAAAATGACTTTCTTATGGGAGATTCACCAAAAGAACGCTTAACTTCGGGCTTTCCTTTTATGCGTTCTGGGGTGGACTACGCCGGACCAATCGTAAGGGTAAAGGTGCTAGGACGACAAAATGCTATGTGTGCTTATTTATTTGTTTTGTAACGCGCGCTGTACATTTAGAAGTCAGTGACTTGTCAACAGATGCATATTTATTAGCGTTAAAGAGATTTATATCTAGGCGTGGCAACCCATGTAAGATTGTTTCTGATAATGGTAGAAATTTTGTTGGATTGATGAATGACTTTAAACATTTTTTAGCTAATTGTTCGTCACAGATTATAGAATATGCCACAGCTCAGAATATTCAATTCACATTCATACCGCCTTATGCGCCTCATTTTGGTGGATTATGGAAGCTGGAATTCGGTCCTGTAAGAATTTCCTACGTCGTATAGTAGGAAACGCGCACTTAACCTACGAGGAGTTCAGCACAGTGTTGACACAATTTGAAGCGGTCCGAACTCCCGTCCTTTAAGCCCTATGTCCTCAGATCCACAAGATTTGTCACCTCTTAGTCCAGGCCATTTTCTAGTGGGACGTCCACTTACTGCGCCTGCTGGTGATGACTTCACTGAGACGCCTGTTTATCGACTGACACGTTATCAACGAGTTGAGCAGATTCGACAGCAATTTTGGTCCCGTTGGGCGAAAATACGTGTCAGAACTTCAAATAAGGACTAAAGGAAGGAAGAACACACTTGAACTGCAGCCTGATATGCTAGTAGTTATTAAGGACGACAACCTACCGCCGTTAAAATGGCATTTCGGTGAATAGTGAAGATCTTCCCTGGCAAAGACGGCATCACTAGAGTAGCCGATATTCGCACATCGTCAGGTGTCGTGAGACGCGCTTACAGCAAGATATGTCCCTTACTTGATGACTAATTCTAGTTTTAAGGTTTTAAAATCTTCATGTTCAAGATTTGGCAGTATAGACGTTTTAATAAAAAGTAAATTTTTCGTACTTGCAATATTAGAACCATAGATATAGACCGTTTAACCGCTAGAAGGTCAAACATTCAAATTTTGTTAACGGATAGAACTACACGCACTTTTGTATTTATTTTAATTTATTATAAAACTTGAGGCACGGACAAGCATTTCATTTTAACCAAGAGCTTCTCACCTTCAAGCGCAAACAAAAGGTCTTGTGTTAAAACAAAGAAAATAGAGTACTAAAGATCTCTATCTACATTTCTTGCTTTATTCATTTCGTTGTCTCTAATCATGCATACACTCGAATTCAGAAGAGACTCGAATTCTCCTTTAGGTGGAAAAACTTTCAATTGTGGTCCTCGACTTCACTATCAGGTCTACCTGAGACAAAAGTCGTATTCTAATACATGGCAAACTCTCGTGTCAAGACGTCCTGGAATGTCTTCATTGTATACGATGGTGTCTCTAAAACTATGTACCTTGAAGAATATCTGTTTTAATTTAGAAGAACTTGTAAGTTTAGACTCCCTTTTCCGCATTTAGTATTTGGACAATTTGCATGTAGAGTCGCGGTCAAGCTTCGCCCATAAGCGTAGAAGCTTTCTGATAGCTTTGCAAGCTTCGCGAAGCGACCTTACTGTTTAAAATGAAGAAAAAAAGAATTGTTAGTAATGGGAGTCTAGAAGTCCCATTGCTAGCAATATACCCGCAGGAGATTAGGCCAAACTCTACGTAGTTCCTCCTAAAAACATTGTGGTCAATTCTTGTTAAATATGTCACTGACAGTAGACTGAGTAGGCTAACTGACCTGCTTTCATCTTTACCTATCATCAATAATTTTTAATTTAATTTACCGAATTTCATTATCACCCTTTACTGTATAGAGTGAGTCTTTGTCAGCCGGGCGTTTCTTTGGAGTAAAATCAGTTTCGGCATAGACGACTAGTCTGTAGCCTCAACTGTGTGTGTTTATTTAAGAAATAATGTTCCTATCAATATTTTAAGATTTTTCTTCACAAAGCTTGGCGAACACATTTTGTTTGAGAGTCGTCGGTTCGAGGTTACTACTTATTCATAAATATTACAATTATTAATACCGACTAAATAATTTGCATATAAAAGATACAATGTGAAACAAAAACCGATACATTCTTATGTAAACACGTTAGTACTCAAGCACGATATATACGCTGTAGTTAATATTTCTCATACTCATATTTCATATATAAGAATGAGAAACTATTTCTATAGTCGGATTCAATAGAATTTAATAAAAATGTGAGAGAGAATGACTAATTGTCTCACAAAGCAGCGCGCTAATGTCCAAAAGTAGTACAAACAAAAAGTTGATTACATGAATGTTTCGATTCATTACAAATTTCATTCAGAGAATGTTTCTACGATAATTAAACGTGGTTACATTTTCATTATTTTATTATAATAGTCTATATTCGTGTGAGAGTGACGTCCCATGGTGCCAATACTTTCTAGTCCGCTTTGGTTATATACAATGTATACTGATATGACTTATTAGACGTAAAACTAGTAATTTAAAATTCAAAGCTCTTTCCTGGTATTCGATCTTGCGATCTCCGGACTGCAGTCGTGTGATCTCCGATCGAGATGTCATTGCTTAGTGAAAACAAAGCTGCTTAATTATAGACATAAATCATAATAAAGCTAAATAGAAATCAAGTTTACTGACTAGCGTTATCATGTCATAGTCGACGACGCTGCGCACGATTCGATGTTTACAAAGTAATTAGAGCTATTCCAAGTTTAAATAGAGTATCAGTGACCTATGGCCAAGAGCGGTGCCCTCAAAAACTGCGACCCACGATACGAACTGACCTCCGCCAATACTGCGCTCGTTTATCGTGCGATGAGTAATATACGTGTGACAGGATGAAATGCAAATCGTGATAAATGCACAGAGAATGAGAAGTGCGCTTAGATCAATATTAAACCGACTTTGTTATACGGAACACTTACAAAATGTTAAGAGTTGCCAGTAATGAAAAATGCTAGTAGTTGTCATGCTTGGCAGCCGCACTTAGTCTTAAGAGGGACACTTCTGGACATCCCTCGACCATTATGTTCCCTTAGTTACCTCTTACGACACCCACGAGAAAGGAAGCTCATTCTACGCGGCACATATATACTTTTTTTTATAGGAGGACAATAGAATGGTAACCCCGCCTGTGCTATCGGTATATGCAGGGGGGGCACCAGTGAGGTATGATAAATGAGAATGCTAGGGAGAGGCACGTGCGGGTTTCCGATCCTAAAGAAACCTTAATATACCCTAAGATATCTTTGCCAATTCAATGTTCGGGTCACCTTAAACAATTCACGCTGCAGGTGTGTAAAGTGTGTTGTAACACAGCGATGTATGTGTTCACATTTTTTACTCTTAGAGCTTATTGCTGTTTTCTGTCAGTAAAAGTAATTAAAGAATGTTCCTAGCAGCGAAAAGAGATACATTGTTTATGCATGAGTAGATTGTAACCACTAAAATAGGTTCTTCAATTGGTAGAATGTGCAAATATCTATTGAGTTTAGACCTGATTTGGTCAGATGCTTGTTTGATTGCAGTTTCAATAACAAAGACATTTATACCTTTCTTGAACAACTTTGAGTATGCCATTTCATCAGAGAATTCAAATAATTTAATCCCGGCTATAAAAGCGGCTGATACAATATCTGAGACTATTACATTAGTTGCGTTTACTACACTACGGTAGACCTTAGTATAATCTACACAGTTATCTTTTATAAAACAATTGTAGTTACTACTTCACAAACATATTATCATTCTAAAACATTTATATATCTATTATAAAACATGCTTTTATTATATCAACTGATAACTGTCCGCTGTTGAATATAGACCTACCTCATAAGGAAAGGTTTTGCCAGTAGTTACTGTGCTTGGCAGGCGAACTGATAACTGCAGATGGGCTTTGATGATTTTTTAAGAGGAAATGCTGCCCATCCCTCGACCATTTAATTCTCTTAGTTGCCTCTTACGACACCCATGTTCATTCTATGCCGAGACTACAAAACAATATATCAAATAGAAATTTCAGAAACTGGCAAAAACGATCTAACGATCCAAATGAGCAGAAAGATGGAGAACAAAATTTGTCATGACCTTTTTGGATTTTCGTGTCGACTATTTGTTTTGAACTTGCCGATATATCGTTGGAAATATCTGCGCAAATAATCGTGGTAAGAACCGGTTCATTATGTATATTAACAAAATATACTCAACACGACTTCCGTTTTAATCTACACTAAAAGTCATAGAATAGGCGACATTCACGTTTTTAACTAAATATAACGTATAAGATATATTTAGTCTTATAAGCGGATTAATTACAATGAATCGATAAGACCGTGATGCCGATAAAGTTTTAGGTTAAAGTATACAAACAAAGTAAATGGCTTTAAACAACAAAAAACAGAACGAACCAACATTTTAAATAAAGCAAATAATTTTGGTGCTTCAAATAGACGCGAAAATCTCTGATACAGAAGATTTTGTACAAAAGTTGATTGCATGGATCTGGTACAATTCGTGTTTCTGTCGCCAATATTGGTTTAAAAAATATTACAGTAGCTAGGCACAGAGACAACACTATAGTCCTCAGGAAGGAAACAAAGACGTGACGATCTTTTTAATGATATCAGTAATGTTCTCAAATGCGCTCTCGTTATTTGCTACGTTGCGTTGTTTTTGTTGAAGACGTAACAGAGAGAGAGACGATTCCGCCAAGAAAGAGCCACGATGGTTTTCAAGATCTGCGCTCTCTTTATTAACTAGGTACCACTTATTGTCAAGAGACCTGCCCAAACGTTTATTTACAGTAGAATAAATCCATCTAGCAGTTTTAGCTGGAATAATGCAGCGCCGTAACAATTAGAGCACGTAACAGGCCTCTGTCTCCGAACCGTACGTACTCACAATGTACAAACAGCTAAACAAACACAAATACTAGCAATGCGTCACAGTATCACCTGAACACACTGTGGCCTACGTCAGCGGCGCCCCCGATTGTGTGCCCGTACCAGTATTCAACTATGCTTTCAGCGTTCTTTACTTTAAATGGTTTTTAAGTGAACTTAAAGATTGAAAGACTCACGCTTCAACAATCCACCAATTTTTGTTAAGTGTAAACATACAATGAGCAGTTTTTTTTTTGTTTTCAGACTGAATTCGTGTACAATAACAATTCTGCATGTTATTTTAATAAAATTATCAAATTGTATTTTCTAGTTTTTCTTCTAAAATATTCTTTGTTCTTTTATTTTAAAAGCATCTTCAAAAATGCTCAAACAAATTATTGTACTAATAAATTTTAGTGATTGTGCTGTATGATAGCCTAGATTGGTACCCTCTGTGTCATTACATTAAATATTTTTGGTACAAAACAATAAAGCTTGCACTTATGTTTCTATTTCAAAGATAAAAACTTGTATACCTATAACAATCATAGTCATGAAAAGCATATCTATATTCAGTCTCTGTAGTTAGAATATTTCATGATTTCCTTAGCTAATTCTGCCATTTTATAGATTTTATCTAATTACTTTTATCCCATTTTAGATTCTTGATCTTAGAGTTTGACATTTTTGAGTTTAGAAAAAACTGTCATTACGAGACTTGCTATCGAGTCATAGTTGAACATCAAATGTAACTTGATTTCCAATTTTTCGTTTGAAGCTCTACACAAAAGACGTGCGTGAGATTTATGACACGAATCGAGGTTTGGCCAATTTAGTTTTTCTCTTTACCTCATAAGAGATCTGACGTCATGATATTTAAAAAGTGTACTGTTTACGACAGAATAATCATTTCGAAAACCGGACCTGATCGAGACTGCCAAAAATTTTATATGGTTGACGATCAATATCCTAGAAATAAAATGATCACAAGTCTATTAATTCATTGTCAAAGCAATATAAAAATTTATGCGCCATAATTTTTATAGCCTCATAAATTATACGAGTGGAAAGTCTATACTGCATCATTAGAAGAACGTCAACACTGCATCATAAGAGTAATGAAGCGGCCGAATTGTCATATAAATATTAAGCATTAAAATCTTTTTAAATTGGATTAAGCCATATAATAAAACTATAATTAGACTGTTTGTGCACACATCACGCAAAAATTGGTCGACAGATTTTATTAAAATCAGGTGATAATTTAATACCAGGGGTCAATACGCAGAATTTTGCGGTAATGAAATGTGTCATTTACTATGGAAAAATTCAACAAATACATTTTTCACTGCAAAAAACCGATTTCAATCGTGAAAGATATCAAAGTATAGAACGACGAGATATTTTGTACAGTACTTTGGCTTCGAAAGAAGCAATTTTTTGCTTTGCGAAGAATGAAAACTTTAACCGTAACAAAATTAATAATAAGTAAGTTATTAATAACAAGCAAATTTTTAAACAGAATTGAGAACGTAACAAACAGTTTTAAAAATCGTTTCAAAATACGATTACATCTAATTCTAATCTAATCTACAACTAACAAACACTAAATTCTACAACATTAAAGAGTAACATGGAATTGTTGTGTATGTAAAGTGGAAAAGCTTAGTCACCAAAATACCTTTTTATAAAATACTACCTAAAGAAAAATGTGTGAATGAAAGGAAGAGAAACATGCTAACTAACAGTCTAGACGTCATAGTGTGAATTAAAAGGAAAAGTGTTATCGAAAAAGGGGTAGATGTTAGAAGAAAACAGCAAGACCCAACACAGCCCAAGGAAACCAGTTGGATCCACAACAACGCTAAACTAACATTTAGGGAAGATCTTAATTTTTATGTTAAAAACAGACTGAAATATGAAAACATAAACATGCAATAGACACGCAACGAAATCACCAATACAATTTAGGACAGTGAAAACCCAACCTAAACCTACATTACACAAAGTTTAAGACTTAAACAAACTTGATAAGACTGATATTACGTAGCAACATTAAATCAAATTAACAAATACACAAGTACACAACCTTAGTACACAACTGCCAAACAACGGCGCTAGTGTCGCGGGCACCGCTAACGCTTGTACGATAAGATAAAATAACGACAGCTTAATCTTAAGAAGTAACGCGTACAAAAGTCCATTTGCATCGATCAATGTTACAATATCTGTTTGTAACGGCCTTATCTTTGCTTATAACGATATCAACACAGCTATCCTTAAATCAAAAGCTATTTAAAACTATGAACATATAATTTAGATATTGCGGATCTAATAAATTGATATGTAAAAAGACGAACAACGATTCTTTTTTACTATTATTGTAAAAGAAGGGCGAAACTTGTATTATTCTAAAGTTACAGTACGATAGACAATATAGAAAAATAACGAGCGCATGTGTGTGAGTGCAATACGGAAAACAAAATACGTTCAAAATCATTTGAATAAGAGTATATTTACTTTGAACATTTTGGTTTTTACCAACATATTTATTTAAAACATCAATGACACTAATGAAGTTACAAATGTATCTTCAAAGTTTTTAATTTTAGTATAAATTTTACAATCACGAAACATGCTACAAAGATATATGTCAAGTTTCTCTTTTCACTTCTTTCACTCATTAATTAGCCAAGTTTATAAATTACCAAATAGGTATGCACTTAGTCTCGACACACGATGGGATCAAATTCAAAAATCCATAATACCTTGCCGTTAAACGGCGAACTGTCCTGTTTCCCGCACATGTGGTCCAGCATCCCATTCCTTGTCTCAACCTGCTTTAACAACAACACCACGTTAGCACTAATATATACAATCACCATCACTGTAAGCTAGATAGATACCTCGCGCAACATAGGCACCAGATATTTGCCTTTGAACCACATCGCGTTCACGCACCCAGCCCAACATTATCACTGATTGTATCCACTCAATGTACAAACGAAATTATTTTATCAGAAAATCACAAATCGATAATGTATCGGGCATTCATTCGATTAAACTTACTTCGTATTCAGATAAGTGGCGGACGTACGTGCGCGCGGTTGCGTCGCGGACGACTGAAGACGCGCGAACGGTGGACCGCGGCTGCACGGCCATGCGGCTCAGTGGCTGACTATTCACTAGTTGTAATCACATTGTCAAACGGCCCGTAGGCATTTACGCATCAAGTGTATTTACCTGTGAAAGTCCATTAATGCTTGATCTTGCCTAACACCGTCTGTGTTTAGTCACCTCCGGTCAAGTGCATGTTGCATTTATATTGTACATTAATTGGTATTCAAATAGGTATGGTAATATATTTATTTATGGCATCAATCGTTGAATTATTCATGCTAATCACCACTCATTATAATAATGTATCGATAAATGAGGATACAGAATTCTAATCGTGTGAAAATAATCTTGTACGAATTTTATTTCGCAATGTCTCTATTTTTAACATTTATATTAGACGGATTGACAAATTTTATTGCCTTTCGCAGAAAGAGTTCCACAAGTACATATGCGCCTTTTATTAAGGGGCCAAAACTCTTCTGGAAAAGAATTAAAAACTAACAATTCCATTAGCAGTGAGATAATGGAATTATTAATACCGTTTGATTTTCTTTGGAATTTTCGCAAAATCATGAACCACGCTATTGCATTGGATACTGGGGTTAATATTTTTTTATGTAATGTTTATACGCAATTTAAAAACATGAATGGTCCCAAACAATGTTATTGCAACTTTTAAAACATTCAAAATATCACCTTGTGAAGAAAGGCAAGACTATCTTTACAATATGATAGTTGTTGGAGATTCAAAGCAAATTGTATTGTATGAAAAGGAAGGATTTAAAAGCTAATCTACAGTTGTACTTAATCGGTCAAGTCCCATAAAACTCCAAGCTTTATGTTATGTTCGTGCAAATGGACAACAATTCTGAAAGTCTTTATTTCGTCCTCTACACCAGGTCAAACATTCTAAATACAATTAATATTCAACTCAGTTTGTTTAAACTACTTTGTGTATACGAATGCTTAGATACCAAAATTTTCGGGTAAGTAACCGGAATTTATCAATTGACCTCACGTCATATCTCAATGTTTGGGTTATTCAGAGCCCGATATTAAAGATCTCAGAGTTTGGGTACAACCAACGATAACATTATAACAATTTAGTTACTACTGACATTAAAATTTATTGATGCTACATATATTGTTAAGTGGTCACCATATTGGTGACCGCGGATAACATATTACACCATTATTACATAAATAAAAGCCAAACAATGATATCGATAGATCACACCGTTGTGGTCTGAGCTTCGTTTGCAAGTCTGGTTGCATAGCAGTTCTGTTATCATTTTACCAGGGCGTTGGAAGTTCTCCAATGACTAACGGTGAATAGGCATCGAAATCATTCTTTAAAAAAAAATCGCAATATCTATGATTATAGCCAAGTGCTCCGCAAAAATCAGTGCTATAGTTATTCGACTAATACTTAATGTTGAGCGGAGGTAAACAAATAACAAACAATCGGTAGCATTTTTGTTAACACATTTTTTAAATCAGTAAATTTTGCTGTTTGAATACCATATTTGTTGAATAAATATTTATTACTATTAAGGACATAAATATATAATTAATATTTAGTCGTCCAAAATACAGGCTATGGCTTAGTTTCGGTTCCCTCTAGATTTCAACGTACAATATTTTGATTTATTTTTTGTGTAAAATTAAATATTTTGTAAACTTTTTGTAATTTGTAGAGATTAAATAAACTTATTATAAATATTACTTCCTTCTACAACACGTACTTAGTGATGCGTAAATATAAACAAATTGGATTTATTTAATTAGGTGTTATTTTACGGAAGTCCATATAACCGGTTAAATGACTATTACTGTTTTGTTTAGTTCCGTTGTTATTAATAGGCATGAAATCAATAATATTTGGTGCGCAGAACTGATCATCACTAGAAGAAGCTGTATGACCTTCACTATCATTTACTACCATATAAGTCTACATAACAGTTTTTTTTATGTAAGAAAATGGAACTGTAACACTGGCTGGGCACCAGTGTCAAATGATAATTGAGGACGCAGGCAGGTAAGTCAGCACATCGTGAAGAGTTTGACAAAATAATCACGATGATTTCCGGGGAGAACCACGTGGAGATAGACTTGCAGTGGGACTGTTAGAAGTCATTACTAACAAACCTTTTCCCTTCAGTATATTACCAGTTATAGATAGTGAACACATGAGATCTCCTCAATAGTTGAATATAAAAAAACAAATATATCAACCGAATTTATAACCAAAACCCGTGGAAAAGTGCTTCAAAGATGTCTTAAAAACAATTGGAAATCGATCACAGGGAAGATTATAATGGTGGTAAATTCTACATAAAAAATGGTGAACTCAAACATACAAATGGTAATAAAATTGCGAAATTAAATAAACAAAATCATGCAAGTAACAAGATTTATAAAATGTCAAATGGAACTTCGTATTTGGAATAGAGTGTAAATGGAATATTTTTTAACATGTTGCTCTTTCAATAAGTACATATGTAGTCGGCATCCACATCTAATATTATTGAAAATGCTCTAAACACGGATCTAGATTCGAGTAAATATTTACGAACATTAAGATCACATGCCACATTATTATATTTAATTCGTGGTGCCTTACTTATATCTTATTAACTTTCATAACTTGTATCGCGTAAACACGCTGAATCCTGTTATGATGCGGTGAGAGCGTGCTGGGCTCATAACCTTTTGAAGGGAATTGTAATTAAAACGAATAAAACGGACTGACGAACGCTGAGATATTTAAGGGACACATTAAATTTAAAATATTTGAATTTATAATGCGAAATTAAAAGTTTATGAGGTTTTGCTGCGAAACGAGCAATTTTGCTCTGCAAAAAACGAAAGTTTGTCACAAAATTAATATGGGATTAAATTTGACTGGAGCAAATCCGATCAATTGCAAAAAGTAATAATGAAAATTAGTACATACAATTAATAACGTCATTGTGTAACGAAGCTATAAAAAATGCAAAGAACTGAGAATCTGCTTTTTTTAGAAAATCGCTTTAAAATTATGGTAATATTATCAAAGTCTGAGTAAATTCGTTTCCTGTAATTTTTTACCACTCTATCCGTGATCCGTTTGCATTTGGCGCACCATAAACTATATATTAACCAATATTAAAAATGAGAAAGTGAGATTTTATATTAATAGCCATGATTGCGGCACATGGTATGCATATTGTAGAAAAACACACTTGTACAAATTGGTACTGATCAAATTTGGTGTTGAAGGAATTTTCAAATGTTCTTCAATTTATTGCACTCAGAAAACAAATGACTTGGCGCCTTAACTGCTTGACTGTAATGAAATTTAATATCCACGTAACTTTTGGAATGGCGCTACTTTTTATTCCGGTGAGACGGTTGAAGATGTGCCAGCACATTTTTTTTTTATACCACTGAGATAGCAAACAAGCATACGGCCCTCCTGATGTTAAGCGATTACCGTAGCCAATCAACGCCTGCAATAGCAGGGGCATTACGCACGCGTTGCCGACAATACTGTAGACTCTCGGAAAGAGTGAAGCTAAATCTCTCCTGAGACTTAAAGGTTCGATACTGCTTGGAATCCTGGGTTCATCAACAATTCTTACAGCTCGTCGTAGCACTGAGACGAAGAGTTCGAGATTGTATAACGATACACTTACCTGGTACGTGTTCCACTGCTGCAGCAGGTGGTGGAGGCAGGCGGCGCACGCGCGCACGGTGCCCTGCGCGTCCTTTGGCCGCGAACGCGGCGGCCGCGGGTGCTGCTCGCCGAAGATCGGGAAGTACGGTTGCTTGTTCTGCAAATTATCGGACGGTTAGTTAGAGCCCGCGAAAGGAATTCTTTGTTAATGGAATAATAATCTCGCCTTAAGCATCTCTCTTAAAATATCACCGAGAGCTAACTGCGGTTGTCAACCCGCCTGCCAAGCGTGGCAACTACTGGCAAAAACCAAAAGCCTACATTTAGCAGTAAAGAGACGGCTGATATGAATCCCGCCTGAGCAATCGATATACGCTATGCCGGACACTAGTGAAGGATGATAGGTGAGAATGATGTCTAGTCAGTTGGCCCAATGTGATGAATTTATTTTGAATGAAATAATTTGAATCTATTTTACTACAAATTTTCTTCTTGGCAAAATTTTAGTAAAATAGAGTCAAAATAAAACATTTTAAACAATTTAACCGAGTGTTTTGGCACTTGTAAAACAATTGTATATAAAGGTATAAGATACGCCATTGAGGGTAATAATAATGAATTGTTTATGGCGCATAAAAAAGATTTACAGATAGAATTAAATGAATGATGTGTACCTAATAGATAATATGAAGAGGTTAACAGGCAATCGTATCAATAGTATCAGAGGTAGACTTTGTACGAAAGTCGATTGCTTGGGTACCTCTGTCCCATTCATGTATCAACCGTGAAGTAGTTGTGTTTGCATGGCTGTGTTTCGGTTTGAAGGGTGGGATATGGCGTGAACTGCCATAAGAAACCGTCCCGAGGTGCTGACACTGACTTCCTGGCAATGCATTTGAGATCGCCATTCCAATGTTCTCGCAAATAAAGAAATCTAATCTAATCTAATCTAGAGCAGAAATCGTCCTACACTGCATATATCCGTACAGGATTGCCACTCAAGAACCGTTCTTCCCCATCAGTTGTCAGTTCTTCGAGCTATTTCTAATTTATATAGAAGTCAAAGACTTCATAATAAATTAGAAATACCGACACAGAGACTTAACATGTTTCAAAGAAACAGGTATTGCATGGCTATTAAAATATATAATAAATTGTCTAATAATGTTAAAAATTTGACCAACACACAGTTTAGGAGAAGATTGTTCGACTCCCTAATTGACGGTTGTTTCTATTCTGTGAAAGGCTTTTTGAATAGATGTAATTTGTGATACTTGACGCTGTAAAGGCATAACATTGACTTATTATTCGTGATTGTAATTTGAAGTATTTGGTTTTGTTGATGTTATTATGACTATTATTTTGGATGTTGTAAAAAAAAAAACATTTACACACCGAAATGGTAAATATTGCTGAACAACTGTAACTTAAGATCTGCGACTGGCAATCACCAATATTTTGTAAATAAATTACCGGTCACTTTAGTTCTTTTGCGGGTAGCCTCAATTTCCATAGTTCGCCGAACAACTTGAAGCTTTCGCATACGGCCAACCGTGTAAGACTATAGGTCAACAACGTTGGGTGCTTGACATTATCTAATGTCACCCGATTAGTACACGCTGACGCCACAATTAAATTGTTTCTGTGGAGACTCGCGTGTTTGCCAAAATTGATATTCTATCGCCAAATGTGATCCTATCTACACAAACAACTTTAAAAAAAAAATAACTTTAATCGTGACAAAATTAATATAAGACCAATTTGATAGTAAACATCACAGCAATTATTACAAACGGTTCAGAATAAATCGAAAAAATCACAACATAACAGTAACAGAGTCTATTGATGTGCGTACAAAGAACAATTACACGATGTCGTATCAAGAGGTTCACCTCTCTTCAAAGACTCGCTGAAAATCTTAGTGAGTGACGAGAGCTCCACCGACAAGAGAGCAGCTCTTAAATAGGATAAATAGATAGACATATATAAAAATAAAAAAAAAGTACATAATGTGTTTTAAATAAAAATTATTCTAGACCGCACAACGGCGAGGCGATGTCGTGTAGTCTCACTTAATAAGTAAGCAAGTTAGCTCATATAAATTAGTTGCGAGTACAAACACAGCCTTGTCGTATTTGCCTAGAAGACAAACTTACAAGCAGGCGGCTAGTAAACAGGCCAGGGATCAGCCGATAACGCCGATAACCTAGACACCCGTGACACACCAGAGTTATTTGATTAGCTTTTAATTGTTCTTGTTTGTAAAGAATATAGTGGATCATAATTGGTGCTAGTTATGCAGAAAACAGCCATCTACTATGGCATCACATGTCATTTGTCTTCTACAAAGATAATTAGATAGATACATTTATTTGCCAGAACATTGTTTTTACAGATCTTGATTTATTGTGAAGTACAAATGTTCGCCTTATAGTTTAAAGCATGCAAATTTATTAGTTCACAAATTTCGCCACAATTTGGCGTGAAAAATTTAAATTAACTTTAATTATGTGATAACCCCCTCCCGCCTTCATGGAGTGACGACTTGAAATGCATTGCAGGGAGTCAGTGGATGCTGGTTGGCTCAGGACCGTTCTTTGTGGCAGTCAATGGGGGACACTTGTGTCCAGCAGTGGACGGATAATGGCTGAGATGATAATGATGTGATGATCATCATCGTCATAATTTCAGCCTGTATCTATTCACTGCTAAATATAGGTTTTTTTTTTTTAATAGGGGATAATGGTATGGTAACCCCGACTGCGTTATCGGTATACACTTGCGGGGCACCAGTGATAGATGATACCTGAGATATGAAAAGGCAAGTTGATTAACCCATCGTGATAAATACACCTTTTTTTACAACACAGTGACTACCGCCGCCTATGATCACCCACAACACCAACGGCATTGCAGGTGTACTGGAACACAGCACGATAGTTTTCAATGGGAACTGCGGGGAGTTCGACTTGACCAGGGTATATTGCTAGTGTTGGGGCTATTTGACCCCATTACTAACAATCCCTTTCCCCCATTGGACATAAGTTTTACCAATGCCTTTCAACATGTGCGTTTTGCTTTTTCGCATCCACCCACTTCCTGTCGTCTACATAATACTATCGATTTGTTTCAAATATGTGATAGTGTGGGGAAAGAAAGAGTCCCATTGCTAGCAATATACCCTACCAGGTCGACCTCTACGCGGTTCCACCTGACAACTATCATGGTTAATTCCAGATGAAGTCATCATGATCAGCCAACTGACCTGTTTTCATTCTCTTAGATTACCCTTCACTAGTGCCTCGCCAGCGTATACCGTTAGCACAGGCGGGACTTTCATTCCATTTTCTCCCGTTAAAAAAAATGTGATAGTAAATTAAAACTTATCATTGCATAGACGCCAAGCGTAATGATCATCGGGGCCACTTATCCCCAATACTAACAATACCTCTGTAAGCTGTTATCATATTAGTAGTAGCGTTGATAGAAAAAGATAGAATCAAAAAAAGCGACTAAAGGAATAAAAACATAAAACGAGAAGTAAAAATTGTAAAAGACGGAAATTATCATAAAAAAATGTCATACTAAGTCTTGTTATATCCACGCTACTGCTCATGTGTATAGGCGACGGTTACCACTTTCCATCAGGTGGAACGTCAGCTAGTTTGCCATTCCAAATTAGAAAAAAAAAATGGCTTCTAAAACAGACAATAATAAACGATTCGCTATCAATAGACGAATAAATACTATTTAAAGACGCAACAAACCCATGTGTTTATTTAGATTTGTTTGTTATTTTCGAATAATAATATTGTTATCGCGGCTATATCTAACCGGGAAGTTATTTACTATTGAGAGGAATCGACAAGAAATTCTTAAACCAGTTCAACAACGTAATTAATGACTTACTTGTGGGTGTACACACATGTACACTGTGACACACGATTCAAACAAAATAAGAACTAACGACAAGCTTGTAACTTGTTTGGTTAATGATTAATAAAACTATGATAATAGTATGAAAGACGAGCAAACGAGATGATAGGGAGCACTTGTAAAACACTAGCGACCCGCCCCGGCTTTGCACGGGTAAAAAGACAGATGAATTTGCATTTTAAATTAGTACTTGGACACATTTATTAACTCTTTATTGCACCAGAAACATAAAAATATATACCGACATATAATTCAAGTGAAATACAATAGTATATAGTACAGATCAAAATATACATATAAATGTACAAAAGGCGGTCTTATCGCTAGGGCAATCTCTTGCAGACAACCTTTGGTTAAACGAGAACATACAGAAGTGTTTCTTTGTAATGGTGTGAAAATGGAATGGTCACGCCGCCTCTGCCATCTGTAGACGCTGGCGGGGCACCAGTGATAAATGATAGCTGAAGATGTAAGCAGATCAATTGGCCTGTTGTGAAATTCGATAACAATTAATCACGATATTTTTCAAGGGGAATCACGTGGAAATCGACCTGATATATTGCTAGCAATGGGACTGTTAGAACTCATCACTAACAAACCCTTTCCCCCCAAAAGAAGTGAATAGGTGGAGTAAAAGTGAATTAATGATTTTTACGTGCATAAAATTATAATAATAATATAATAAAAGATAATTCAATATTCAGTGTAATGCTGTCCACTCATTGCCGTGTGGTCCCCACATAGAATAGGCCACCCCTTGCTTTCCCGTGGGTGTCGTAAGAGGCGACTAAGGGAACTTAATGGTTGAGGGATGAGCAGCAGCATCGCTCTAAAAACATCACTTAAACCCTAACTGGCGTTATCATGAGCACTTGCATTAACAGAGAAATTGCTAAGGATCTTTTAAGAAGAAATCCTATTAATCTTATAAATACGAAAGTTTGTAAGAATGGATGGATAAATGAATATTTGTTACTCTTTAACGCAAAAACTACTGAACGGATTTGAGTGAAACTTGGTAGACAGGTAGGTTAGTTCCCGACTTAACAAATATGTATATACTCGTACCATATATTCTTACTTATGTACGTTTATATTCATATGTATGTATTATTATTGTATCGTTCAAATATATTTATATATATATATATATATAATGATTTATAATTTATATAAATATTTATTCTAACTTCTGTTTAGCACTACTACTGCCCTCTCACTACTTGCTATGCCACTGCGTTAGGTTGACTGGAAGAAATCTCTTTTAGAGATAAGTTCACCTTTGCTAACATTGTTATTACTGTAGTGTGTTTTAGAGCAAAAATATATAGCTTATATATAGATATAGCTTAGTAATAAAAATTGTGTAAAAGGATAACTAGAAACCCAGCGATGATAAACGACTCCAATATAGTATAGACAGGATCCCTGTACGTGCAACGGACTAGACTTACATAGGTGAAGATCATACACTTACAAGAGTTAGCACTGCACCTAGTGTTCAACTGGTAATATGTATGGTAGTAATATCCGGTCAGAAGCAGTACAAACCGGACGTTAATGAGAACTCCACATAAACACTTATCGTAGTAGTGTTTGCGTGTAAACATAGTTATCTCGTGGTAACCGCTTCCAACGAGTTGAGCGATATAAAAAGAAAGCAAGAATGTTTGATTACAATGTTCCCGGTGCGACATTGTCTCTGGTGGGATTTTAATGACATTCATCAACATCAGACTTTAACTGTTCACTGCATAAGCCTCCCCCCTGGGGGGTTTATACAGTGCAAAACAAACAGAAAAAAAAAAACAAAAGCATGTAACGTTTTCAGCTTAATTTAAGCCTAAATTAAACATATTTCTATCAGTTCTGCATAGTCGTAGAATACTGACGGATCTGACAAATATTACATATATAGATCCATCAGTATTCTACGACTATGACGAGTTGTCCAATACCCATACAGTACAGGTTCTGCTTAATTTGGAACTACTATAGATGGTGATACGTACAACATACTCAATGGTACTTACCAACTTGAAGAGGGAGACTTTGTACAAAAGTCGATTGCTTGGGTACATCTGTCCCATTCGTATTTCTACCGTCAAGCAGTTGTGTTTGCATGGCTGTGTTTCGGCTTGAAGGGTGGGATATGGCGTGAATTTACTGGGTACAGAGGAATAACACCTGAGTCCTCAGTAATAGTAACGCATGGGGGGTATTATGGGCAGATTAGTATACTCTGTTATGATCATGGTACTGCTCATGTCTATAGGCGACCATTTTCCATCAGGTGGACCGTCAGCTTTTTTGCCATTCTATGTTGTATAAACAAAAAAAACTGACTTTTACGGGAAGTGTATGGAGAAATACGGGTAAAAACGATTCCAATAAATAAGATATATAATTTTTTTTTTAATTTTCAACTGATTTGAATTGACTTGATTTGACAAAAAGAAGGTGATTCTCAATTCGACTGTACATACATACATATCTGTCACGCCTTTCTCCCATTAGGGTAGGCAGAAACAATGGAACGCCAAATGCTTCGATTCAAACAAACCTCTTTCGCTTCTTCCACACTCATCAATCTTTTCATACACGCCCGCCAGTTACGGGCACTTTTAATTTGGCCCTTCTTCAGCACGTCGCCTATTTGGTCGACATACGTCCGTCTAGGGCGGCCCCTACCGACATCAATTCGACTGTATTTTTGTATATTTGTTCCCTTATAACTCTCGTCACTTATCGTAACCGGATTATATGGAAAAATATTTTTTTTATTTGAAACGTTTGGTTTTTAAACTTAAATAACTAATTTTGTAAAAAACAATCACAAAATTATTTAATAATAATAAACAAACAATTATATGTATCATTACCACATAGTATAAAACAAAGTCACTTCCTGTCTGTCTGTCCCTATGTATGCTTAAATCTTTAAAACTACGCAACGGATTTTAATGCGATTTTTTTTTAATAGGTAGAGCGATTCAAGAGGAAGGTTTATATGTATAATACATGCATAATATTGTAGAGGAACACTGATAATTTAATAGGTTTCTAATGTGATGTCGTAATGTAATAGGAAGCCGGCGGCGCTAGTTAGTATCAGCATTGCACCCGTGCGAAGCCGGGGCGGGTCGCTAGTATAATCATATAATATAATCGAGCGCCGCAATTAACAGAGACGGCAAGTGACTGATTCGCGGAACATCACAGATGTGTTCACACTTAGGGAATCTCTGCTGTAGGCTAGATATAATTCGAGTCGTAAGCGCAGTACATTGTGGTCGCCGTTAAAATAGACATAATACGTCAACAATAGCAAACACTAGCGGTTATTATTTGTGCAATTGCTTTAAACGCACGACAGTGGTACGGTCAGCATAGAAAGCCGAATGAAATTATTGATAAAGGTTTTCAAAAACAAAGTATATTTTTGCAGGTATTCAGCTAAGTTTAATTGTTTATTTATTTAGATGCTTTTGTACATTCACTTATAATAAAATATTAGGTTATAGCAAAAATGCACACAGACGGATTTATCCCTTAAAGGGGTTTTTTTCCCGTCAACCTTGAGAACCCGAAAGAAAATTGTTACTATGTGTATATTTATTAATAATTCTAAGACTAATATTCCTACCCTTATCCCAATCATTTGTGGTCGGCGTAATGTGATTTTATCCATATTACAAAAAGATTTGGCTTATAGTTTTACGACCGGTCGCCTGCCTCACGTCAACCCTCTTTGGGAACGCATTTGTTGGTGGTTTCCGCCACCTACGGTATGGAGGGAAGGATTGAGGAAAAAAGGAAGGGAACATTGGACATGCGTAAAGGAAATTGGTAAATGAGAAGAATAAGGGACTTATGTGGGAAAGGAAGGGGGGGGACACTGCAGCGGGAATTTCAAGCGGGAAATGAAGTCTTTACCACTTTTTTTTAAACAAATATTGAATTTATCAAATTGAGTTTTAAAAATTACTTTCAATAACACAGCCGTATTGCATTCATACTAACTGTATCAATATACATACAAAACTGTTACTATTATTCTAATGTAACACGTGTAAGGCAAATAAAGCATATTCTTTGTCTCTTTGTCAACTTTAGTTATAAAAAAAAAATTACGAAGATTGGGATACAATTATAACAAATAATTAACAGTTTACAGTTTTAGTCTACAGTTTTCTTTCAGCATCTCAAAGGTTAACTGTAAGAGATCCCTTTATGGGATAAGTCCGCCATTGTATATTAGATTATTTAATGTATTCAATATGAATCATGTACAATAAAGATTTTACAATACAATACAATAGTATATTAATAAGAAATACAATCAAATGATTAGGAAAATTCTAAAATCCTTATTCATTGATTGTTGCGCTGACCGTACTTAGGTTACGACGTCACGGTACGCAGATAGTCGGATATCGAAATAATAATTTAAAATGTAATGCATGTGGTTTGCGTATTAATAGGTACTTTGAGTTATATTAGTGTGATTTTCATAGGGATCCCTAATGTATTTTTAAGTAACATAGGCTATATAGCCTATGTTACGTTACACGCTGACAATGCAACTTTCTTTCAGTAAAAGTATTTTTCAAATCGACCTAGTAGTTTTCGAGTTTATCCATTAAAAATAAAAAAAAAAAAATCAAATTATTCTTCTTTACATTATCAGTTTAGATTTAGATTAATAACATCAACATATGACGCATGTGATGCCGCCACACCACACATCGGGAAAATGAGGGTACAGATAATTGTAAATAATAATATTACATAAATAATAAAAATACTTGGCTCCTTATGACCTAGCATGAGGGTAACGACTGTCCGTATTGCCTATATGTCTCAATACTACTACTACTTAGTGAGGCAGTGCGCACAGCCAAGTCTACATAAATAAATCAAGAAAAAGATTTAAATGATTCAATTTCGTTCACAATACAAATTATCCTATAAAGTTTCAAATGAATTTCTATAAAATAGCAACGTGGACATCTCAGAATACAGACTGGTACCCTTGGTACCCCTGACAGATTGTCATTTATGAGGACTAAGTCATACCTTTGTATCCTCTAATTCGATAGCATATCTTACCCTTCAAATGAACTACATTTCAATTTAAATCAAAACAGGGAGCTTCAATTATAAATGGAAAAGTATATTTATGTTCATTTCTTATCTCATTAACTTCATAGTAAAGAATTGTAAAGAAATTTCTCATACATGTGATATTTTTGTATTAGCTTATATTATTCATATATATTCATGCCTTGCTTATATATTCATGCCTTATGACCATAGGGCCATATAACCATAGGGTCATACCCTATGGTTCAATCGATCGTAATGATATCTGGTGTTACATGTAACATTTGGTATGAAGCAGTTATACTACATTTTATACCAATAAATTTTTTATCCTGAAATTAAAGACGCGGGTACACAGCCACCCTTTCCTTTCCCATTGGGTGTTGTAAGAATCGACTAAAGAATGGTGAGAGATGGGCAGCAGAGCTCCTTTTAAAACGTCTCTAAAGCCTAATTAACCTAACAAAAAAATCTCGAACATGGTCACATGAATCGGTACTTTTATTAGAAATCATTGTAAAATTTGGCCCACCCTTAGTATTTCATCCTGGCCACACAAATTACATACAGCTATAAAAACGATTCCAACCACGATTACCCATTTATAGATCAGTATTTAGTTATATTAAAGAAACAAACTTGGCGTTACGTTTAACGGTCACATGAATGATTGTAGTGTGACGATAACCCGTGCAGTATCGCAAGGTCGCGGCGGCCCGCGATATTTTCCATTCGAGATAGCCCGCGGCCCGCGACCCCCGACCGCTCATGTCGCGCGATTATCAATTTATTAACTATTTGTTAGCGCACACTGTGCGTTGATTGAGTGACGTCACGGCTACACTCTAATAATAAATATTTTGTTATTTAAGATAGAGTAAACTACAGATAAACTACTGACCCGGCCGCTTGTTGCATGCTTCATTATGAATGTTATGGTTAACGGCGTACTGTACGCTGGGATATTCCGCGGGGGCCGCGCCTAATCGAACGGTTATTAATCGATTCATGATCGATTCATTTTGATGTCGCAGCGATATCTTTATTGTAAGGATTAATAGAAACTAAATTTCTAATAGACTTAAGTCAAAATTATTATACACTTATAAAAAAGCTTAAAATACTACTCAGCGGGCTATGGAGAGGCTATACTCGGAGTTCCTTTGCGTAATAGAATCCGAAACGAGAATATCTGTCTACATCAGATTACATTAAAGCTGTCGCTTTCAAAATAGTCCCCATTATATGTTATGCACTTGTGCCACCGATTCTTCCAATTTTCGAAACGCTTTTTTCATTTAACACAGAGGGACAAACGAGCATGCGGCCCACTTGATGGTAAGTGACTACCGCCGCCCATGATCACCTACAACACCAAAGGCATTTCAGCACGCTTCTCAAACTCTAATCTTTGGGATAGCTTGTAGTTCTTTCAGCAATATATTTTAATATTATTTGTGCTTGTAAAACAACGGTTTTTTAAAGTTCTCTTTATTTTTGGAAGTAGAAAAAAGTCACACGGAATCTGGGGAACATAGAGGTCGAGGCATAATTATAGTATTAGTTTTTGGCCAAATATTTACGATTAAGCAATGAAATTCATGGTGCACTATGCCAATAAAGTCGAAGAACACAGTGAGCATAGATTTTTCGTTCGGCCACAGTTATAGAGCTTTGTTCGGTCTTGACGAACCTGGCGGGTCTAGGACTATTGAGCCTTAGTTTCGACGTCATATCCGTAAACCCATGTTTCTAAACCTGTTATAACACGTTTAACAGTAATTGTGCATCATCGTTGACTTCATTTAATGATTTCTGATCAACTTTTATTAGTCGTCATTTTAGTTCAAAATTCAAACAAAATTTGCTTCCACGATTTACTCCCAAAACATTCGAATGTTTCATGGCATGAGCTAATCAAGATGCCAACATGATCAGCGATTTCCTTAATGGTTGGCCGTCGCGATAGTTTCCATATAAATCAGTGGGAGTGTTACTGTCCTTTACTACCAATCCCTTCGCCCTTGCCATTCCAAGTTGGCTAACAAATATAGAATATCAAACAACAAACATAACCCGGACATGAACTATGAAGTCAAAGGACTAACTGAGGCGCGTGCGACGAGTTAGAACCGACTTAAAAACGCAATTATTCGTATCGCGGGCGCAAATTAACGATATCAACTGTGGAGTACCGCGTTGGCACGTCTGTTGGTGGTGATCACACAGCACAGCACGAATTATATTAATAATTAAGGATTTCTAAGTATATTATTAGAAGAAATTCTTCATGATTAATATTTCTTGTCCGGTACTTCCAACGCGCTGATTTCAGATGTAGGAAAAGCTATGAAGTAGATTAATTCTGGATGACGTATAAAGATCAAACACACACCAACCATTTCCAAATGATGTATCAAGTACATACACAAGTTACACCTTCAGAAATACTACAACAACAGCTTTTACGTGAAGCTGCAACATGCAGACAGACAGACAAAACAAAACAAACTTTAAAAATAAAAATTAAACCGACTTGGTTTCCATGGGAAACTGCTTGGAGATTGAAATGATCCCATCACTCACGATTCCTTTCCTCCGGGTTATGATATTTTTTTTTTTTGACAAAAATAGAATAGTAACTCCGTCTATGCCAACAGTGTAAGCGGGCGGGGTACCAGTATGGCGGACTATGGTGTTATGCCTTCGTACCCTGTAATTCCATTGCCTTATCCCGCCCTTCAAACCAAAACACAGTCTAAGCATAACTGCTTTGCGGATAGAACACGAGTGGGACAAAGGTACACATGGACAAATATGTTTACCAGAGAGAGAGACTGTGACTTGTGTTTGCATGACTATGCTTCGGTTTGAAGGATGGAATATGGCCGTGAAATTACAGGGTACAGAGGCATTACACTTTTATCCTCATGGGCGAAACAGTGTACTCTGTTATGCCCATAATACTGACGACGGTTATTATTTTCAATCAGGTAGGCCGTCGGCTTGTTTGCCTTTCTAAATGTCATAAAAAGAAAATACAAACTAAAATTGTGGGCCAGAGTTTCGATTTTCGGTCGAAAGAACGCAATCCTTCTGCAAGTTCTAAAATTCTACCATAAAATTAAATTCCGAAGTTTTAGGCTCAACTTCGTGTATTCGTTTATACCGCAATCAGTCTAGTAAATGTAGCTTTACATTTTGTTCGTTATAAATTCTACCATAAAAGTCCGTCCGTCCGTCTACCATAAAAGTCATATGAACGATATTATAACATTTCTAATATATTGAAACGGTGTATGTAAATGTATTATGTAATTTGAACCCTTCTTTGCATGATTTTTTTTATTGGTGAAATAAATCAAGGTGATATAATTCGTGTTCAAAATTAAAGGAAAAATGGTTAAAAAAATAAATCTGACATCGATGTTTTTTTTTTACTGCAATGAACATCAAAAAGGTATCCAGACACGATCAACTTAAAGTGAACTAGGTTCTTTTATACAATGTTTGGGCATTCAATGTTATGATGGAAATTTCCAACATTATACAAGGAAGGGTTAACATCAAGTTCGGGTTTTGTTTGGCCCCGAAATTTCGGAAAACGTCTCTCAGGATACACACGTAACAAACATAAACAATGACCATGATTACGACACATCACTCTTCAGTGATGCGCTGTAACCTCTAAACCTTTGGATTGTCATTCCGTAACGCGATGGCGGTGATAATTTTTAATTGGCGTGCGACAATACGACAATTCCTAATTAATGAGTTATCGCACGAGTGGGAGTGGCGACGATGTGGCGGCGGACGATAAATGGACACGAGTCGAAAAAATCTGACCAAATCCGGCTGGAGTGACTTTTCAAGTAAAACTATACAAGGTGAAACGCGAAAAGTCGATTCGCTTATTACTGATTATAACCAAAAAGTTTTGGTTATTTATCAATTGATATTAATATATATAAATATAAAGTGTAAGCTACCTACATATGAAAGACGACTAAATTTTTCTGAATGAATGAATTAACTAACTTTATTTCCTCAAATACAGGTTTATTGTTAGAAGTATTTTATGTAAGACTCTGCATTCAACCGTGCGGCTTGCAAATATTTAATTAGAACTCGTTCCTAAAATTTAACATTAAAACAGTCTTCAAGTGAATAAAAACATTTCTCAATAAGCCAATTGTAACGTTTTTCATTTTTTTTTGTCTATCTGATCTCTTTATTCTGTCGGTAATCTATACTCACTCGACACTACTGTCCTTAGATCTAATGACAAGATTCCGTGAACGAGACTATATAAATTCATTACAAAATATAAATCTATCTATACTTATAATAAATCTGTAGAGAGGTCAATTCTGTACATGAAATATATTTACAAAATAATTATCAGCGGGTGAATAGTGATCGATACTGATGCCAAAGATGCAATCAGAAAAATTTTTGTCTGTCTGTCTGTATGTTCATTATAGAAACAAAAACTACTCGACGGATTTTAATGAAACTTGGTACAATTATTCTTCACACTCCTGGGCAGGTTATAGTATATTTTTCATCACGCTACGATTAATAGGAGCAGAGCAGTGAAGGGAAATGTTAGGAAAACGGGGGAAGTTACTCCATTTTTAAGCTTCCGTCGCGTGTGCAGCCTTAATAACCACTTTTTAAAATGTAAAAATGTCCACCCGTGCGAAGCCGGGACGGGCCGCTAGTTCATTATATATTTCAACTGCCATATAGTAACAATTCCTGTTGTACAACACCAATATATGTCGAGGCACTATAAGTAGTCTCTGTGCAACCTTTCTCCTTAATTAACACTTTTCATCTCTCTCAAAAATTGTATAGTGTTTTCGAACAAATTCACATATTTCAAATATGGTATTACTGTAGTAAATCTAGACGTAGTAATTCAAGACACGTTATATAAAATTATAAACGCAAAATGGTATACTATGGATCTGTTAAGTCATGTTCCGTTTAAAACAGGAGGTAAATAAGAGAATACTAAAATTAATTACCTGAAGAAGGTAAAAGCCCTTAAAATATTAAAAAAAAAAAAAAAATATTCCATGTACCTTATTGTAATAACAATGTAATATAGAATGATCCCCTCCCTATTCCGCATGTGCAGACTGTACAATGATTATAATGACTTGGACATTTTTGCATACAGTTTAAATTCGTATTTAAAATCGTAAAAGTGTCTGAATTTAATATATAATTGTTCTTATATTCTATTGTTATCGTATATAATATTAAAACTAAAGCTGTGTTTAGCAATTAACGGTGTACAATTTTAAAACAATTACTTAGCAATACAATTACGGAGCAGTACCATGGACATAACAGAGTATACTGTTTCGTCCATGATACCCCCCGCCCATGCGTTGCTATTCCTGAGGACTCAGGTATTATTCCTCTGTACCCTGTAAATTCACTGCCATATCCCACCCTTCAAACCGAAACATAGCTATGCAAACACAACTGCTTCACGGTAGAAACACGAATAACTACCGGTTTAACTTACGTATAATTAGATCGAGAAAGCTCGACTAGTTTCGGGATTAATTCGTGATCCTTAATCATGAGCGGTTGTACGCGACTCAGCAGACCAAGGCGCGTAGTCAGGCTCGCGCTCGGGCCACAGTTGCTGTTGATTAAGGATCACAAATTGATTCCGAAACCATAAATTAAACCGGTAGTTATTACATTAAAATATAATGTGTGCTTATGAAATTGTCAACAATAAAATTGCTTATTCCTATATTAATTTGCGATAACAAAGAAGACACACAGTTGAAATAGACTAAACCACGAAAGGGTTAAAAGCATTCGTAACTTGAGCTTAACTTAGTGTGGCAACGCCCCAAATTATTGTCAATTTTCCAAAACGATTGAAGAATTTTCAGTATACCTCTGATTGAGTATTTAAAAAACGCTATGTCTACAAACTAACACGTTAACCATACAATACGTTGCATATATAATATTTATTTTTTATTTCAGGTATATATCCACCCACACGGTTTGCATACATTAGTGTAATTTAATGAGAAAAGACCTACTAGTGCAGAGCGTGTGTGCATAACCGTGGCAATAACAACAAGACGACAATCCTTGGTCTGCCTTTATATGTAAAAGCATTATTATTTTTTTTATTTATTTTATTAATACTTGTTGTGGTTTCTGATGTTTGTCTTTTTATGTATTTAGAAAACCTATTCTGTGATGACCATTTACATGGTGTTTATATTTCCATGGTAATTTACAAAATATAAATTTGTTTTACATGCACATTATTTTAATAACTTATAAAATTTGGCTAAAGCGCTATTATACCGCATGGTCTTGTAAACTGTGTTTTACAAATTTCGTCTTTATATTTATGAGGTTAAGTTTAAAGTTTGAAGGCAGAAAACGTTTGTAGTACAATATATGTCAGACATCGAGAGCCGACAGCTTGGGTGCGAGAGTTAAAGCCGTGCCAGGTCGGTGGTTGGCAGTTCGCAATTGGCAAATATTGTTGTAGTACAATTACCGATTTGTCCTTGGGCTCTTTGGTGTGCAGGTTAGAGAGTGTGCCGCGCTTGTACTCGTCGCCGCACACGTAGCACACCTCCGTCATCGAGTTCTTGTCCGGCATCGACAGGTCGAGGATGTCGCGGTCCGAGCTCGAGTTCGAGTTGCCCGAATACACCGACACGGTCGATCTGCAAGTATTGGCACGCGTTCACAATCAATTAACGTCATTATAATATCATCATTACTGTCTACCATCGTACGTACGTACACTGTTGAAAATATGTAGGTCTAACTCGTATATTCGCCGATAGTTACTTGTCATTGTAACAACTGGGCCTCTAGACAAATGGCAAGCGAATTCGTCGATGGAATCGACATCGCTAGCGAGTCCATGAGATAGAATGAGATAGCATCGCCGGATGATTCATTCCAACTCACGAACTCGCTAGCAATGTCGATTCCATCGACGAATTCGCTTGCCACTTGTCTAGAGGCCCTGTAGCATTTTTTTGTATACAACTTAGAATGGCAAACAAGCTGACGGCCCACCTGATGGAAAGTGGTAACCGTCGCCTATAGACATGAGCAGTACCATGGAAATAACAGAGTATACTGTTTCGCCCATGATACCCCATACCCCCCATGCGTTGCCATTCCTGAGGTTACGTTACTGCCCACTCTTCGATTACATGATTTCCCTTAGTCGCCCTTTATGGCACCTACTTGTGGAGGGGAGGCAGACTATTCTAAGCCGAGTCCAGACGGCGTGTTATTATAAATTAATATACATAAATAATTTATCTATCTAAACACCCTCGCATTCCTACATGAACGAACTCGACGCTTTCGAGTGAGATTCCTAACGAAAGTTTTTAGAGGGTACAGTATGAAGTTCTTTTAAAAGATCTTATTAAAGCATCTTTAGGATCGGGAACGTGCACGTGACATTTCTGGTGTTGAAGGCACCTATGGATCACGATAACCATGTACTATCAGATAGGCTAAATACTTGTTTGCCATGCTTGCGGTGTTACAAAATAATAGCTGCGGGATCTTATCCCCGCGATTTGTTACGGGCCATGAGACATCCAAAATGAGAGTCGAAGATAATGAGAGTTATCCAGCGTTATTAATCCAAGAGACGGCTGTAGGCACAGCCCTTGTCCAGTTAGAATATAATATGTTTAATGAAATGTAGAGTGTTCACCATAACTTTAATACATCGACTGCGTTTGACTTTATCACAATAGGTTTGTCCGGAAAGTACGTATAAAAGTTTTTTAAAAATTTTATTTTACAATTATTCAGGTAAATCAATTTTATCCCCTTCAAAGTACTCCCCCTGTGACATAATGCACTTGTGCCAACGCCGTTTCCACTGTGAGAAGGCTCCTTGAAAGTCCTCTGGTTGTAGGTTTCTCAGCTGCCCCGTCGTAGCTTTTTTTATCTCATTTATGTCCCCCAAATGCCGCCCCCGAAGTACCAATTTGGTTTTTGGGAACAAGAAGAAGTCACACGGGGCCAAATCCGGCGAATAGGGGGTGTTCGGTCACCGTAATGGAATTTTTACTCAAAAACTCACGGACAACAAGAGAGGTGTGGGCAGGGGCATTGTCGTGGTGAAGAATCCAACGCCCCTCTCGCGCCAATTCTGGACGAACTCGTGCCACACGAGCTTTGAGGCGTCTGAGCACATCGACGTAGAATTTTCCATCAACTGTCTGGCCTGGAGGGACGAAATCTTGATGGACAATCCCCCGAACATCGAAAAAAACAATCAACATTGTCTTGACATTTGAGCGGGATTTTCTTGATTTTTTTGTTCGTGGTTCCCCGGATGTCTTCCACTCTTTGCTTTCACGGCCATTCTTGCCGAGTTTCGAGAGAAACTTGATTACGACGCGCTGCTCTTCAACGGAAGCGGGCTCCATGCCGACGGGGTTTCGTTAAGAGGTAACTTCACAGATGGCGTGACAAGCCAGTTCGCACCGCACGGCGGTCAGACCAGAACTGAAGCATTGTTAGGGACATAAGGAAGGGGTCCTGCGCTTACCTGGCCTCCCCACTCCTCTTTCTCGCATTCCAGAACACTTTTATACGAACTTTCCGGACAGACCTCGTATAAGGGTGAAACCGAAATCATTAGCATCCATTGAAGAGATTGTTCTACCAGCGAAGCAGACTATTTTCATTAAAAAAAAAGCGCAAAAAGACGACAGAAAATTTTTTGTCTCTCATAGTAATACGACAAGTTTAGCTGTTAGAATAGGAGGCTAAAATTATTTGTTGTTTTTGAATTTTTGATCCACGAAATGTTATATTTTATAGCATGAGTACTCTTGTATTATGTACCGCTAACAATTTTGATTTCACTATGATTATCAAAAAAATGTGTTAAGAGTTCGAAGTTGAAATAATTTGTACAGGTATAGCACCTGACAGGCACCGTTATACTAACGTTCTACTTCCAGAAAGTACAGAGATTATTCAAAGTGCAGTTCTTTAACTGATTTATAAATAATAACTCTTTAAAGGCTGTATCTATCATAGACTTCTGTGTTCCTGGTAAAATGCAACTTGCAATTTGCAGAGATGATAGAGAATCTTTTGGAACTGCATACTTGCATTATGTCTTGTTACTTTGCATCTACTATACATTTTCCATTTAAAACTATGGCTCATCCATCTAATATATTACAAGCTTAAATAGTGTTCAATCACAACAGTTACAATCTTTCTTTACCTTCTGTACTCCTGGTGAAAATACAACCTTCGAATTCTTCAACGTTAAAACAAGCGATGTCTATCTTTTAATTTTTTTATTATTATAAACCAACTCAACCAGTGGTAATGCTTACCTGACTGCGTCGAGATATCCGGCGGGCTCGGACGCGCCAGAATGCTGCGAGCCGACGGAGATGACGGAAGGATCCCGCGCCCTCAAGTCCAATACGCCCTCTTCCTCTACACCGCCGCCGCCGCCACCGCTCACGTACCGCTGCTAAACGTTACATCACAACTTCAGACAAACGTCCCATTTTAAGACAATCAGACAGGAGAAGACTTTTTTTATAAACATATCACTCAGTGACCTCAATAGTAAACATTGAATATAATACATTGAATAATAAGGAACTGTGTTTACATATAGGTTTTGCTTTATAACAAGCAGTTACTGCATTAACAAGTCAATCACAACATTTTTACAGGATTAACATGGAAGAAAACTTAAACTTCAAACAATAATTGTGTAATTCGGTTCAAATTAAACGACGTAATCTCTTGAAATCTGGATATTGAAAAACTTTCAATTTGGATATTGGTTTTTCAATATTTTTCCTTTGGAAAAAGCTTATAAATATACCAATATCATATTAAATGTTGTTTTGTGCCGGTATCCGCAAATAGACATGTTTGCATCCAACTTGCTGGAGTTTCGTTCGATTACCACAGAGTGTTTGTGTTCAGAGATTATAGATGTTATTTCTATTATTGTAATGTTGTGATTTAAATGTAATTAATATTATTCAATTTAATTATACATATTTGTTACTGTAGTGATGCTTTCCTGGGTGAGCCTATTGAGAGAATGTAAAGCTCACACAGTTGATAAAATAAATAAATAAATATCGGTTCACAACTGACGAAGATATCATGTAATATACCAAGGCGAGGAATACAGACAAATTGATAACCTTCTGTTTGAAGTCTGTTGATAATGCATTTATCTTTAAGTAAGGTACTTCTTACTTGAAGTTAAATATACTGTGCCAACCCTAATGCAGGGAGAATCGAATGCTCTGAAATAACTAGGTACGGAAACCACAGCTTAATCCTTAAAAACGGTAACGCGTAAAGTTTACCATAGCAGTTTGATGACCAGGCCCAACAACAATTTTGGGCCATCACAATGTTTACCATTCCAACAAGTATAACAAGTACATTGTAGTATACCGAGGAGAAAATGACGTTGATAATATGATAAAAAAGACATGACAATTCATTTTGATCTCAGTAAACTATGCAAATTAGGCAGCGTTCCCTTTACGGCATAAAAACAACATGTCAATAGAGGATATTCATACATTACTACCAACTGTCGCAGTAGGTTTAAAATGAGATTGAAAATAAATGTCAAAACAAAATCAACTTTAAGTAGGCTATAGGTAATATCAAAACAGAACTAGCCCCCACAGACGTTTTGGGGGAAACATGTAGTCACTTTTGGTTTGGAATAAAAAACCTACATTGTTAAACTTGGTGACATGGTTGGTCTCCTTCTCCTCCTTCCTGTAGGGCTCGGGTGGAACGGGCGCGGGCGCGTCCAGGGGGAACGCTCGGGACGCCGGCCGGGAGCCGGGCCGCGGGGAGCACGGCGCCGGCGTCTCTCCTGGCAGACCGAGGACTTGTGCCGCGTACTCACCTTGGAAGGTCATGTCGGCGCCTGGAAAGATAAATATTATAACATCCATTAAACGTTCTAATAAATAACAAATCAAAATATACCTACCAGTAGATTATGAGGGAAAACTTAAAACTAAACTTATGCAGCTGACTAGCTGCTGCTAATAATAGTGACGCTATCAACAGCTGCTCGGACAGCGTGATACACTAACACGGCTCTTTTGATTTGAGAATAAAATTTTTTATCTTCCTTTAGGCTTCCTTCTTAAACGAAAAGGATCATACACAGCAGTGGGGCATTAACAGCTTGCCATAATTTACAATAGGGAGACTTTGTACAAAAGTCGTTTGTTTGGACACTTCTGTCCCATTCGTGTTTCTACCGTAAAACAGTTATGTTTGCATATCTCTGTTTTGGTTTGAAGGGTGAGATATGGCAGTGAATTTACAGGGTACAGAAGAATAACACCTAAGTCCTCAAAAATAACAACGCATGAGGGGTATCATGGGCGTAACAGTATACTCTGTTATGTCCATGGTACTGCTCATATCTATAAGCGACAGTTACCACTTTCCATCAGGTGGGCCGTCAGCTTGTTTGCTATTCTAAGTTGCATAAAAAAAATAATGATGTTGATTTAATAAATACATATAACGCAGATGGTAACCAAGGACAGTTATCACCCAGTGAGAGATGATACATGAAGATGATTAGTTTCATAGTAGTTCCTTTCTTTTCCAGGAATTCCCTTTGGGCATCAAGGGTGTAGACCAGAGAATTAATGTCGCCACATGGAAAAATCAAAGTTCTGACTCCATTTAGTGCTGAAGTACTGAGCATAATCAAAGCGAAACTACCATTTTCAATATATAGTTCAAAATAATTACAATTACAGATTTAGATTACATTTTTATCTACAATTTTTAAACACAAATGAGTGGTATATTCCATTTTCCGATTAGATATACCATAACTAGTGTATCTAATCTACAATATTAAGCAATATACGTGGGGTATTTATGACTTAGGGATCAGGATATACTGAGCTGAAAATGAGATTACACACCATATTTCTAAGTCGGGACTATCGCTACACACTTTGTCACGACTCTGTCTCCTGATAGCAAACACACTGAAATTAAGAATCGGCGAAGGCCAATCAATTCCGGGATGATAAAAATAATTGGGGTAAACAAATGCCTAAATTCCGTCGTTAAGGAGAATCACTAATGACACTCACTTCGATGTAAGCCAATTGAGGAAATAAATTGAAAGAGCTAGAAGATAGAAATGTAATGGGTTAAAATCAATCAATCATCAAAGCAATCATCATCATCATATCAGCCGTTATTTGTCCTCTGCTGAGCAATACCACGCTTAAATCATTTGAAGACTGGTCGCTATGGCTGTGTAATATATTCGTATATCGTTCTTATGATTATATTGAAAGCAGTTAATAGACACAATATTTTGTCCCGATTCCAACAACGATTTTTATGAAAACATTCGAAATTCAACTGCTTCCCCGTCGTGACGTCACCACATCGCTGGCAAGAGCCGAGACGCAGTAAAGCGTCTAGAGGACGCAATGGGCTAATTAGACCGTTCATGTCACGGGTCACAAGTCGCGGCCTCGACCCGCCGCGTGAAAGCGCCTTCACGCAAATTGGATGTACAGTTTTTGGTCGATTTGGCAAACTCCAGTGCCTAGTCTAGTGCCAAACAATACTTAAGAAAAGGTTTTTCATGTATATATTATAAAACAAATTCTTTTACAAATTAGCTTTTACAAACAGGTTTGTTTGTAAAAAAAAATATATTGCGCCCTGTAATAAACTTTTTAGCGAGTGAGTTTAATGGAAAAGCAAACACACCTAATGACTGACATTTTGTACAAAAATCGGACATAAAACATTTAAATTTAGAATGCGGAAACATGTGTCTACGTGAGCATTTGGCGTCACAACATGCAGTCTTTTGCTCTGTAAAGATAAACAACAGCTTGAACCGTCATGCCATTGATATGAAATTGAAATGGAAGTAAACTTTACCGACTGCGAAAAGAATAATTAAAATCTGTGCACATTTAGTAGAACAATAAATAAGAATCGAGAACCATCTTCTTCATAAAACTTGCTTGATAATTAATCAAGAAGCTATAATGACAAATTTTAATTTTAAACACGGGACTGTTTATTAATTAAGCGATTATTCAAGCAATAGCACTGTCGACTGGACTATAAAACGTAAAGCAGCACCCAACGGACCGGTTGAGACGTATTAATGCATCCGCCGGTCCTTCTCGTCATATCACGTCAATCTATTACAGAACAACATCGCACTAATTGGGATTTAAAAAAATATCAAATCTCTCTCTTATGGGCTCTTCTCCTTCGTTAAAAATATGGTTTCATTGAATAGTTTTTTAGGGCTTTAAAGTTTTTTAACAATTCCAAAAATTTGGCCAAGATTCTCAAATTGACAGATTTACTTTTCATATTATCTGTACAAATTCAGAATCTTTATTGATGATTCTACAATTAATGAGTATAGTTCGGTTATTTTGAGAAACGTAATCTAATGATTTTGTGTTGCAAAAAAAAAAATAGGAACGTCACATGCAAAAGTACAGTTTTATATTTCAAATATAACATATACAAAGTAAACGCCCCACAATACTGCTATCTTCAATACTAGAAATATACAACTATCTGCGCGGTATCTCCCAGAAACCATCGTGGTGTATTCCTGGTAAATTCTTTGCGATGGTCCAAATAATCTCCAATATTCGCCATCTATGATTATTATATATATATATATATATATATATATATATATATATATATATATATATATATATATATATATATATATATATATATATATATATATATATATATATATGACAAAAACACCAATGTTTTTGTTTTTATAAGTTATCTAATATTAACGCATAAGAGCGAAGCACATGTAATTTGGAAATAAATAAGCAGAAAGTACGCTCATTCACTACACGTGTATTGAATACAATAGACAAACTATGTGCGATGTTAATTCAACCATAGATGCAGAGGTCTGGCCTGGTGGCGCGGCCTCGACCCCACTGCGGTGGTGAAAGTACCACCTTGATCTATTGACCAGCCAACTTGAGGCTTGCGTTATATAAGTTTTTTTTATACAACTTAGAATGGCAAACAAGCTGACGGCCCACCTGATGGAAAGTGGTAACCGTCGCCTATAGACATGAGCAGTACCATGGATATAACAGAGTATACTGTTTCGCACATGATACCTCCCATGCGTTGCCATTCCTGAGGACTCAGATGTTATTCCTCTGTACCCAGTAAATTCATGCCATATCCCACGCATGTATCCCAGGTAACGCATGGGGGTATCATGGGCAAAACAGTATACTCTGTTATGTCCATGATACTGCTCATGTCTATAGGCGACGGTTACCACTTTCCATCAGGTGGGCCGTCAGCTTGTTTGCCATTCTAAGTTGTATAAAAAAAAAGAGAACATTACAATAATAGAATTTCATCGTGCCTCTGATCAAACTGCTTATAATTACTCCTCCCCATCCAAACGTTACCTGGAAAAGATCGCTTTTAGGGATAAAGGTCGCCTATTGTTTTCTCATTGTGATTATTTCTTGTAATTGTTTATATTTATAATAAGTTTACTATTGTAATCTTTTGGAGGAAACAATAAAGAGTATCTATCTATCTATAAGAGTTGTCTACAGGAATGAAACGCCATAAATGTAACACGCGGAATACTCGAAATAACACTACCATAGCAATAAATTTGCAACTTATAATAGCATAAAAATGCAACCAGTTAACATACAACGACGAGGCTTGCATCAGTGGTACTCACGGCCTCGACTCATGCGGTGAAAGTGCCACCTTGATCCACTGACCGACTGCGCATGCGTGCACGCCGGCGTTATTTTATCACGTGGTTTTTACTGTACCATAACGTTTTACTAGTATCAGTCATAAGTACCGACAGAATATCGTGACAGATAGAAGATATACAAATAGAGTTCCTTATAACAGGTAATAATAATCCTTCTAATTATAATTAGATAATTAGATTATAATTAGGTATAATTAGTATTTTACCAAAACAAAAAAAGAAAACCTAATATTTATATAAAGCAAAGGAGGTAGTTCCGTTTGTACTAACCTAGAAAATCCGAAACAGCGCTGGTTTTCAACTATTCCCGTAACTCTGAGATCGCATATGAAAGTCATGCTACGAGGACTCTTACACATTAACCATATAAAAAACAATATTGAAAATATTTTTATGAATAATCATAAAAAAATCGTAATAAGATTTGAAAAATTTAAAGCCTAAATTGAACTTCGACCACAGCAAGATGTGCACCATAGAAATAGTACGGGTAAGAATTGCAATAACGATTAGCTATTTGTCATAACTAAAACTTAAAAAAAAACTTTTTTTTTATACAACTTAGAATAGCAAACAAGTTGATGGCCCACCTGATGGGAAGTGGTAACCGTCGCCTATAGACATGAGCAGTATCATGGACATAACAAAGTATACTGTTTCGCCCATGATACCCCCCATGCGTTGCCATTCCTGAGGACTCAGGTGTTATTCCTCTGTACCCAGTAAATTCACGCCATATCCCACCCTTCAAACAGAAAGACAGCCATGCCAATACAACTGCTTCACGGTAGAAACACGAATGGGACAAAGGCACCCAAGCAATCGACTTTTGTACAAAGTCTCCCTCTGGTATCTGGTACAAAAAAAACATGTCGCTCGTTTTAAATAAGATTAGATATGTATATATGTGTGGACAGATGAATAAGTTCCATTTAATCACACCGATACAAATAATTTTGACTCTCAAAATACCCCGTTAAGTATAAATGAGGCAACGAACATCTAGGAGCACAACCCAGAACACAGTTTATTTTGTAAATTGTATCGGCCAAAGATCAAACTTGAAACTGGATTTGTTTGCAACATACCTACCACTGCAGCACCGAGGTGGTCAAAGACCATCATCTTCATAGAACATCGATATTTGTATTTATTTTTTTTATATTAAAGAATATCTAACGAAGGAGTAAAGACCTCTAAGGGTACACATACACGTAACAATTTTATAATAAGACCTAAACAGGTTACAAATTAGCGTGTTCCTCCGTTTACACGAGATCACAACAAGCACAATAAATTGAAGTTCACATACATCATAAAACATCATTCATAACCGGTTCGATCTGGCTTCTAGCGTCAAATAATTGCTCGTTTAATTCATCTAATTTGACACAATCATGGTTGGCCAACAGATGTCAAATTAATTTGCACTATATTTTTTTATATGGCTTACATGATAAACGAGCATAAGGCGCATTTGAAAGTTGTTAGTATAACAAAATGACTTAAAATGTTTTTTTTTTTAACGGATAGATAGATAGATAGATAACCTTCTTTACCAGTATTAAGAAAAAAAAAAATTAAAACAACAAAAAGAAAAAAAAGCAATTAATGTTGCTGGTAATAGGAGCCGCCTCAGCTGTTGCTATATATGTACAGCTCCAGCGAGATGTACCTATATATATATATATATATATACTTGCACTTCGGTATAAGCTGGTGGGGTACGATTAAGTGATAACATTATTGATGTGGAAGTCGAAGGTCAGTTGACCTGATGCTTTTTTTTTCAAATAAATGTTGAGTTTACAATAAAAAAAGTTATGAAAATGGATGAAGTCACATATGAATGTATAAAAGCTTTTAGTACACAATCATCCGTACCTGTCCCGGAAAGGGCCTGCGTGGGCCGTAAAGGGCGTGTACTCGTAGATACCGAGTATAAGAAAAATAACTCAAAGGATGAATTTCAAATAATATTTTAATCGTGTTTCTATGGAAATTTATTCTATTTCTCTCTGATTTCAAATTGTTGCTAACATAATGTACATCTTAAGGTATAAAATATGAATGTGGATGATTATTATAAGTGCAGAGAAACTCTTAAAAAAGAGAGGGATGGACTGAGTGAAAGATGACACGTCCAGAAAAGGTCCAAAAAGACTATGTAAATTGATTAGGAAGAACATATTAGACGTAGACGTACACGTAATACCTCTGGTATTGCAGGTGTTCATAAGCTACGGTAACCACTTACCATCAGGTGGGCCGTATGCTTGTTTGTCACCTCAGTGGTATAAAAAAAACGTACCCTAAATAATTATTTTTGCTGGGGGTTTGCCATCCTTAAGAAAGGAGATGTGAATTTTCTAAACATAAAAAAAAATGTTTATTTTACTACTCACAAGGAATATTGTACAGTGTATAACTATTTAGGTTTTACCTAAAAAATAATGATTCTTGTGAGAGTTTGGAGTCTGAACCAGATGGAAACCTGAACTACAGATCTCCAGACAAATAGATATGGGGAGAAGGACAGGGAGAAAATAATGATATACTGGTTTCGTTCTATTTTATCTAAACTGTACTACTCCTATTATAAAAAAGAAAGATATGCTTTTTGGTTTGTGATAAGTAAACACAAAACGATTTTACAATACGTAATCGATTCTAAAAATTCTTTCATCTATAGCCTGTTACAGTTATCAGCGAATAATATTCACCTTATAATTTCACCAGAGGGAGACTTTGTACAAAAGTCTATTGCTTGGGTACCTCTGTCCCATTTGTATTTCAACCGTGGAAGGATGGGATATGGCATGAATTTACAGGGTACAGAGGAATAACACCTGAGTCCTCAGGAATGGCAACGCATGGGAGGTATCATGGGCGAAACAGTATATACTCTGTTATATTTATGGTACTGCTCATGTCTATAGGCGACGGTTACCACTTTCCATCAAGTGGGCCGTCAACTTGTATGCCACTCTAAGTTGTATAAAAAAAATTGGAGTATGTATTAAAAAAAAATAGAGATCGGTACAATAGATGGTACGATAGGTACTATCTGCGCGAACTCGAGATAAGTCGCTAGGGAATAATATTTTCTATTCTATTCTACTTCCTTGTACACAGGGAGATAATCGAATACGAGTAACATATCATTCCCTCCACTAATCTGGGGGGAAGACGTCACACGCTCGAGTCGTCCGAGGGAGCACATAGGGCAAACGACAAATGCACCTTTCCGCTGCAACCGGTTACAACCGCACCCGTGAGCTATGCAGTAACTTGGCGTTTATTTACAGCGAATCTAATTGTGCACCGTTAGGGCTGACACCGCGTTTTATTTTAATGTATTACCACTGTATATCTACTTAATGTTCCTAAAACTATAAAAGACAAAGTTGACAAGTTATTTGTTAAACTCATAGAATATTCTGGATTAACAAAATATAATAGTCACTTTTTAGTCCCCGAAACCGACGTCCGTTCAGAAATAAAAATATAGTTACAGTTTACCACCAAAGCGGTATAAAAAAAAAATCAATAACTTGTAGAGATATGCAATAAGTTCTGATTTGAGTTCGACTAATATAGATTGAATAAAACCAATATTTAATTAGATAAAGTTAGTATATTATAATGTCAGAATTGTTTGTAAAAACATGAACAATTATTATACGGCTATACATTTCCACGTGAATTGAGAATATATAACAAATTCTATGTATTAGAAGTCGTGATGGTTGCGGCCAGCATGCCGTGTTTTAGGCTCGACACGAAAACTGCTTCATAACACGGCATGTAGCAAACAAAAAATCCTCTGTACCGCTTTGGTCTTATTACAAATACAACCCTTTTACCATGTAAAAGTAATTCCATATTTTTAAGATCCTTTTTAAATCCACGTACTTGGAATAGCAAACAAGTTGACAGTTCACCTGAAGGAAAGTGGTAACCGTCGTTTATAGACTTTAACAAATTATCCAATACAAGATTGTTGGTAAAGAAGTGCCGGGAGAAGGCGGCACTCCTGGTTGAACAACCTGCAGGAGTGGTTTGGCTGTAACCCACCTCATTTATCAGAGCGGTAGCTTCTAAAATTTAAATTTCCCTTACGTTATCTAATCTTTGATAGGATTGTAACTCAAATAATTTGGCAGTTGTGAGTATGCAATTCGTTGGGCCGAGAGCCCCATCTTCGACCACATCATCGCTTTCCATCAGGTGAAATCGCGAGATCCTTCAATAGTAAAATAAAGAATAGACATAAACACAACCATAGACACTACAGACTACACTGTGATGGTCATGGTAGTCCTGGTGCTTTGCAATTCCTGACCACTATGATGCGTCTGTACCAAAAGGAAACAGACATTTTATTTGTATAGAGTTTTATACTGTAATCTTTTGGAGACCGTTCCTTCTATCCCTTTGTCTATAAAAACGAAACCCTTCTTCAAACCTATTTTAACTATTACACTGTCTTGTCACTTTCATTCAAACTATTTATTAGTTAGAGCAAAAGAAAGAGACAAAACAATCAAAGCTATAGTAGGTTTAAGAGGTTTGACGTTTTCATGAACAAGGTGACCAGTTTCTACCTTATAAACCCTTATCCAAATTCCCTAGGAGTAAAACTCGCCAGTACAAGTGTAAGCTGGCCCTAAGGAACGCTCGCGAGTTCAGAATGCGATGTTCTATATATAAACATCAAAGAGGCGGCGCGCTGTGAATTCGTGCATTAAATCCCTGTGCAGAGGTTGCGACTCTCGCATCCGCGGCATCTTATCGACAGCTATGTGGAGCGATCGCGGCCAGACGGACGGGCGGCTACGTGTCTCGTGCGATTTCAACTCGATGCAATCGGCCGCTTTGAGCACAAAATACACAGAGGATCATGTTTATAACAACCATAGATGTAATATTTGTTTTGTCTGCTACTGGAAGAAATCGTAAGCTGATCGCACGGTTCTTTGAAAGTGATACCACTAAACTGTCTACAGCTGTCGTTTCTAAAAACTAGCTCAAACACCACCCATTTCGAATTTTATTCTCTTTTTTTTTTATACCATTGAGGTGGAAAACAAGCATACGACTCACATGATGGTAAGTAGTTACCGTAGCCTATAAACGCCTGCAATACCAGGGGTATTTATTACGCGGGCATTGCCGATCGAAGAAACCTTATTGAAAAACCCCAAGCTATAGTCTTTTGGGAAAACCTCGGCAAGGAGCTCATTCCATAACCTAAGTGTTCGTAGGAGAAAACATCTCTGAAACTGCGTTGTACGTGACCATTTAGGCTGGTCCAAACCAACCATTCGATCATATTATATTAAAATATTCATATTTTATTAATATTTGTAACAGTCTGAAGTTTTGTTTTATATGATTCATCTGCGTAGGTGGCATTGTCGTAAAACAGTCGTCTCATACTGTAAAACAGTAAACGCGTTGTTGTTTTTTTAGATGGTGGATTGTATTCAATGAGTAAGATGATCAGACCAAACTATTATTTATATATCATTTTCTTCATCTCGGGCATTATCTGTTCACTGCTGAACATTGACGTCCCTTATAGATTGTCATAAGGAAAGGTCCTGGACCATATGCATACATTGAATCCCTGCAATACATTTAAGTTCGTCACTCCATCTGGTGAGGGATCGTCTAACAATGCGTTTGTTTGTATGGGATCGCCACTCAAGAACCTTTCTTTGTCGTTTATCGGTTCTACTACTCTAATAGGGCATATTGCTAGCAATAGAGCTGTCAAACTCCATTGCTAACAATCCCTTTCCCCGAGCCTAACTGCGGTTACCAACCCGTCTACCAAGCGTAACAACTATTGGTATAACCCCCCAAGGGGGAGGCTATGTTTAACAGTGGACAGTTAACGGCTGATAAAAAAAAACAACAACTACTTCCAAAATCCACGCGCATGTAGTCAAGCGCAGAAGTTAGCCACATCATCTACCTACCCTTATCCCAATTAATGTTTGGGATCGGCGTAATATGGTTTTATTCATATTACAAATTTGGCTTATAGTTTTACGAACGGACGCCTACCTGTCGTCAACCCTCTTTGGGAATAAATTTGTTGATAGTTTCTGCCACCTACGGTATGAAGGAAAAAATTGAAGGAAAATAAGAACGTAACGTAACGTTGGAAATGCTTAAAGGAAATTGGTAAATGAGAGGAATAAGAGACTTCACATAAGGAAAGGAAGGGTGGAGAGGACACTGCAGTTGCGGAAAAGACTTGAACAATGCAGCGGCTCGGGAGGCCGGGGTCGCATACCCGTATGCCCTTATTTTAGAATCGAACAGATTTCTAAAGAAGACTATAGCGATTAAATATACATATAGTTTACAATCTATCTAGATCTATCTATCTATGTTTTAATATAACTCCTCGATCATCCGTAACATACATAACAACATTCCATCTGCATTTATATAAGTAGGATATACATATCTGATAGTATATAAAGCCCTTTAAGCGAGCGAGTGCTAATTATTTCCGTATTTACCGAGCGTGGGCGTTGAACGTTCATCACGACGTATTTAGATAACTGGTCTCGACTGATAATACCAGATTCCAATAAAAATATCAAACGTGTGAAGGCAATGGCATACTAACAAATAAGAATTGAAGCAGTTGTGTTTGCATGGCTGTGTTTCGGTTTGAAGGGTGGGATATGGCAGTGAATTTACTGGGTACAGAGGAATAACACCTGAGTCTTCAGGAATGGCAACGCATGGGAGGTGGTTCATGGGCGAAACAGTATACTCTGTTATGTCCATGGTATTGCTCATGTCTATAGACAACGTTTGTAGTCAAGTCTATGAAAGCTTGTAACACATGCGGCTTACCGACCTTGAAGTAACTTTAATATACCCTTATTAGATAGATAGACACAAATTATAACAGACACAGATATACTCGTACATAAAAAGCGAGATAAGAGAAATTATCGAAATAAAATACATAAGAGCCAAGTAAAATTTTTCCTTTTGTGCGTGTGCCATAACAATACAAAATGGTCAAAACTCAGTTTATTGCTTCGCACTCAAAAGAGCAAAACACTAATATTCTGTTGAGGCCAAAGGGAATAGGGTAATAATAAAATAATAATACCAGATTATCTATACAATAAACAACAGTACGACAGTTCATCTAGCATACAAAAGGAATAGAGAGGTAAGTTGCTGGAATATCAATCTTTTGCCTATCAATTAAGAATGATTATCCAATTAGGAATTTAAATTATGAAACTAGACTTCGTTATATTAAGTATTATAAATATTTGAAGTACGTACGTTTATTACATTTCCGACGAATCAATTCATTACTCTTGTATAGAGAGCGATCAATTTATAACAAGTTAATTACCGAGCCCGTGTAACAATCCAAGCTAAATTAAAATAGTACGCCAACATTTGGCCAATTGGCTTATTTTTTGATCCTAAAGTATATCTATTTTCTCTAGTGTAGCAATAGTTTTCCTGTTAATAAATAAATAAATAAATAAATAAACACTGATAATATGAATTATCGTTATTTTGCTCAAAACTTTGTACAAAAGTCGTTTGTTTGGGTACCTCTGTCCCATTCGTGTTTCAACCGTGAAGCAGTTGTGTTTGCATGGCTGTGTTACGGTTTGAAGGGTGGGATATGGCGTGAATTTACAGGGTACAGAGAAATAACACCTAAGTCCTCAGGAATGGCAACGCATGGGGGGTATCATGGGCGAAACAGTATACTCTGTTATGTCCATGATACT